>NW_024351730.1:28709583-29089583 GCF_902729225.1 Pteropus medius | reverse complement strand
ATTAGTAGTTTGGCTAGGTAGAGAATTCTAGATTTAGTGAAGAAATGTGATGTTTTTTTGATCAAATGAAATATTTTTACTCTGAAATAGCTTTGGGTTTTTACCTCTGTCACCAGTGTTCTCACATATCATGACTGTCTGGTTTATTTTATCCATTGTGCTGGGTACTCAGTGGTTCCATTATTGTATAAACTTGCTCTTCAATTCTGGGAAATGTTACTGAACAGATTCTTCCCTCATTCCCTTCTCTGCCACCCCAATCTCTGTTCTCTGAATTGTACTTGGGTGTGAGCCCAGGACTTCTATTTTCCTATTTTCCATTGCGGTCTGTTATACTTTATGAGTAATTTTCACAACTTAATCGTTCAACTTTTAAAAGGTTTTAAATTTTACTCATTTCTAATTTCTAAGACTTTACCCCTCCAGCCTGTGTTACAAACAGCAACCTGTTTTTACATGGATGCATTCATTATCCATACAAGTTTATTAACCTTATCTGTTAAGGTTTGTTTCCTCCAAGTCGATTTACTTTGATGTTGCTTTGGCCTCTCATAGTGGAGATTTTCCCCATGTTTGGTGATCCTTGTTTCATATTTGGGGGTGGAGCATTTTAAAAGCTGATTGGATGTTGTGAATTGGGGTGGGAGGTGGGAGCTTGTCAACCATGGGGTTCAGTATTGGGTGATCTGGCTGTGTCATCTTATTGAGGAACTCCTTGATACATCCCCCCCACCCCGCCCCCGGATCTGGTCAGGTTCACCAGAGAAGTCTCTTTCCATTCTGCTGTCTGAAGGGTAAGAAACCTGGCTGCCAGCCAAGGGATCTCAACAAATAAACTAGTATTTTTATCACTGTATGCCTATTGAGTCCAAAGATCACTCTCCCTTACCCACTTCAGGTAGTCTCCAGTTTTTTTGCCAGGATGGGGGAAATTCAGTTGTCTAGCAGTACAGAGAGGATCTGGGGGTTTAACTGCTTGTCTCAAACCTCTTTTAGTGTCTATATTTCTGAAGGCACTTGCTAATAAGCCTTTGGGGCGGGTGGTGGTCTGTGGCATAAACTGAGATAATCCTAACAGGATATTCAGTTTTCATGTCTGCTTAGTAAAATTACCATTTGTTGAGAAACTGCAGCTTTCATAATTTGCTGTTGTCTCTGCGCCCATTCTTGATCCTTGATGGTTTTTTTGTTGTTGCCCCATTCTTTTTAAGTACTGATTTTTAGTATTTGAGAAGGGGCTGGAAGTGATAAGGTCTATTTTTGCAGCCTTTTTGTGTGTGGTTGGTGATGGAAGATTTGAGGAACAAAAAAGGGTAGGTAATTTAAAATAGAGGTAGTTCAGTATTCAGAATTTGGCCCACGAAGTTCACAATTTGCTAGTTACAGAATCAATCCATTTTTACTAATGGACAGTGTTAGGTAACTTTGATTTCAATTTCTGCATCAGTTTTGTATGAGCTACCAGTCCTCCTTTTCAAGTAATGTATGAACCTTTTAGGTCTGCCCTAATTCAAATTTTGATAAATTTTGGTTTACTAGATGTCTGCAACCAGGTGAGTTAATCTATCTCTCTAGGGTTTTGGGTTTTCTCTTATTCTTTTTGTATCATTTAATGTGTATTATAAGATTTCAGGTCTTACTACCATGTTACTCTTTCCACATTGGGATGGCAGTTGCTTTATTGTTTGTTGGTGGTGACAAGTGTTAGAATACAGTGTGGAGCACCTGTCCAGGTGCCATTCATACTGAGATAATTTTGAAAGGTAGTCTCAATAATGTTGGGATCTAATTATTAGGCCTTTGTGTTCTATGTGTGCTTTCATTGTTTTACTGCTTGGAAAAATTTTTTTTAAAGTTATTTTGTACTTTAAAAGTACTTTATGTCTAGAGCTTTGAAGTATTGAGAATTTTGAAAACCAAGATTGAACTCACTGTCCACTACACTATTTGTATTGGTCCTGGAATGTGTAATGAGTTTATTTGTTTGGGGTCAATATTAACCTCAGATGTCAAAATCTAGATCCATGCATAATAAATATACTGACACATCCCAGTGAATTTCTTTGGGAGCAGTTTTAATAGCGCAGTTTATCAGTGTGCTAATAAGCAAGGATGGCCTGAAACTTCATGAAATGTGATTTTTTTTTTTTTCCTTTTGACAAAGTTGAGAAGGGTACATAACTTTATCCTTTCTTCATTACTGGCCATATTTAGTTTAAGAGTCTAGCTTGAACATTTCCATGGGTAAAAGTGATTCATAAAGATAAATATCCAGTTGTGCAAATTGAATCTACTTGGCCTGTTGCTTGCTGTCAGTTGCCTGAAATCTAGAGTCGATTATAATCTGGTTGGCATTTCAAAGAGGCCTGCAGGCCATTTACATCAGAATCAGTCATTTGGGAGTGTTCCCTGGGATTCTGTATTTCACATACCCCACGTAATCTTTGCTACACTAAAGTTTTAAAGACTTGTTTTAAGATGGATAGAGTTAAACATGCTGTTCCATAAAGATTTTTTTACTGTTCTCGTAAAAAATGTGCATTTTCGTAAAACAGACCACTCAAGCATTTTGATCTTGGACCTTAAGTCTAGCTTGAAAAAAAAAATCTGAAAAGACTTCGCATTCTAATGAGTATACATGACAAAGAACAAGTGTCCTGAGTGGGAAAGGGACTTGGTGGGGTGGCTGTAGGCTGGAAACATGATGAGTTGGTTTTATTTTTTAATTCTCCACAGGCAATACACTTTCCTTATTTCCTGCGTATTGCCCCCTTTGGTTTGTCACTGATCTCTCTCATCCTTTCCATTATTATGAAATAGTAATCAGCAACTCATTGAAATTGACTTCGTCTGGAGTTGGGTTAGTTAATAAATATTGCCCTGTTCTTACTATCTTGTAGATTCTCAAGAAGGGTGTGTAATTCCAGCAGCCTCAGGTAAAGACTGGGATCCAAGGGACTATAATTTAGGAAGACAGCAGTGAGGTAACTACTAAGTTAATTTTCCACAGCCCTGTAAAGGTAGATAATTTTGGGAGACAGAAGGGTGCTCTAATGGGATGAAAAGAGGACTTCATAAAATTATACTTCTTAAAAAGGGTGAAATGCTTTATAGGAATTAGATCCCTAAAAGAATAAGGTGTTCCTTGTTACAGCAATCCAAATCGAGTATTTTAGTTATCAGGAATTTTTAAAAATGTTCGAAGTGCAGATAAGCATTGGGAAAGGTGCTAATTCATTTAACAGTGATAATAGAGGTTATTGGATTCTATTTTGAGAAATATTTAAGCCACTTGGTGTTGGGAAGATCGTTTACTTCAAGGTTAGTTGGTATACATTTTATTTTGTCATTGGATAGTCTATTTTCTGTTTGTATTTTAGAATTTGATAGCAAGGTTACTTTCCTGGCTCTTTTATTTCTCTTTAAAATATTTGAAGAAACTTAGGAGTTCTGTTAATGCCAGTATCTAAATGTGACATTTAACATGTCATGGAAGCTATGCTTTGAGTAAATACTTGAGAAAAAGTATAATTGCCCTATTTTGCTGTGGTATGGATGGCTTTGGATTATACAGGGCTTAATCACATTTTTAGAAAATACTTAGCCAATCTCAGACTGATGAAGTGGAACCCTTTTAAAAATAAAAATTGGAAGATGGCTGTTTAATAATTACAGTGTAGTTAAGAGATTGGTTAAGGCAATAAAGAAAAATTCGAAATGCTGAGAAATTGTTGTAAATTGCTTCTGCAGTCATATATAAAGCATGCTACTGATAAATTAGTTTTATGTATTAAGACCTATCAGCATGTCTTTTTTAAGTACCTGGTTGACTTGATTTTGAACTAACATGATGTTCTCTGTACCATATAACATTTTCAAGACAGTCTCCCCAAGCAAATTCTGTTGGAACCAAGTGTTTCCAGTTCTAGAAGCCTACTTCTAGAGTCTTCATATGAAGTTTATAGTGGGCTTTAATGGGATTTTAATTTGCACTAAATTCTCTTTTCTGAAAGCTTATGTTCAAATTATAATGTAGTGCTTATGTCTTATAATTAAACTCTTACAGCACTCATGCATTTTTTGCACTGTCTTTTTTTTTTTTTTTTTTTTTAAATTTAAGCTTTTCCCTCTTGGATGAATACTATAAATAACATAGGTCTTATTTTCTTAGTTGAAAAGGTAAGGCAACTACTATCATGTTTAAAATGACAAGAATTTTTTAAAATGATGGGTTCTTTTGAAAGATAGCTTATGCATAACTGGTCAAACTATTACAAGTCACTGAATTTGATAGAGAAAGCAATTTCCATTTTTCAGTATATTCACGAGGAAGGATATTAAAAGTAGGGAAGATTCTATATGGGGATATTCAGTCTTTGGCCTCTACTGGGTTTGCTGTCAAATGTAGTGAGACCACTAAAAGCGCTGGGGAGCATTTTATTGTTTATGCAGACTTTTATAAATTCAGAAAATGGCAAATTGAATTTGATGTATATAATAGTAACAGTGTTAACCACGGCACTTAGGCTTTCTCTGTAAGCCTATCAGTATTGTTTCATTCCACTTTTTATGTTTGTGTCCCTTGAACTTGTTAAGGCATGTGGGTCACTCAGTGCTGGCCTAATGAGAGAGGTTGCCGTTATGGCAGGTCATGGTGTGCTGAGCAGGTCTACCCTTCCATAGATGAACTCTGTAACCAGCTTGTGATTTACCTTTTGTTTTAAAAATCAGAGGGTGGAATTAAGTAATGGGTTTTGTTATTCTAGGTTCTGCCAAGTTTCTATAATGAGATAAGAACTTTTGAAACAAAAATAATCCTTTTCACATTTATTAAAATGTATGAGACATACTACTTAGCAGATTTTTAAAAATTCTAGTTAAATATATTCAGTGGAATAGACAATTTCAAATGAATGGTCCTGAGGTCCAGCTATCATTTGCCCTGTGGTATTGGGCAAATAAAATTTTAACTTCTTCAGGTATCAAATGTACAATTATTATATCTTAGGTGTGGACATTGAATGATAGTCATTTGAGGTTAGTAGTGTTCAACTTCATCCTGGGGTTACACACACTTTGAGGCCCCATCCCAGCCTTAAGTAAAATCCTCAGGGTTAGAGCCCAGGCATCTGTATTACTTAAGATCCCCAGGTGATTCTGATACTAATGATTGAAAACTAAAGCTTTATATTTATTGCAATGACTGTTTAAGAAATATGGAAGTAATGCATATGAAACAGTATCAAATGTTAATGCCTATATGTGCTGGGGAGTGAATACGAAGAGTACAACGTGGCCAGACTGGGGAGTAGACACACATAGCATCCACCATGAGATGAGTGCTCTTTCTGAAGTTTGCCTGGTCACCTGCAGAGACTCCCTACTTTAGTTTGTATAACTCTTTTGGGCTTCTCTGGCTGTGAACCATCTGGAAATTTGAGGAAGCTCTGTGATTTTGGTGAGTAAATTTGGGAAGAAGAGGAGAGGAGCCAAGGTAAGCTAAAACATCTAGATTCCAGAGTAGCTGTGATTCCCTTCATAGAGGAAATTAGGCCAAATAAGCAGTTTTGCAGGAAAGGAGGAAGAATGTATAGTTTTGGGATTTAAAATTTGAGGTGTTTTGCATGATACCCAGGAGGGTATATCCAATAGAGAGTTGGGAAGTGGTTTGGAATTCAGAAGAGGTTAATTCTGGAGAAGGCAACATCATGAGAGTGAAAAAAGTACCCTTGAGAGTGGGAAATGAAGAGAACCAAGGCTGAGCTCTGCTGAAGGGCATTTGAATGTGTGATTGAACTCTCAAGGTCTAGTCCATCTTTACCACCCACAGCAAGCAGTGTCTTCATTTTTCGATCTCTTACTAGCCTAGTGGACTGGGGCAAGTGATGTGTCTTGTGCTTCAGTTTTCTCATCTGTAAAATGGAAATACAGTACCTATCTCAGGGTTGTTAGGTGGATTAAACTCTAAAGTACTTAAACAGCTACTGGCATGTAGATGCTCAATAACTTAATTGTTACTGATGACTGTACTGCCTTATTGAGATAAACTGGATTTCTAATGAGATCCAGTGCCCATCCCACTTAAAACCCATGAAATCTTCCTCAGTGACTCGAGCTGGTGTTGACCATTATCTTTCCTGAATCCTGTACCACTCGATGCACCACTGAACTAAATGTTTTATTTAACGTTTATGATTTTTATTGGTCTTGCCTCTTCAACTATATGTGTACTTCCCTTAAGGATTAGGACCATTGCTTACAGTTTTATAAACAGCCATGAATTTCTCAAACATCGGTTATTTCTATCAATGTGGTAACTTAGAATAAATGCTAATGTTTTAGAACTATTTTGGTACAGAGTAGGAGCTCAAATTTTGAATGCATAATGGAAGATATAAGATTCCCTCAATATTTGCTTCTACTCAGGTATGTCGAACAAATAGAGAAACCCCCTACTAAATGAGGAGTGGTTTCTTTTTCTTCCTGGTAACTTGCAATAGTTCATAAAAATGTAAGTCATCTCAAAAACTAAGACAACCTAGGAAAACAGGCATTATGTGGACTTGTTGCCCAGAAACAGGGTGACAGCCTCTGCTTTTAAACATGCCGCAAGTGGACAGGAGCTTGCAAAGGTACATTGATTTTTAGGCTCTGGGTCTTCACATCCTAATATTTAAAATTGGGGGCGATTAGGTATCTTTAAGTTTGATGTCTTGCAGCAATAAATACGCTAGTATTCACTGGCACCCAGGACACAAATGTATTGTTTTGTATGTAATTATAAATTACACAAATGTTAGGCAAATTTTATAGAGCTTCAAAAATAATGGCAGTAAAATACATGACGATTCCTCTATTCACAATATTCTTTAAATTTCTGTCTCGGCCTCCCCCACCCCCCCGAAAAATCCTGCCAACCTGGAAAAGGCAGAATGGTACTGATGTGACCTATCTGGCCCACAAAGGGTCGGATAATATACACTGAATTAAACATGGGTTTAATGGCCTTATACCACAGTACTTGAATTAGTAAAATCTCACATCCTAGCTGTGTGATCTTAGACATGTCATTTAACTTTGCTTTTTTATCTTAAAAATGATAACATGAATATTTTCATAGCATTTATGTGCCAACTTGTTCTTTGTGCTTTACATTATGCTAACTTAAGTTTTTACCTTTTTATGTCATTGTAAAATTAAATGACACTCATCCCCCCAAAGCACTTAGTACATTGTCAGAGTACATATTCAATAGATCACCTATTTTTTCCCTGAGAATAAATTAAGAAACTCCAAAGTTTCTAACACTTAAAATCCTTTAAAAATATTTTGTGAATGGAAAGGTGATACCATGCTAGAGGAATTGGAGCCTATTTAAAATGCTGATATTTGATCCTTATCAGAATTAGTATAAGTTATCTAGCAGGAAGGAATCCCTTTTCTAATCTTTTATTCCTCATGGATCACTAAATGATTTTTAAAACTGACTATATCTGAAGTTCCCACTTAAGGACTAGAACTCAGGAAACCTCTTTATAAGCTGCAAAGTAAAGGTGCATGCTTTGGTTACCGGGAATCTTAGTGATCTGAAGTTATTGGATGAACTTGAGCACTCAAAAAAAGTCTGTTAGGGTAGCAAGACAGGGAGACAAACTCATTTATTACAGAAATGATAGGCTTTTCAATTTTTTTATCTTTATTCATGGAAACACCTAATATAAAACAATGGCTTGAATTTTCACTTCAAATGAAAATATGTAGAGGTGAATGTGTATCTCTGGACTGTACTCAGGTTTAGATTCTTATATATTTCCAAGAGAATTTTAAGGTCAAGGTCATTTCTGAGTAAGGAGTAAGAGCATAGAGATTTAATCAATGCCATTAATACTACCATCTATTCCTATTAAGTAATAGTTAACAATTAAATATTTACTATGTGGTAGTCATGATAAAACTGTGGTATTATTAGCTCCATTTGACAGATGAGGAAATGGGCACAGGTTAACTAACTTGTCCAAAGTTGCCTAGATGGTAGGTGGCAGAGCAGAGAGTTGAACCTTGACAGTCTGATTCCAAGGTCTGTGCTCTTGAAAAGAGAAGCTGGGGAAGTGGTGGAGCAGTGGAAATAAACAGGATTATGGAAAATGAAAGAAGTACAATGACAAGAATCAAGGGACACTAAAGGGACAAAGAAATACTTTCAACCCCCCCTTTCTCCAGTCCTGTTACTACAGAATGCTTTCATGATTGTCGGTTGTAGAACAACAATTTATTGATATCTGTTGGGGGTCGGGAGAGGAAGGGTCAGGTTGGTATTACATTTGTACTTAAAAGGATGATGATGATTGAAAGGAGAATTGCCACGGTGATGATTATGACCTTTTTGAAATGTTTCCACCATATCCTCCTAAGAATCTTTCTTTTTTTCTTGGAGTCTTTGGCCTGAAATGAAAATAAACACAAATTTAATGTTTTCAATTCTGCATTGATGGGCACACTTCAGTACTTATTAGAGCTATCTAAAAGAACAGATTTTTAGTTTGGTTTTGACCAGTCCCAAAAAGTCTCAATAGAGCTGAACAGCTTTTATAAAACGATGCACCAAGATTTCAAGTGCTTTCCTTATTGTGTTCAGCTGTACTCTTCTTAGCTTTATTAACTTTGTGACCTCGAACAAGTTACTTTGAGCCTGTTTCCTCATCTTCATTTTACTTAAATGCCGCTATCTGTTACAACCCTATTTAAAATTGCTAACCCCATATCTACATCCCAGAAGCCTTATTCCCCTTCAATACATTATTTTTTCTCCAAAGCACTTATCTAACATCATGTAAATTTTACTTATAGTTTGTCAATATAAGCTCTATGAAGGCAGGGTTTTTTCACTGCTATATTCCCAAGAGAGCATGCTATAGAGCAGGTGAAGTGTTCAATTAATATCTCGAATTAACAAGTATATTAAGTGGGGACAATGATAACTGTTATAGCCCAGACTGTGAGGATTGAGATAATATATCTAGACTACTATGTGAATAATTTATGCCATTATATTTTTAGTGAATAATGAGATGGATTTTGTTAAGAATTTAATGATACAGAAGTTTCATATCTTAAACCTAAATAAAATAGCTCACTTTTATTAACATGGAAAATATTATTGAAAGCATTCAAGGAGCAGTGGGAAGAAATGAAACAAGTCCACACAAAATTGTAAAAATCTTATATATATATTTCATGCTGCAAAAAGCTTTATTTCCATTTGGTCCACTCCTTTTTGTTTTAAATGTGTATAAATTTCTCATAGCCATGATCAAATGAATTGCTTAATGCTTACATGGACTTCTGCTGTCTGACACTTGGATAAGAGGTAAAACTGCAGCATATTTCAATTAACTTTATTCATGCATCAGATCAGATTCTTTATTCTCAGCGTATACGGTGAGTTTTCAAGAGCAAAGGTATATGATTACAGTGCATGCTATAAGTGGCATGGGTCCCAGTATTCTACTCAGATGGCCTCATGACTCTAATGTATGACAAGTTATAAGAGCACCAGGTTTATATACTCAAGATGCTGTTAGTTATTCCAAAGGATCTGGCATATGGAAACTAGTGAGTAGGTGTACTTTCCAGGAAGCTGTATTTTATTGAATACTTTAAATGCAGGTACTTTATGACACACATTATATGTATTTTTGCATAATACACAATACTCATAATAACCTTGGTGAGTATTCCTATTTTACAGTATTGAAGAAAATGAAGCTCAAAGGTTTTAAGTTACTAGTCTAAGGTCATATAGCTAGTAAGTGGTGGAACTGGAATTCAAATCTGCAATTGCATGACTACTGCCTTGTGTAGAAATATTCAATTAAGGTATAAGCAGACTATGTTCTTCTCTTAGATTACCTGCTTGCTTTTATTAATGTAATGTGCAAATACAGTTTGAAAAGTCAGAATTCTACAAGGCTTACGAATAAAAATGGCATTCTACTGCCCTACTCCTTCACACCCCAAACCTATTTTTGAAGTAATTATGTTCAGCTTTTTTTGTTGTTGTTGCTGTATCCCTGTTACCTGGAACAGTGGTGCTCAACTGGTGGGTGATTTTGCCCTCCAGGGGATATCTGGCAATGTCAAGAGACATTTTGTCATGACTGCAGGGGGCTGCTACTGGCATCTAATGGGCTGTTAAACATCCTACAATGCATAGGACAATCCCTTACCCTTACCACCTGGAACAAGTAATTACCCAGTCCAAAATGTGCCAAGGTTGAGAAACGCTGACAGTATTCGACATACAGTGGGTGCTCAATAAATATTGGTTGAATGTGCCTCATTAGCTGTTTATTTTTCTTCCTGGTGTTTGTTTTCCTCTGCGTTACTAGAAAGCATATATTTCTTGATTTTTCTGTTTCTAGCTACAGAAAATATAATTCTTACTATATCCCCAACCCCACCACACGCACCTTTCCTTTCTTTCCTATCCTTTTTGTTTAACTAAAACATTGTAAATATTTGCTGAGCCATGGAGTGTATTTGATTACATTGCCTTTAATGTATAATTTTCTGGTTTCTCTAGAGCTTATAGTAGGTAGACAGTTAAACAAAATCTTTTCAATTGTTAGTTGCCATAAATTCATTCCCAAACTCTCCAAAGGAGCTGAAAAATATCCTTCCTTTGATTGCTCCTGTGTTGAATCCACCTGTTTTATCTTGACGTTCATCACAGAGCCTTTTCATTTGCTTGAATATGGTTTGGTTGGCCTCTAGGTTTACTATATAGCTTTAATCTTGGGATCTTTCTTCACCAATATCCTGGGAATGCGTCTCTTGTGTTGGGCCTTCTGTTTTCTTAATCTCATTTTCCTCTTTCTTGATTTTTTCCCTTATTGGTGCAAAATATTTGCCAAAAACTTCCTTAGAAAGGGTGAGTGGGAGATATATTTCTGAGAACTTACGTGCCTAGAAATGTCTTTATTCTACCTTTACATTTAATTTGTAATTTGATTGGGTATAGCAATTAGTAGAAATCATTTTCCCTCAGAATTTTGAGAGCATTCCTTCATTTTTCTTTTAACACCCATACCTTGCTATTGTGAAATCTGATGCTATTCTAATTGCCAAGTCTGTGTTTTCTCTTTTTCTGAAAGCCTTTAGAATCTTCTCTTCCTTTTTAATGTTATATAATTTCAAAATTACATGTCCTGCTGTGGTCCTTGTTTTTGTTCATTGAATCTGGAAACTCATATAGTTCTAGAAATTTTTCTTTTATTACTGATTTTCTCCCCTTTGATTCCTTCATTTTATTTTTCTGAAACTCCCGTTATTCATATGTTGGATCTCTTAGACTGATTTTGTCCTCTCTCTCTTTTTGCTCTACTTTCTGTGAGAATATCTCAACTTTACATTATAATACTTCTATCGAATTTAAATTTACTGTTTATTTCCAAAAGATCTTTTTTCCCCTATAAATAAGCTTTTATATAGCTTTTTGTTCTTGTTTCAGAGATGTATTCTTCTCTCAAAACATTAGAAATTTTTTTTAATGACACTTTTTTTTGCTTCTGCATTATGTTTTTCCTGAGTTGTAGTTTTTCCCTGTTTCTTTATATATATTTTAGTTATAGAAACTTTCCTCTCATGATCTGTTATTGATTTACTAAAATAATGACTGGAAACTCAATGAAGGCTGTCATTTGGTGGGCTTTACTATAGGATACTGTGGTGTGGACCTGACCATTTCATTAGGAGAATGCGTCAATATTTGTAGGTCAGTATCTGTAGGTTTTTTCTGTTGTTGTTTTTCCATTGGTCTTGTCAGTTTTCCCAGTCGAGAGATGTTGGGGAGTGGTCACCATATTCAGGATGCAGATTTTCACTTTGTCCATCTGATTTTAATATGATGGTCACTTGGGATTCAACTGCACCTGGTGTCTAAGTTTAGAACATCTCCGGTCTACTGCTTTAAAATAACAAAATTTATAATCCTTTGTCAGGGATAAGGAGAAGAAGCAATGTGGTTGTAAAAAGTGAGGACGTGGCTATACAAGTAACATTCTTTTTAAAGACTTTATACCCAGTCTCTTCATTCTAGACCCAAACGGCATGTCTTCTTTTAGAAGTACCATGTGTCTCCAATTTCTGATCCTTTCCAAGGTTCTGTGGCCTGGATCAGTTTGCATCTTAATGTCATCTCCTCCTTACAAGCTTAAGTTTCAAGCTTTTACTGCTCTACTGAGACTAACAATTACTGATAATCCATGTTCTAGCTTCCAAAATTGTTGATATTTCTTAATTGTTGTCTTTTCTAGTTTTTTTTTATCCTAGTACTTTATACATTAAAATCTCTAATTATTGTTTTACCTACCATTTTATTGGAATTTTGAGAGCATATCAAGATAAATGTATATGTTTAATATGCCAAGTTAAAATCCATGACCCATACTTATCTGTAGGCAGACTAAAAGAAAGCTTATTGGCCTACTTTTTGTTAAACACCACATCTGCTTTTGAAGAACATCCAATAGAGTCTTTTACAAAAAGACCAAGAGAAAAGAGATAGAGAAAACTAATTTAGCTAGGCAAAAATAGAGTGATTATGTGCTGTGTGAAAATAATGTGAGAAAAATTGTAAAATACTTCACATTTTATTGAGCTGCTTCTACTCAACTGGCTTCAAAGAGGAAATCATTTTTTCTACATGTAATCATGAAAATACAATGTACACATAAAAGTGGGATTTGTTTGGAAGGTAAGGCAGTATAGTGAAATAAGTTTTCATGTTTTTTGCTATGATTTTTCTGAGATTTAGATGTTGCTTTTCCCACGAGACATATAATAAAAAAGTAATAGATCTGGCGATATGATAGATTATGTAACTCCATAACCCTGCCACTATTACTACTCAGAAATGCTAGATAAAACATAAGAAGCAAATGTTTAAATGCATAGCTGAACTTGGAAGAAAGTGAGAGTAAGGCCATTTCAGATGTCCTTCACTCCCTGTTTAACTAACTGCCATCTGAAATTGAAAAACTCAGCGGCCCAAGGAAATTGGCAGTCATAAAATGGAAAAGGCTTGGGTTCCTGGATTACCATATGGAAGTCTGCCCATGGAAAAACCTGCCAAAAAAACCAAACCTCTATTGAATTTAAAACACTGAAAACTTGTATGTTGTTACAGCTAGTGTTTCCCTAATACCGAAATTGGTAGTAGGATGAGATGTTATTACAAAATTCTAAAACATGTGGGTTAACCATCAGGTGATAGGCAGTGAAGAAACTGATATTAGAGGCTAGAAAGATAAAGACTTATGCTATGGAGAGTAAAATATTTTCCAAAACATCACCTGTGGTAACTTGGAGGGAAGACTACCTACCTGAGTCTTTCACTTTAGGAAAAAAGGTTGGAAAACAATAGTAGTGTGAGTTCTTGTTACTGGTTGCATTTAGCAAGGCAACAATTGATTGGTTTGCAAAAGGAAAGGAAAAGAGAGGATGAAGAAATGTAGAACACTGAAAGATTGGAAAGTTGATAGTTTTTTTCACCCCCCCAAACAAGAGGAAATAAGATCGAAAAGGTTTTTTAATGACAAATGCCCATTAAGGTTCTGCCCTTTCTCAATAACAAAAAACCCCTCTAACCTATTAAAAAATGGGCCAACAACTTGAATAGACTGTCTCTAACCTATTAAAAAATGGGCCAACAACTTGAATAGACTGTCTCTAAATAAGATATAATGGCCAATAAGCACATGAAAAAATGTTCAACATCATTAGTCATTACGGAAATGCAAATCAAAATGAGATACCACTTCATATCCAGTAGAATGGCTATAATTTAAAAAAATGGAAAAGAAGTGTTAGAAAGGATGTGGAAAAACCAGAATCCTCTTACATTACTGGTGGGAATGTAACATGGTTCAACCACTGTAGAAAATAGTTTGGAAGTTCCTCAAAACTATTAAACAAAGAATTACCTTATGATCCAGCAATTCTATTCTTATGTATATACATGAAAACAAGTATTCACACAAAAACTTGTATGAGAACATTCATAGCAGCATTATTCACAGTAGTCAAAAGGCAGAACGACCCAAATGTCCATCAGCTGATGAGTGGATAAACAAATAGTGGTATATCCATACAATGGAATATTATTCAGCCATGAAAAGGAATGAAGTACTGATACATGGTACGATGTAAAATTAGCCAAACACAATCACAGATTGCTAAGTAAAATTAGCCAAACAATCACAGATTGTATAATTCCATTTATATGAAATATCAAGAATAGGCAAATTCATAGAGACAGAAAGTAGATTAGTGGTTGCCAGGGGCTGGAAGTAATTGCTTAATGGGTATGAGGTTTCTTTTTGAGGTGATGGAAATGTTTTCAAACTAGATAGAGGTTATGGCTATATAACATTGTGAATGTACTAAACACCACTAAATTGTATACTTTAAAATGTTCATTTGTTATGTGAATTTTACCTTAATTAAAAAAAAAGATTCTGCCTTGCAGCTTAAGGATATAAGCTTCCAAGCCTAATGGCTCAAGGTACTGCCTTTAAATTGAGAGGGAGGCATGAAGACAAGGAAGCAAAGAACTATATCTAGAGAACTTTTCATGTGGCTACAAGTACTTGGAAATGACTAGAAGCAAAGAGGTTGGAAATCAATTAAGTTTTGAACAAAATTATAAATAAACCAAAGTTTGGTCCTTGAAAAGACTGAAAAAAAAAAAAAGCTTGAGGACAGACTAAAATAATTATATGAGAACATAACCACACATAATACATAGTATATAGTTTTTATACATTGTTGAATTCAGTCTTTGCAGCAGCAATGATAAAACAATAACATTAATGCAACAACACAAAGAGACATTTAATATGCAATTCATCATATTAACAGGTTAAAGAAGAAAAGTCATCTCAATGTAGAAAAAAAGCATCTGATAAAATTCAATCCCCTTTCACGATAAAGTTTCTTAGCAAATGAGAAACAGAAAGGGACTTTTATATCATGTTAAAAGGTATCTTAAAATCTGAATGTAAATTTAATAATTGGGAAGCACTGGAAATATTCATTTTCAATCAAGAATAAAACAAGTATTTTAGATATCAATATTTCTATTCAAAAATTTATTAGAGGTCCTAGATACGGTTGTAAGATAAGCAAAATTATATAAGAATCCAGTCATTATTTATATGATAGAATTTCTATGTAGAAAATACAAAGAAATTCATAGACAAACTATTATCAGAAAAGAGTGCAGCAAGATTTGTGATACTAAATTATTATGCAAAAATTGATTGTATTCCTGTTAACCAAAAATCTTTTCAAAAATATAGTTTAAAGATATCATTTACAATAGCAACAAAAATGGTAAGATGTCAAGGAATAAATCTCATCAAAAGTCTACAAGACCTGTATGGGAAAATTTATGAAACTCTATTGAAAGATTTTGAAAGAGACCTAAAAAAATGAAGAGACATAACATGTTCAGAGATGGAAATAATATTTTAAAGATGTCAGTTCTCACCATATTAATATAATTACAGCTAATATCCCCCCAATTTTTTTGTGTGTGGAACTTGAAATGTACATTCTAAAATTCATTGAAAGAGAAAAAAGCCTAGCCACCAATTTTCAAAAAATAAAAAGTAGACAAATTTGTCCTATAAGATATTAAGACTTCTTATAAGATGTTAAAACTTATAAACCACAGTAACTGAAACTAGCCCACAGATATAGAACTAGACCAGTAGAATAAAATATATAAAAACCAAAAGAATAAAAACCATTCACATATGAAAACATTACATATGACAAGGATGGCATTACAACCCAAATGGGAAAGGCTGAGCTAGTCAATGGTGTTTGGGCAACTGGTTATTCAAATAGAAAATAATAGAATTTGATTTCTACCTCATACTATATGCAAATATAAAATTCCATGTTTTAAAGACCCATGTTTAAGAAGCAGAATTTAAAACTTTTAGACAAGTGAGACAAAAGTATCTTTGTAACCTGGGGAAGGGAAGGAATTCTTAAATGAAATGCAGAAAGCATAAACCACGAAGGGCAAGACATACATTTGCCTATATGAAAGTTAAAGACTTCCCTCCTAAAAGAAAATATATATAAAATTAAGTCAATTAAGTACATACTGGGAGAACATATTTCTCCTTTATACAACTAAGCATTAGGAAGAAGAATTGTATACTCATTCTTTATTCTAATAGTATAAATTCATATTTTATATAGTATGAATTATTAAAAAAGATAAAAAAGCCCCATTAGCAAAATGGGCAAAGTATATCAACAGAAAATTCACAGAAGAAACTCTAATGGTTAATATAAATAAATACTGCTCACTGTTATTCAAAATTAGGGAAATACAAATTAAGACAATAATTATTTTCCCCCCACTGAATTGTTAAAATTTATAATCTCATAATCCCAAGTATTGAAAAGAATGTGGAGCAATAGGAATTCATAACATACTACTGATGGAAGGATAACCTGGCATAACACTTTGGAGAGCAATTTAGAAATGTTTAAAGGGGCATACATTTTAAGATCCAACAATCCCATTTCTATGTATACAGTGAGGGTTCCAAAATGCATCGAGCACCCCAAGGGGTTACATAAGATGATCCCAAGGGGTTACAGAAGATGCATCGAGCACCCCAAGGGGTGACATTAGATAAGGAGAGCTGAAAAATAATATTAGAACCTCTATTTTAATCTAAAAAATAAGGAAATGAAAATGTATTAATGCTTAACATATGGATAGACAGTGACACCTCCTCTAGGTGTGTATATAAGATAGTAGATTATGAAAGTTAAGGTGGTTGGGGGTAGAGAGATGAAGAGTTGACCACTGCATACTCCTTTATTCACTTCCTCATAGTGTACTGCAATGCCTGCAGTTTACATGCATTTGGGTAAGTGAATTTATGAGTAATATTATTTAGTTTTAACTAAACTAAAAAGTAGACATGTGGCTTTGTAATCAGATAAAAATTAAAATTATACACATAAGGCAAACATAAAATGGTAAAGGGGATAGATCTCTGCTTCTAGGTTAAGTACTCTATCATCATATTTAGAGATAAAAAATAGTGATTTGTACTCAGATTTGATTTTTTATCACATGACTATCATTAAAATACATTATGAATATTTTTCTTAATTGGAAAGTTTTAATTTTCTTAAAACAAATTATTTAATTTTATTTAATCTTTACTTTGTTCTTTTAATTTCTAGTTTTTGTATGTTTAATATATCTTATAGAAGAATATATATAATTTATAAATGTTTAAATGCATTCTTAAGATTTTTTGAATATGCATGATCAAAAAATTTTATAGACCACTGTCCTAGAAACATTTTTGTAAAAGTATACTGAGAGACATGTACAAAGATGTTCAATGCGGTACTGTTCATAATAAAGAAAAGCTGTAGTCTACATTAATGCTTATTAAAAGGAGAAAGAATAACTTTTTAAAATAGTAATGATATGCTGTCAGAAATTAAATTGATAAATCAGAGCGAAGTGTATCAAAATGAATACATTTCAAAAACAATGTTGAATTAAAAACTCAGGTCACAGAAGGATATGTACATTAATTATAATGTCATAAAGTTAAAAATGCAAACCAATAATAGATACATATTTAACTATACATATATAGCAGAGGAATAAAAAAATGCATACAAATGATTCATATCAAATTCACAATAGTGGTTTTGGTGAGGGAGTGGAATGGGCTTGGGAAAGGTGCACAGAGGACTTTAATTATATTTATAATTTTACTTCTTTAAAAAACAAAGGCCAAGTCAGATGTGGCAAAATATTAAGACCAGATAAAGCAGGTTGATGATTACAATGCTATTAACTATTCTAAAAACTTTTTTACATGCTTGCAATAAATATTTCATAATAAAATAGTTTAATTTTCTCGGGATTCCTAACTATGGGCTCTGAGACACACAGTATTTAAATATCATACATGCTTTCTAATATAACAGAATGAGGTAATATTAATTGTGGAATTTTATGACTGCAATTTCAAAATGCTCTGTAAGACTGTAGATACTATCAGTTCTCCACCGTTTGGCTGTTATGCTTTATCCATCTATTATGACACTAATACATACTTTATATTGCAGTTAGGTTTATATAAATCTGTCTCCTGCAGTAGATTAAACTGTGTGTCTTATTTTATTCTTTTACTCCTGAAAATGATCAGCATAATATCTTGTACATAATAGGCTCTATGGAATGTTTATTAATGAATATTGAATGAATTTAAATGGCTTGAACAGGATTATCTGAACTCGTGCTGTAACTCATAAAGTACAACTGTAATCCTAGATAATGCCTGGCAGACAGTAGATCTTCAACAGATATTTGTTGAATGATAAACACAGCCTGGTGAGGAGTCTTGAGTTGGGTTTTGATGGGTGAGTGCAAGTTTTCCAGGGCAAGGAAAAAGAGAGGGAACAGTGTCTGTAAAGGTGTGAAATAATGTAACATGTATTTTGCAAACTACAAACAATTTCTTACTGAGATTTATAAACTGCTTATCTGGGTCATATGACTGGCAATATAGTCAGAATAAAGCTCTTTATCTTAAAGAGGTTGGACTCTACCCTGCGAGGACAAAGCTGTACCACCAGAATGTTTTAAGAAGGCTATAGAAAATGCTCATACTTCCATTTAAATAAATATTCTAGTGTCAGTATGGAGGATGACTGGAGTGGAGGAGAACCAGAAATAGGGAGAACAATTAAATTCGGGGATTACCATAGTCAGACAAGAGATAACAGATCTTGGAGTGAGAGAGTGAGTGGCACTGGGATGGGCAGAAAGTAGATTTAAAAGAGATTTAGCCATTCCATGGAATAATATTCAGCAACGAAAAGGAATAAAATATTAACACATGCAACAAAATGAGTTACTATCAAAAACATTACACTAAGTGAAAGAAGTCAAATATAGAAGACTATTATATAATTCTATTTATCTGAAGTTCTATAAAAGGCAACACTACAGTGAGAGAAAGCAAATCAATGGTTGGCTGGGGTTAGGGGTGGGGAGAGAGTCAACTGCAAAGAGCATGAGGAAGATTTTAGGATGAAAGAGCTATTCTATCATTTGAATGTGGTTACACAACTGAAGACAATTACCACAACTCATCAAACTCATACTTAAAGTGGGTGAATGTTATTTATTATATATAAATAATAACCTAATAGATTTTTGTTTTGTTTTGTCTTTCAACTACAGTTGACATTCAATATTATATTAGTTTTAGTTGTACAGCTTAGTGGTTACACATTTCTATACCTTACAAAGTTAATCACCCCAATGAGTCTAATACCCATCTGACATCATACATAGTTATTACAGTATTACTAATTCCTTTTACAACCCTTTGTAACTGCCAATTTTTACTTCTTAATCCCTTAATAAATTGATTTTAAAAGTGAAAAAATGAGGCTAAGACCAAAAATGATTTAGGAGGTAGAATCAATAGAACTTGGTGAGTAAAGTGTGTATACTTTGCTTTACATTGTGGCTGTTTCTAGAAAAGATCTGTAAAAGTAAATTTTAAAATGCTCTAAGGGAACTAATCAATCCTTAGTGATTGCTTTAAAACTATTTTCTACTAGAGAATTTTTAACACATATAAAAGGTGACAGAACAGTATAATGAGCCTTATATACTCAACATCCAGTTTTAACAACCATCCATCTATGGCCAATTTTGCTTTATTTATACCCCATTCTTCTCCCCTACTCTTGAACTATTCTGAAGCAAATACCTCAGATGTTACATAATTTTATTCATACATATTTTAGTGTGTATCTCTAACAAATAATGACTACTTTAAAAACATAACTACAATACCATGACCACACCTAAAAAGTTAATATTTCTTAATGTCATCTACTATCCTGCCAGAGTTCAAATATTTAATTGTCTCATGAAGTTGTAAATTTGTTTGAATCAAAATCTATTAAGGACCACACATTTAACTGTTATACCTTCTAAGTCCATTTTTTTGGTAAGTTCTCTTTCTCTTTTTTTCTCTTGCAATTTATTTGTTGACTAATCTGTTTCTTAATGTAATAAATCCTTCTGTTATGCAAATAATCATCTTCTACTTAAATGTTTTTTTAAAAATTTGGATTGTTTTACAATTTAAAAAAATATTTTAGTTGTATTCCAATAATTTTTTGATAAAGCTATAATGTGATGACATAGGATTATCTCATAGTACCCACGGTATGTTTTTGCTTTTGGTGATTTGTCTCAAGGGCATTAATCCTATGGTTTAGATTACTGTTTGGATACCAAGACAAGTGTGCATCACTCACAGTTGTTTGGAGATCGCCTGTTCTGTCGGTGAAGATATTCAATCGTTCTTCGCTTTCCAATATTTTATCAATATTTTGGGACATAACATTTTTTACATCAGTTACTTGACTCCTCAGTGTGGATATCGAGCTGTCATCTTGATTTTTATTGTATTTCATCTATGTGGAGTGAAATATAATACAAATTTTATTTTCTATAAATGAAATCTATTATATTGTACACATTAGAATAAAAGTGTCAAAGGCATATCTCACTTGTATTTTGGCATAAGATATCAACTTATGATATCTTATCATAAAGAGCCTCAATTTGTCCCACTTTAATCTTGCAAAAAGAAGGGGTTGGTGGGAGAGGGATATATCGATGTTCTCATCACTGTGGGAATTTTTTTTTTTTTTTTAAATATAGATTGTTAATTTATTTAGACTTTTTTCCCTTAAAGAGCAGTGTTAGGTTCACAGTAAAATTGAGTGCAAAGTACAGAGTTCCCACATGCCCTTTATCCCCTGCACATGCACGGTCTACTTCACTATCCATATCCCACTCTACAGTGGGACATATGTTAAAATGGATGACACTACACTGATGCATCATCATCACCAGAAGTCCATAGCTTACATTAGTGTTCACTGTTGGTATTGTACATTTAATTGGTTTGGACAAATGTATAATGACATGTATTCACCATTACAGTATTAGGCAGAACAGTTTCACTGCCCTTAAAATTACCTGTGCTCCACACTATTCATGCCTCCTTTCTCCCTAAGCCCTAGTAAAGAATGGTCTATTTACAGTCTCCATAGTTATACCTTTTCCAGAATGTCAAATATTTGGAATCATACAGTATGCAGCCTTTTGATTGGATTTTTTCACTTAGCAATATACACTGGAGGTTCCTCCATGTCTTTTCATTGCTTAATAGCTCATTTCTTTTTAGTGCTGAAATAGTGCATTGTTTGGATGCACCAGTTTACTTATCTACTCATGTATGAAAAGATACCTTGGCTGCTTCCACATTTTGGCAATTATGAATAAAGTTGCTATAACATCTGTATGCAGGTTTTTATGTGGACAAATGTTTTCAACTCCTTCAGATAAGTACCAAGGAGCGTGATTGCTGGATTGTATGGTTAGAGTATGTTTAGTTTTGTAAGAAACTGTCAAACTGTCCTCCAAAGTGGCTGTTCCATTTTGCATTCCCACTGGCAGTGAGTAAGAGTTTCTATTGCTCCACATCCTTGTCAGCCTTTGGTGTCGTCAGTATTTTGAATTTTTGGCCATTCTAATAGATGTGCAGTGCTATCTCACTGTTGCTTTAATTTGCCATTCCTTAATGACATATTTGGTAATAAGGTCTTTGCAGATTTAATCAAGATGGTTAGTCTTTGATCTTTCTTTTTGTTCCTTGTCTTTTTCTCTCCTTTTTAAAAAGCTTAATCTTTTTTAGTCTAAGAGGATCATCTACGTTTTGTTAAGATAATATATTCATAGTCCATTCAATGGCATTTGGTACATACATATATTTTTAAATTTCTCAAAACTTTTTTTTGAGCTGTGTGCATTTTGTTAATTATAGTATAAGAAATTCAAAAACTTTTATAACATTTTCTACAGATTTAAAGCTTACCAGGTTAGCTTTTAAATGTTAAACAGAAATTTTTTTGATGTCAGATGTGTTAACTGTTTAAAATGTGCATATTTTCACAGAGTAACTAGTTTTCAGGGAGATATGTTAATATATTTTGGTTGTCTTGAATTTGCAGGATTCTTCATAAGAAAATGTATAAATTTAATATAAAAGCACCTATCCTTAGTTATTTTGTCAGGCATTGTAGTGGACATACCCTATAGTAATCCCCAGTAAGTCACATTCTTGTAAATTCCCCTTCCCTTAAGTGTGATTTGCTTCTAACTAATAGAAGCAAAGGTGATGGAATGTTACTCCTGTGATTATGTCACATTATATAATATTTAGCAGATTAGAGTGAGAGAAATTCCTTTGCTGGCCTTTGAAGAAGCACGCAGCCATGTTGCAGATGCTCACCTTGGGTGGCAAGGAACTGCTATCAGTCTCAAGGACCTGTAGGTGTCCTCCAGCCAACAGCCAGCAAAAAGCTGCATCCCTGATGCAGCTATAAGAAAAAAAAATTTAATTTTAAGAGTTTATTTGAGTAAGAATTGATGCAGCACCAAACCAGAAGTGGTTAGAAGTGCTTCTAGGAAATGAATTCTGCAACAATCCAAATAAGCCTGGAAGCAGATTCTTCCCTAGAGCTTCCAGGTGAGAACATGGCCTGGCTGACACAGTGACTGCAGTCTTGAGAGATCCTGAGTGGAGAACCCAGTTGAGCCATGCCTTGATTCCCAACCCACAAGAACTGTGCGATAATAAATATGTGCTGTTTTGTGGTAATTTGTCATACATAAATAAAAAACTAATACAGGTATACTTAAAATATTACAGAAAAGTTCAAATATATACAAAAGCAGAGTGAATAGTATAATGAACTCCTATGTACTAATTAGATAGTTTCAGAAATTATCAATGCCAATCATGTTTCATCTATGCTACTACCAACCACCCCTTTCTCAAATGTATTATTTTAAAGCAAATCCCAGATATTCTTTTAGTCTGTAAATGCTTCAGTTTGTATCTCTAGAAGATATGGCTTCATTTTTTCTTAAAAACAAAACTACAACATCATTACCACAACTAAAAAAATTCCTTAATATCATCAAATAACCAGTTTGCGTAGAAATTTATCAAAAACAAATCATAGTTTTAGTTGTTTTGTTGAATCAGGATACAAAGTCTACATACTGATGTCTTAAGTCTCTTTTAATCAATAGGTTCTCTTTAACTGCCCCCCTTCCACAATTTATTTGTTGAAGAAATTGGGTCATTTGTCTAATAGAGTTTCTCATTTTCTAGATTTTGCTGATTGCATTGCTGTGCTATCATTTAACGTGGTCATTGATCCACTTCCTGTAAACTGGTACTTACATCTAAAGGTTCAGTCATAATCAGGTTTGATGTCTTGGGTAAGCATAGCTCAGATGTGTGCTGTATATTACTCGTTTAGTGACATCAGGAAACACGTTAACTGCTGGTCGATTGTCTCCCTTACTGTGACCTTAGGAATGGGTTTAGGTGTTTTGAGCCCATTTCATCCATTATGAAGTTTCACATCAGCTTTTCACTTCATTTTTTGTCAGTCATTAATGGTGATTGCCTACAACCATTATTTCATTAGGGATTGCAAAACAGTGATATTTATTACCTCTTCTTTATTTATTAGCTGGAATACTTCTATAAAAACAACAACAAAAAATCTTTTCTCAATCAACTATTTGGTTCCTTTGAGGGATAGTTCATATAGGAAATTAGAATAAATGCCTGACCCATTCATTTGTTGGTTTTCAGAGTGATGAGGTATCTTTCAAAGTTGACTAAGAAGACATTCTCCCCACCCCTTTTGCAGTATCTAGGGACTCTTGAATTTAATATATTTGATGTGTTACAATCCACTGCAGTTATTATACTTTTTGATATTCAAATTATTCCATCACTGGCCAGTGGCAGCCTCTTCAGGTTGGCTCCTAAAGTCTTTTGACATGCGTACCATAAACTTGGATAGCTTTCTTGTTTCTGGTATGACAAAATGCTTCTGACGTATATTTTCTGTCTCATATAAGGAATTAGGTTCCTTTTAGTGTAAAATGTTATTTAGAAACTATAATCTATACACTGAAGGGTATGCTGTTACTGGATTGGCCATTGTTCTTGGGTTTTTTAGTGGATATGCTAGGAAATACTTTTTTTTTCTTTTGTTAACGAATTTTATTGTTTGGTATGTTAAAGAGTAAGGACAATGCTGTAATTTTTTAAGCTTACTTTAATGATTTATACATTTTTTTAAGTTTATTACTTATTAAATTTTATTTTATTATTAGTTTCACGTATAAAGTACATTGGTTAGACATTTACATAGTTTATGAAATGACCCCCAATTACTCTTTCTCTTCTCTGGCTCTACACCTAGCCATTTTATTACTACTGACTGCATTCTCTATGCTGTGCTCCCCATCCCCGTAACCATCTATCTATCAACTACTAATTTGTACTTCTTTAACCCTTCACCCCTTTCTCCCAGCTCCCCAACTCTCCTCCCCTCTGGCAGATTGCCTTCTGTATTTGTGAATCTGTTTTAGTTTGTTCTTTTTGCTCCTTAGGTTCCATATATAAGTAAAATCATATGGTATTTATCTTTCTGTCTGGCTTATTTCACTGAGCATAACCTTTAGGTTGGTCCGTAAGAACATGGAATGCTTCATGAATTTGTGTGTCATCTTTGCGCAGGGGCCATACTAATCTTCTCTGTGTCGTTCCAATTTTAGTATATGTGTCCTGAAGTCAGCACGGAAATATTTTTTTTTAAAGAGAAAATATACCATGTGGTACATCTTCAATTACATATTTTTACTATTTAATTTTCAATTAAAATTTAGGTTATAAGGTTTTACTTAATTCTTTGACTTTATAACTATTATTGTATATGGTATACGAAGGTGGTCCAGTTTTTTTTTTGCATGTATTTGTCCAATTTTTCTGCACCATTTATTGAAGAGACTGTCTTTACCCCATTGTATATTCTTGCCTCCTTTGTCATATATTAAGTGACGTATAGGTATGGATTTATTTCTGGTCTCTCTATTCTGTTCTATTGATCAATTCATAATATTTATTTGAGTCCTTTTTTTCATTAGGGTGTGATCTCACTAGGAATACCCAATCAAATTACTGTGTTTTAAAGTCACTTGAAATAAATTTTCATTGTCTTTTAAGCCATTATCAACTCAATACACAGTTTTTTTTTTTGCTTTGAGTTTTAGGGATTAATTTTTAAAATTAAAAAATTATTATGATAAAATATACATAACAAAATTTATAATTTTAATGATTTTTCTAACTGTATAGTTCAGTGGCAGTAAGTATATTCACACTGTTGTGCAACCATCACCGCCATCCATATCCAGAATTTTTTTCATGTCTCCAAACTGAAACTCTACCCATTAAATAACTCCTCCTCTTCTGTTCCCACTAGGCTCTGGCAACCACCATTCTATTTTCTATAGATCTGACTACTTTAGGTAGGTACCTTATGTAAGTGGAATTGCACAATATTTGTCATTTTGTGACTGTCTTATTTCACTTAGCAGGGACTATGTTTTAAATATTTAATAGTATTTTTAAATTATGTAAAATATATACATGGTTCCCAAGTCAAATTTGTAAAACACATTTCATTCAGAGAGGTCTATTTTCTATTCCTGTCCCCCAACCCCTACACAGGCAAAATTTTTGCTTTATCCTTCTCTTGCACTCCTCCCCCCACTTTTTTTCCTGTAAGCAAACAAATATATACATTTGCATTTATTCCCTACTTCTTAAATGCTTGCATATAAGAATGGTAAATAAATAATAGTATACCATACAAATTTTCACTAGCTTGCTTTATTCACTTATCAATGTATCATGGATATCATTACTTATCATCATATAGAGATAGAAGTTCTCAGTTCTTATTCATCTTTATAGCTCTTAACTCATAATTCCCCTCTGAATTGTAAGCTGTAATACTAACAACGTTTAGGAATATAGTTGGAGGTTACATACCATATACTTTCCTAATACTTGTTGAAAATCTGCAACTGCATTTGAAGGAAAAAACGGATCTTGTGACTTCAAAGGATTCCTCAGAAAAGTATCACTAACCTGGGAAAATGAATGAAAAGATTTAAGCTATGCAGATAATTTGAACTGAGGAATTACAGAGTACATGTTTATTTGAAGCAGCCTGGCAGAAACCTGAAATAAAAGAAACCAGAACATTTCTAGGTTTGTAGTGGCAGGGTGTCCTTTCTATTTAAAGATGCAGTATTTATGAAAACTGCTTGCCCAGTCTTCTCCACTGCTGCAGTACAGATTACATCCTCATACCATGAGACTGCAGGTGCTACCTTAATTCTTTAGTATGTGTGAGGACTTGCAAGGAAGAGCAAATGTTCACCACTCGCAGACAAGGAAAGACGGGAGTCTGTGATAATTTTCGAAATTAACGCTTATTTCCCCTCCTACCCCTATCCTCAAAATCCATTCAGTAATAACAAAACAATCCCAACTAAATGTCATGATATTATTTTTCAAACCCTAGGGTTGCACTGGACATTTCAAAGTCTGAAGAAAGAATTCTGACAATTGTTTGTATTTAAATTTTGTATTCCCCAGAAGTAGTGGGAAAAATTATGTAGTTAGCAATTCTGTCATCTGGTTTTGAAAAGGTGGTGAACTTGGGATGTTCTGTCATAATGGCAAAGAAAAAAAAATTAGAGTATATTCAATCTAAATGGCTAACAGTGTTTAGCATCTAGACTCTAACTAGCATCTAGACTCTAACAATAGTCTAGGCCTAACTGTAGAGTGACAATATTAGGCCTAATAATCCTTGATTCTATATATGTTACAGTTTGAGTTGTGTTAATAAAAGAAGTTGGTTACATTAAACAAATGAAATATATGCATGATTCATTAATGTGACTGGAGAATAACTATTGGTAATTATTAAAGTAGTATAAGAAATTACTTACACTTTTAAGAAATGCAGATGGTGTTACAGTATCCAAGGCATTATCTGAGGCACATAGGTAAGTGATTCCATCGATAAAGAGACTATGATAGATAAAGCTTTGAAAAGAATACATTAATTTACATAATATCGAAGACATTAGGTACACATGCAGAGAATTTAATTTTGTTTTCACACTCTCATTAATAGCATAAAAGCTATATAACTTATAATCAGATTAGAATCTTTCATATATTAAAAAATTAAATTGTGTTCAATAAAAAACTATAAACTTTGAATATGTATTTAAAATAAAATGTATAAATAAAAACAAGTTACAAGAAAGAAAACTCTGAAATAGGTCAGACAGAGAAAGAGAAATACCATATGATTTCACTTATATGCAGAATCTAAGGAGCAAAAGGAACAAACTCATCAAAAACAGACTCACAAATATAGAGGACAGTTTGGTGATGGGTAGAGGGAAGTGGGGTTTGGGATCTGGGAGAATGAGGTGAAGGGTTAAAGAAATACAAATTAGTAGGTGATAGATGGTCACAGGGATGGGGAGCACGGCATAGGGAATGCAGTTAGCATTAATATTTGGCTAGGTGGAAAACCAGAGGAGAAAAGGAGCAATTAGGGGGATTGTTTTATAAACTATGTAAATGTCTAACTAATGTTCTGTATACTTGAAATTAATAAAAAAAAAGAGAAAACTCTAATAACCTAATAAATATGTATATTTGAAATGGTTTTGATAAAACTCACTTATATTCCAAAACTGAATCAAGATTCTGATCAAAGAGAAAATGTTATGTTCATTAATTTTTACTATCCCTATATTTTAAAGTAGACATATTCAATTTTGGCGCTTCTTGGCTTTCTATCAAACAATAGATTAGAATTTAAAAGCCATAAACTGCCAATACCAAATATTCTGGAAAACAGGATGAGTTGGGGAGGAGGAATTAAACTCCCTTATAGCATGCTAAAGTATACCTTGTCCTGACCACTTCGACTTCTAGACCATTAATGCCTTCTCAGTGTCACATATTAGGAGGCTAGATGAGTCCTGGAAAATGCCTCCATCTTTACTGCCCAACAATCCAGAACACCTAGGGATATGGCAACAAAAATAGTTGCTTGGTGCTAGGCTTCAATCTAGTTATTCTGAACACTATATCTAAATGGTGAAAAGGCACTAGACCCAGTCAAATGCTAAACTGGATATGTATGAGAATGAGAAATCTCTGAAAAAGGTAGAAAAGATAATTCTAGAGGCAGAAAATTTAAAGTATGTGCCCTATCAATATAAATAGAGGGCAGTTTGGTGATGGGTATTCATATCATATCACAAATACAATATGCTATGAATATTCATAATGATGACATTGATTCATACACAAAATCCCCAAATGGAAAATATTTTTATTTCTAAGTTGGGAGGAGTGTTTGCTGAAAAAGAGTTGCTAATTATACTACCTCTCTGAAAGTTGTATATATGATTCGAATGTGAAAGGAGATAGTTTAAATTTATGCTTAGTACGTAATTAGTGAATAACATCCAGAAACCATCTTTAAATGTTAAAAAACTTGAATACCTGATATCTAGCACATGCTGTCAACTGACAAAAAGAAGGTGGAGAAAAGTATGTCTGATGTCCTACCGTTTATCTGTATCATTCTCATATACTACTATAAGGAAGTACAAATATATGTATGTGTCTCATATAGAAAAAAAGAAAAAGGAAATGATATACTAAAAACTTATTCAAAATGGTTACCTATATAAGGGGAGAAAGAGTATAGTGTGAACAGGAAAGAAATGAAAATTAGACTTCTCGAAGGAAATGTGTTTTGTAGATTTGACTTTGGAATCATATAAATGTTTTGCATAATTATAAAATTTCATTAAATGAAATTTCAAGAGTACAATCCTTAAAAAAATGAAAACAATGAACTTAACTTTATATGAATTAATTCTAGCAAGAGATGACGTAGTGTGATTCCTATGGTATTGGTGGAGGTGGTCACACTCTGGATATATTTGAAAGGTAAAGGTAAACAGAATTTGCTGATGGATGGGATTTGAATGTAAGAGACAAAAGTCAAGGATCATAAAAATTTTAGGCTTGAGGAACTGGAAAGTTGATGTGTGGAAGGCTGCAGGAGGAGGCTTGGTTTTGGATACAAGTTTGAGATGCTTATCAGACAGACAACAGAGATATGGAATGGGCAGCAGTGTATATGAGTTTGCAGTTCAGGGAAGAGGTCCTCGAAAGATTGAAATTAGGATGTACAATACAGGTAAGCATATTGTAGATGGGGAAAGTGTCTATTTTTGAAATCATTCCTGCTAATAGGTGAACACAAAACTAGAGTATTACCATTTTGTAACCCCCAATAAATTAATGGCTCTAGGGTACAGGCAATGAATATCAATGGCTGCTATCATGTCAAAAGGAGGTATAAACAGACATTATCATCTGATGACAAAACACCTATACTCTTGCTGAAGAGATCAAGCCTCTTGATTTGGCTGTTTGAAACATTGTGAGCTGCATTTTGAATATGTAATCAGCAAGCCCAGACTGTGGGAAACTCCACATGTTCTTCAACAAGAAATTTTAAGAACAGGAAAGGGATGGAAGGAGAAAATGTAGGTTAAAGAGATTTAAATAACACCAAATTAAAAAATAGGCAGGTCTATGGCCATGCCACCCTCAACACACCCCATCTTGTTGATCTCGGAAGCTAAGCAGGGTCAGGCCTGGTTAGTACTTGGATGGGAGACCACCTGGAATACCGGGTGCTGTAGGCTTAAAAAAAAAGGCAGGGGCAGGATTAGGCTCTACTATCTGAGGTGCATATTTAGGTGCTGAGGCAATGAAGAAACCCGGAAAAGTGACTGATATAGAAGTTGGAATGGTGGTTGATTTTGGGGAGAGGGAAGAAGCTGTGAATGGACAGTATACATGTTGGGAAGTTTTTTGGGTGACTGGCAGTGTTCTATTTTTTTTTGGCTTAGGTGGCGGTTGCAGTTAGTAGGGGGGTTACTTTGTAACCCTTCATAAAACTAGTGTGGTTTTTATATTTTAAAAAAATTTTTTGACCCCCTCCACCCCTTTCTCAATCTCTGGCAGGCAAACACTAATCTGTTTTCTATATTTATAAACTTTTTCTTCCCCCCCTTTTTTAATTCCCCCCTGCCACTTCCACTGCTGACCTATATGGATGTTGCCATTTCCCCTTAAGAATTGGATCTCTGAAGGCGGGGCGTCCTCTCCACGGACCGCACCCGGGGCCTGGTGCACCTAGGGTATGGTCCATGGCTCCACTTGGGGTGCAAACTCAGGACCTTCTGCGTGTAAAGCACACGTGCTAACCACTACACTGTGGAGCCACCTGAACTTTTTTTTTAGATTCCACATATACTTAAGATCATACAGTATTTGACGTTGATTGACTTATTTCACTTAGCATATGCCCTCAAGGTCAGCCATGTTTTTGCAGATGGCAAGATTTCATTCTTTTTTATGGCTGAATATGTATTTTGTTTTATTTTACAATATAAATGTTACAACAAACCTACTCAGACAATGAAGAGTCTAAAAATACTGGAAGCTCTCTTATTCCCCACCTGTTCCTTTACCAGCAAAATGTTTTCAGGACTGTTTTAGGCCATACAATGTAATGTCCCAAGTAAAGCTTAGAGTCATCTTGTTAAAGATGTGTTCAAGTAGAAGTTTCCTTTTTTTATTAATGAAATATTTGGGGGTATACCAAAAAAGTACAGAGAATAACAAGAACACTTGCAGATCCACCATTAATGACCCCTGTATGCCCTTTCTCAATTTCATTCTTCTCTCTTCCCTTTGCAGAGATAACGACTATCTTGATTTCATGTTTATCATTCCCATTAATGATTTTATGCTTTTACCTATAGAAGTTCTCCCTTCTGAGGGTTCAATCAAGAGTATTGCAACTAATATACTTTTTCCTCATGTCATTATTATTGGAAATAGCTGGTAATTGTTAAAAAGTAGATTTTTATTAGAATATACCTTACCTTCCCATTTGAATTATGGTCTTTGGTTCAGCTCTAAGAAGCACTAGTCTAAGCACTGTTGCTGCTGTTTCCTAAAAATAAATTGTCAGCATTCACTTTGTAGAAGATTGTAGTGTTTTTCATTATTCCTCTCCTAAACTTACCTATGCTCTGATTAGTTTATTAAGGGATGACTGTTTACTAGAACTAATAGGTGGTTGGTTATTCATAATTCATGGTAAGAGGCAAGTTATCATGAAATATTCAAATGAATCTGAAGGAAAATATTAAAATTACATAAATCTATATACACTGTGTATATACATATAAGTGTGCAAATAAAAGTTGCACTAGAGAATTGGCCTTATTTTTACAGTCACTTATATGTGGCTTCAAGGCTGGGAAGTACTATCTAATCAAATATCTTTTCAGTGACCTGCAGTCACTGAAACTATAAATAAAATATTAATGGATTTAAAGTATTCAGCTCTTATTCTCTGTATACCATAAGCCCCTTTTTTAAGATAAAAATTTTATTCACTATTATTTACTGGTCTCTTTCTATAAAGCAAATAATTGCTAAGATCTCTTATACCTGTTTCTTATAGAGCTCATTCTTTTGCTAAAATTTGCAAGGTGTTAAAATTATCCAGAATACCTTAAATATAGTTAACTGTACAGAATCCCATTAATTTACTTTAGAAGTGTGAAAGGAACCTGAAAGTTACCTAAGAAGCCTTGAATAGCCATATTCCTAATTAACTTTTCCATTTTCATAAAATGACACTTGAAATAAAAACTTTTTGAGAGGTTAAAGCTTATTATTAGTAGTAGAGAATAAAACTTGAAATTCTTAGTATTGCCTGGAAAATCCAGGCAAAATTCTCTAGGAAAAGAATTCCTAAGAAACATGAAAAATTAAGGGAATACACAAACTTTCAGTTACTCTATTATCATCACTGGAATATATTCCCCTAGCTTTCCCCAAGTGTCACTTTTAGAGTATTCAGTGAAATCGTAGCAAAATTTGAAACAAAGAAAATGGCAACATGAGGCAATAAAATGAGTGATGAACTGGGCTCTAGCTCTGTTTTTGGAATTAAAGTGCTGCGCAACTTCAGAAAGAGATTGTTGGGATCTGTTTCTTGGTATGAAGAATGAAGGAATTGGATCTGACCTCTAGGATCCTGTCTAGCTCTAGGACCCTATAATAGCAGTTGATTTGATCTCATGATTAAGCCCTGGTAGGTACTAATACTTTCCTAATGAATATAAAATATTTGTGACATCAATATATAGCATCGAGGAAAGACAGATAGAACTGTCCTTTAAAACACCTAGTCATCCCTTTTCTTCTCCCTGGTCAGCTTTCTGCATAGCAGTTGTTCTAAACCTTTAATCCTTCCCTCTAACTGCATACTGCTCCAGCCCCTCCCACTTCTTTATCTTCCTGCATGCTTCATCAAGAGAGGCCCTTGGGCTTATGAATTCTTTCAACTTTCTTTCTCCCTCCCTTCTTAATTAAATGTTTATTGAGAAGCTGCTATGTAAAGACAGATGAAGACAGCCCTTATCCAGAAGGAATCTCATTGCAGAAATAGAGAAGTAAAAGAAGATTCTAATTCAATCTGGTAAGTAGTTTGGTAAAGTGATGGAAATTAGCCTTGGCATAGAGAAGACTTCAAAGAGGAATTAAGGAAAGTCTGAAAGCTCAAAAGAGGCTATACTGCTAAAAAGTGGAGATGAGTGGGTTCCAGGGAGAGGGAAAAAAAGATGAAAAGGGAGACCTCCTTGGTGAGACTGGAGAATAGCATGAAGTTCAGGATAGCTGGAAGAGAAGATGATAATAGAAAAGCCCTACTAAAAGCCTTAGGAGGGCCTTGAGTGCCAGGATAAGTAGTATGGCTTTTCTCTGAATGTAATCAGGTGCTACCAAATGATTTTAAGCAGGTGAGTGACATGATCATATTTGCTTTTAGGAACATTTACTTGAGCAGCAGTAATTGAGAGGGAATTGGTTTTGAGAGAGAAGAGGCTGAAGTCTGGTAGATCAGTTAGGAGGCACTTTCGATAATCCCTGTGACAAGTAATGAGGGCCTAGATGACAACACGGTTCAGAAACAAGGAGATGGAGTCAAGACGTATTCAGGAGATAGAACTAATAGAACTTGGTGACCAAGAATAAATGTGAAGGTGAACAAGAGGGAAAAATTGAAGTTGACTCCTAGTTTCCAGTTTCAATGGCTTAGGAGGGTTCCTAAGCAAGACTAGAAATACATGGGGAGGAATCAGTTAGGAAAGAATTAATTTAGCTCTGGATATGATATGTTTAAACTTCTATTAGACAATCTAACTGTGGAGAAAGTTATTTTATAAGTGGATTTGGCAGTGATGAAAGTAAAGGTGTCCATAGGTGTGAATGAATGTGTCAAATTCAAAGAGGACTGAAGTTAGAACCCTGAGAAACACAGCATTTAAAGGACTGGAAAAGAGGAGAGCCCCAGAAGGATACCAAGTTTTGTAGCTCTATATTCACACCTCTCCTTTCCCCAAGAGAAAGAGGGCATTCTTTGAATCCAAGGCTCAAATCTCCACTGCCACATTGGATTTCATCCCTTCGTGCATCTTTAGGTCTTGTTCCACCAACAGACTCCTCCCCTCTTATATCTCCAACCTCATCTTCCCATTAGTGTACATACCTGTGAAAGTTTTCTCTGTATTAAAAAAATGAGGCCCTTCCTAGACCATGCTTCTTTTAGCTTTCAATGTATCTCATTCCCTTTGTAAATTCTTGAAAGAACAGTCTAACTTAACTCTCCCTTCTTTCTCATCTCCCATCTACCTGGCCTAAAGCAACCTGCCTTCTGCCTCCACCACGTCTTCCAAACTGCTAAATGTAAGGTTACCAATCATCTGCTAATTGTTAAGTCCAATGAGCATCTTTTAGATCTTGTTCAACTTCTTTGGGACATAAAACATTCTTTTAACTTTCTTCTTTCGGCTTTCAGGACACCACTGCTCGTAGATGGTGACCCGCCTCCCTATTATGTTCTTAAACAGTGCTTTGCCTTTTGGTCCTCTTCTCACATTCTACACTTTTCTTGGGCAATCTTACTTCTATTATCTTCAACTGTTAGCCCTGATCCTCTGAGTGCTACCTATTGGACATTTTTATCACTTAAAGCTTTTGGGAATTGGTGGAGGAACAAATGCACAAATCGACTGGCCATTTCCAACAGGCAACAAAATTCAACCTGTCCCAAACTACTTTCCTCCCCTGCATTTCCTCTGACTCCCTCCTCCAGGATTCTGCTCCTCCACATAGTTTCTATCTTGTTTAATACTACTTAACAAAAAATTGTCAAATTATACAATTATAATTATATAATTATACCTTAAACATGTACAATGTTACATGTCAATTATATCTCAATAAAGCTGGGGGGGTGGGGGAGAAAGAATTAAGAATCATTGTAGGTGTGATCACTGTCCCTTATATCACATATTCAATGGGTCACTAACTCCTTAGGATTAGTTTTACGAAGTCTCTATTAGGATCTGCCCCATCCTTTGAATCTGTACTGTTATTGCCTTAGTTCAGGCCCTTACATCTTCTACATAAACTGTAACAGTATCATCCTAACTGGTTCTCTCCCCTCCAATCCACCTTCTAGATTGTAACGAAACCAAATTTTCCAGAAGACGAATCAGATCATGCTATTCTTGCTTGCTTCCCAGTTTCTCTAGGATAACAAACTTAATATAGGACACTTCATTAACTATTCTCTGCCCACTTCTCTGACCTCATCTTTAGCCTCTACATGCTATGGCACTGTGACTGAGGTTCTTGAGGTTCCCCAAACACACCATTCTGTTTCCTCTGCACGGAGTCCTCATTACTCTTTTTGTGCCTGGCTCAGAACAACTCTTACAAGGCTTCTAAGCCAAGCATCCTAACATCACCTCCTCTGTAGCCAGCAAGTAGCCACTCATTCTGAATACTACGGGGGCAATCTCGACCTACTGCCCTTGAAATACTTTTTACACTGTAGATCATTGTATATAGCCATTGGAAATAAAGGGACATCGAGCTCATAAAGCGACATTTCCAGGTGCTGTCTTCTCTTCATTGCTGCATCGCCCCATACCTTCACTCAGGGATTATACAACTAACACATGCTCAATAAATGTGTGATGAACTGGCAGTCATTTCACCGCAGGGGAGAGAAAATCTTTAAGGGGGTCTCAAATTGGACAAGACTGCTAATCGTCGCCAAAAGGGTCGCGGGCAGCACCCACCCTAACCCCTAGGCGGCGCAAGTGCGGCTCCGCTGCTCTGCAGCTGGAGTGGCTCGCGCCCCGGGCTCACCGCCTCGCAGGCACGCCGCGCTCGGGGACGTGCCCTCTCGCGGGAGCCCGGCCTCTCGTCGCGACTCACTGCCTGTTCTGGTCCGCCCCGCAGCGCCGCGTCCGGAGGGGCGGGCTCGGCAGGCGCCACCCTTGAAGAGGAGCACGCGTAAAGGCGGCGGTGCCGACCCAAGGGTACCTGATAGGAGCCACCGGTCAAGGCCAGATCCGCAAGGACCACTCGGCCATTCGCAATGCAGCTGTAGGTGATCGTCATAGTAGGCGGGCCAGTGAATGAAGGGTTCCCGCCGGACCTAACCGCCCGCGACAGCCTGTGGGCGGACACTAGGGCGGGGCCCCGGGAGACGGCGGTGCCTGCGCAGGCGCGAGGAGCGATTGAGTGGCAGGGAGGGAGGCGTGGTCATCTTGCCTGGGCTGAGCTTGTGCTGAGACGTGGTGGGAGGAGGGGCGCGAGGTCTCCGGTAAAACTGGCTTTAAGAGTCAATTGCTTCACAGTCATTACCTACATCTAACTCATTCACAATCTAAAATGTAAAATACAGACCTTGATTTCAAATAAAATTTATTAATTAATGTAAGCATTTGTTGTACTCCCACAATGTGCTCTCTTAGATTAACAGACATGCAAAGTTGTAAGCCCCAGACCCTCACTTTGAGAAGTTCATATTCTAGCGAAGATAAATTTCAATTATATACTGTGATGGAAGAGGAACTAAGTTGCAGAAGCTGGAGTGGAGGCAGCTAATCCTTGGTAGAGGGGACGAAGCTTTCAAAGTCACTGTCCAACTTGGAGAATGGGTTGGAATTACCAAATGGGAAGAAGATATAGGACAGTCTAACCAGAGAGAACGCTCTTAAAGGCTTGAAGGGAGGTAGTTTTAGGGAATGGATGTAAGTAGATGTGGCAGAGGAAAGGTACATAGTAGAGTGGACAGATGAGGGTGGTAGAATGACTTTTGTTATCCTAGTCCTTGAGTCCCTTGACAAGAATTTTAAAAAGTATAAGTTTAGGGTAAGCTTATATATTTTCATTAGCAAGGAGTTGTGGAAGAGTGAAAAGTCAGACAAACTCGTATTCAGATATAGACATTGCCATTTACTTTGTGCCTTTAATGTAGCTTAACCTGAGACTCAGTTTCCTGATCTATAAAATGGGAATAATGGTCAAATTTAAATTAAGTAATTGTGCAAAATACTTACCATACAGTAGATATGTAATTGCAATTCTTATTGTGATAAATACATTAATGAAAATCACTTTCTTGCTCCCAGTGGTATAACTTTAAAGGAAAAACAATCACTGCCCTTCAGGGATGTCTGGCAGGGGGTGAAGACAGGTAGTTAGTTGAGTTTATATTAACTCAATGCGATCAAATTGGATTTGACAATCAGCAAAACTGGTCTGGACTCTACTCTTGAGAAAAATGCCTTGTTGAATCGTATATCCTTCATATATAAAGGAAATCTTGAATCAATGTGTCTTATCAGCCTAGAGATAATGCCTTGTGTTACAGGTGGGGTGACTGAATTAAAGGCTGTGCTTACATTACTTATATTTGGGAAAATTAAATAAGTTAATTTTGAGGTAATGGGTTGATATATTTTTGCTCACAGTAGAAATAAGCTGAATAAGCTTGGCACATTGCAGTGCCCCTTCTGTTTAGTAAATAGTGGAGCTGAAAGTGATTGGGAAATGATATCATGAGCTGTAGTAATGACAACAAGTATCTGATAGTTGGAGAGGGATATATGGGACCTCCCTTGTCTCAGTTTCACCTGGTCATTAAAACAGTCCTGTGTAGTGGATTCACTTTGCACAATCCACAAATTCAGGCTTACGGCAATATAAAACGTAATTTATAACAGAGCTCTTTCTTTAAGCCCTGTTTTACCTGATACCTGAGGATTAATCTAGTCAATGTCAGGCTTCCTTGGTTAACTCAGGAATTCCCCCTTTTTTCTACATGGGGTGGCATCTATGTGTGTGGGGAACTTGGTGGTGGGGGAGATCTTATTTGTGACCTACATCTCTAGGGTGGCATCCACTGCTAATGTTTGTTTTTTATCTGTCTCTGATCATCAATTCACATACTCTCTACTTAGAATTTCAAAGCTCCTGACGGGCCCTCTGGTTTTCTCAGCCATTTTTGTGGCCCTCTTAGGGGTGAGGAAAACTTTTTGCTGCTTCCTCATGCCATCCTGAGATATTGGGAGCCTTGAGAGGCTGTCTCCAGCCTCTGGTCAACAGTCTATGCTGTCATCCTCCTGTTGTGCTGTCACTTTGTTGTCTTGTGGGGAGCAGCTCATAGACCTTACCTCACCTGGGAAGGAAGCCCTTGGATCTGCAATTTACTGAGGGTCTTTATTATCATCATAGCAGTCCATCACTCATCACCTCCCGGTGGGGAGGGACTCTGTGGCTAATTGGATTGCTTCCTCCTGACTCTCTGCCCTCCTCCTGCCTCTGGAAACTCCAGCAAGTTGAGTTGGGAACCTCCTATCACCCCAGGCATTCTTCCTAATTTATGGCGTTAATGTTGGCTTCTGCTGTCCCAAACCTTTTCTTTCCATATACTCTCTCTTCAGAGAGTTTCCAAAATCTATTTTGAAACATTAAAGGATGAGAGTGTTTTTTTTTTCTTTCCCTGCTCTTCTTCTGTCCCTCCTCTTTGTCCTCCATTTTCTTTGTTCTCTATTTTATGCAAAAGGAATAACTGAAAGAAAGTAAAACCCACAGCGGGTAATATAAAACATCACAGATATTTCCATCTTTCCCTTGATAGTTTGACAAAACCTCGAGGACAGAGCAGAAAGAGTGGTGAGGAGCTGGATCCCTGGGAAGGTGAAATGGGACATTTCATCATTGTCCATTTCTTTTAAAGCAAGCTTTTAGACCTCATGACTACTTTCATTCACTAGCAGATCTGTCATTGCTTTTTAGAGATTCGCTTCTTAGAAGGAAAAGTCACCAATTTATGGATCAGGCCTCTAGAGAGTTTGTAAATATTCCATAAGCTGGAGACTTTCAAGCATTCAGTAATTCAGGATGCTTTTAATTAAGTATTGACATTCTCCTATAAATAAGTAAAAGTTCTCTTATTCTTGTTCTTCAAAATGAAAATATTTTTATAGTTTTTTTCTTTTCTTCTTTTTAATTCCCCATCCCCCTCCACCCTTGACCTACAGATGTAGCCGGCTCCTCTTAAGAACTGGATCTCTGAAGGTGGGGCATCTCCTCCCACATGCTCAGGGTGCACTCCCAGGGCCTGGTGCACTCTGGGGCCGTGGCACCGCCCTGGCACTGCCCACCCCCGCCGGGCCTGAACCCAGGACCTTCTGCGTGTAAAGCAGATGTGTTAACCACTACTCTATGGAACCACCCCAGTTTTTTTCTTATAGTGTGTGATCACTGTAGAAATTCAAACAATATACCAGTCAAGGCCCCTCTATTTTTACTATCCCATAACAATAACCATTGCAATAATCTAATTTATATTTGCCTTTTCTTTTTAATGTCTTTTTGTATTTAACATTGATGAACACATGCATACATATTTTTCCGAAACCTTTTTTTTTTGTTTTTTAAATTTATAATATGTTGTTTTCTTTGACTGGTGATACATTTTTCAAATATTTCCTCTGAGGCTTATCATGTTCTTTTTGTTTTTGGTATCTATTCTTTTGCAGACATATTTTCGGCTCACCTAGTTGACCATGTGAGTATTTTTTATTATAATGTTGGACCTTAGGGTCATTTTAGGCAAAGCTTCCTTTACTAGCCCCATATAACAATTATCCCTTATTTTTCTTCTATTACTTTTGTTTGTTTGCTTTAATGTTTAAATCGTTAATCCACCTGAAATTTGTTTTTGTGTCTCTCGTGAGGTAGGAATTTGTGTTTTCTGCGGTGTATAGCCAGTAGTTTCATACAATTTATTCACTGTCCTTTCCTCACTAATTTGAAACGCCACTTTTACCATAGACTGAATTATCCTCTATACATGTAAATTGGATTTTAGAGTTGATTTATATGCCTGTTTCTGAGCTGCTATCACAATGATTCAATAACAGTAGCTCAAATTGCTTTAAATTTAACAAATTGGAGAGAATTAATATATTTAGAATATTGAGTCTTTTCATCCAGAAATGTAGGTTGTCTTTCTGGTCATTCTTTATTATGTCTTCCTGTAAAAGCTCTATAAGTTTCTTCATAAAGGCTTGACAAAGTTTTAAATATATTTTTTTCTCTGATATTTTGCCTGCTTTTGTTAATGGAATTTTTTCCCCATTATGTTTTCAAACTGGCCATTTTTGGCATGTAGAAAATCATTAGCTATGTTTAATTTATTTTGTACATAGCCCTTGCTCCATTATATGGTAAACTTCTTAAGGCCAGGAGTTTCACAGAGCACATAGTGCTTTGCTCACTGAGAGCATGATGTAGGATAGTATTGTTGAATATCATACTAAGCTTTTCCATTATACTCAGCAGCCAAGTGGAGAATAACCTCAGGTAGCCATGATATTTGTGGAAACTGGGTAATGATTGAGGGTAGTGTAGTGGGAAGCCAAACAGACCTGGATTTAAATGCTGACCTTGCCACTTTCTAGTTGAGTAATCTTACCATCTCTGAACCTCAGTTTCTTCCTTAGGCTAACTTCTGAATCTAATTCATAAAATGAACTAACATACATAAAGCATATTGTGACTGGCTCTCAGTAGGTGTTCCATAATGCATGGCTGTTAATATCATTATGAGTCCCTATTGTCATGTAACCCAATATCTCCAATAAGATGCACATTTAAGAAAGCACAGCCTGGCCTATATGAGGTATCTCATTACGGATTCAGTGAACATATTTAAATCATCATTCAAGGCACATGTAACAGTAATTTTCTAAAATCCTTCCTTTTTGAGAAATGTGTTATATATATTGGTTTCCTTTCTTTAACTTGTATGGTTCCTGAAAGTAGAGGCCAAGTATTACCAGTCTTTTTATCTCCATCTTCTCACATAGTGGTGGACACAATTTAGGTGGCTGCATTTTATTTTTATTTATTTTTTTCCTCAAGGAATTTTATTTATTTATTTATTTATTTTTATTATGGTGATATTAGTTAACAAAATCCAGTAAGTTTCAGGTATACAATTTAACAGTAAGGCATATATATATATATACATATATATAAATATATATATGTAAATATATATATAAAAATATATATAAATATATATATGTATATATATATATAGCATTGTGTGTTCACTGAGATGGCTGCATTTTATAGTATAAAGCACAACAATTTGACCATCCGCTTTCTACCTCCCTTTTCTTTTGTTGTTGCTGATGCCAAAGAATTTGAATTCTCATCTTTGCTAGAAAGTGCAGACAAGTGTAAGTGAGGATATGTAGATGGTAAACATCACTGCAGGCCACCCAAATATTACCATGATACTATAATTGGTTTTAAATCTAATTGCCATGTTAGGGCCAGCAGAGGGAGCACAGAGCACAGCTTTGAAGAACAAAGCTAACTACGGCTGTTCTGGTGAAGAATTTAAAAGGCCACTTAGCTTTTACAGAGGAAGGAAACGGAAGCTGGGAGGAAGGTCAGACATCATCTTCATTCTCATTTGCCTTGTTTGTTCTCTTCTGTAACTCATTCAGTCCCAGACAGGCCGGTTCTCATCTTTTCTTTTGTCCCTTGCTCAGCAACTTTTCACGACCTGTCTCTTTCCTCTAGCTAATTACACAGGAAGACCGAAAAGTGCCATCACATTCTCCAGGCTGGTTTCTCTTTAAGCTAGCTTAGTTACTTAAATCAGATTCAAGGGAGGGACTTTGGTGAGGGTCCCAGAAAACAGATGAAGAACCTAGGAGCCTTGATTTACCATCCCCACTGAATAAAGCTATTTGAGGGACTTAAACGGTGGGAGACAGGGCTGGGGTCAGGTTCTTCTCTGTGTGAGGAACTTAGAGGCAAATGAGAGCTAGACAGAAAGGATTGTAGGGATTGGGGTTTCTAGAGAGTAGGGGCAATGGCACTTCCTGCTGAACACCTGTATTTTATTGTTTTGTGTAGGATCTGTGGCGGGTATAGAACCACATATGATATGTCCCCAACCACACAGGAGCTATATAGACCAGTGTTTCTCAGTCTTTTTCTGTGCAATACTAGGATATTAATAGATATTATGTAAGAATAATATCTGTGATCAAATAAGTGTGTAGAAACTCTGAGTTAAAAAGATCAAACAGATTTCTCTACTATGAAAGTTTTTAGATGATATAATCAGCTAATTAATATGGTTAATTATCTGATAGAAGGGGATATGATATGTGGGATTTCTCAAACTTATGTGGACCGACCCTTTTAAACAGATGGCACCTGTAGAATGAATATCCTATGAATTACCTTTTGGAAAGTACAGAAATACACTTGTCTAACATTTAGGAAATCAGGCAATTCATGAAATACAGCCATTGAGGCAGTTTCTGAAAGGCAGTGTTTTCCTCAAAGGTTTCCTTTGGCTTTTAGTTTTCATTCAGAGAGGTGTGGAGGCATGAGGAGTGGTAAAGAAAGGAATATCAGAATCTCAAGTGGGGCTCTCTGAAATCTCTCATGTCCCTCACTGCCCACCCTTGACCAAGATTCTGATACCATTCTTACTACCTCATCCCCATCTTTGACGATCTCTTTAATTATGAGTCACTGCTGTTCTTGGGAGTGATTGCATCTCTCAGGTGTATTGGAGGAGAGAAAATGGATTTGAACTATAGTCCTACAAATCAAATCCAAAATTCTTTGCCTGTTAAAGTTTTCTGTTGTCTTCTCCAACTCTAATGTCTCCCTGACTTTAACCTTCTTCTCCTCCCCACATTAATCACCACCATAGCCAATTAGTTTGCTCACTGATCTGAGGTCATATTATGCCGATTCCAGACTGGAAGCTTTTGGCCATATAATCTTTCTCACATTTTCCTAATTCTTCTTCTGTCCTTCAAAATCCAGTTTAAGTGTTAACTTTCTTCAGAGGTCTCCAATAATCCACCAGTTTACACCACTTAATTAGTATTGGTTTCAGCCATTAATTGCATACAGCCAATTCTTTGTTAAAAAATCTGTTGGTTTTAAAAAGTTTTAAGGTGATTGTTTGGAATGTAGAGCACATTTCTCCGTAGGAATGTAATTCAAGGTGCATTTGAAATAGAAATAGTAGAAAATAATCTTTAGTGATTAAACAAAACAGTAACTAGCGATTAAACAAAACAGAATCAATAAGATTGAATTAGCTTACTCTCATTTATCTTGGCGCTGGTGTTTAAGGAAGAGAAGATTTAATTAAAGGAGGATGAAGAGGTGTTGGGAATTAGTGGATATTCTGAATGAGCTTTATGGGGCAATTTCACAGAAGACACAGGCTCTTTGTTATGTCTTCATTACCTCACAGCTCCTAACTCTTCATTTCCATGGTGTGTCGCTGGTGTCTGGCTACAAATGCTTTTGTAGTTAGCCATGGTTTTGATTATGGTAGAATGTCAGCAAAAAAGGCAGAATAAAGGACTTCTAAAAAATTTTCCCTCCATAAGAGCAATGAAAAAACTAGCAACATTTTTCAGAATTAACTTTTTCAGAACTCTAGAAATTAACCAAAGGCTTGCAGTAACTTGGGGACCGTTTATTCGAGAAAAATGGCTGAATCTTTGTAAGAACAGTGAGTTCTGTGGCATCTTAACTTGCCCTAGTCCCCCTGCCCCTTCCAGCTATGCAATAGCCTTAAAAAATCATAGCCCATATTCCTAGGGTAGCTCGGTAGCCACAACAGAGAGCAGAATGTATTTGGAATTCTTTCGAAGCCTCATTCTCATAGAAATGTTTTTATCTGACCTGTCCGGTGATTACCTGGAAGACTTCACTTACAGAGCTGACTCAGAGTTCAAGCAATGCTAAAAAACTTCTCCCCACACAGGGGCATTGTCAAAAACAATTATAGGCAAGCTTTTAACTTTGTAGATGCCTTAGGTGATGGTTAACAGTTGGTGCAAACAATAGACTGACAAAGAGCTTAAAAGGAATAGCTGGTGAAATGCAATGTCTCACAGGGGCTTTGGAAAGCTTCAACATATTCTTGGTAATCTAAAAGGCCATGTACATGGAAGAGCTGTGAGTATGCCTAGGAAAGACCTGAAAGGGCCCTAAGCTCTTACTTCTGGTTGACTTTGAGATTCTATATGCAAGCAGGAAGCGAAGGCTAAAGTGGAATTGTAAACTGAGTTTCAAAGGCTTGCCCCAGTACCCACACAGAGCCACTCACAGCAAAGTCTGGGAGATTTATTGGCTCCAGGTGGTTAAGAGAAAATTTCTGTTCATTCATTAGCTGACCAATAAGCTAACCAAGTAGAAACACTAAAATGACAAAAATGTAGACTTTTCACAATTAGTTTAGAAAAGTTATTAAATAAACAAACAACTATAAGAAGTGGCAACAACAACCAACTCTATAAGTGAGGGTGGGCAGCTCTGATTGCCAGAGTTGTCACATTATATTATTTTAAATGTCTGGTTATTAACAAAATATTATGAGGTATACACAGAAGCAAGAAAATATGCTCCATACAATGAAAAAAGCAGTCAATAGAAATTGTTCCTAAGGAAACCCAGATGTTGGACTTAAAAGACAAAGAATTGAAATCAGTTTTTAAAAATATTCCAAAGAGCTAAAGCAAACCATGTCGAAAGAATTAATGTATGATAATGACATATCCCCAAATAGAGAATATTAATAAAGAGAAAGAAATCATAAAAAGGAAATAAATAGAAAATTTAGAGGTTCAAAGTATAAAAATAAACGAAAAAAATTACTATAAGAGCTCAACAGCAGATTTGAATGGTGAGAAAAAGAATCAGGGAACTTGGAGATAATACATTGATATAATCTAGTCCGGGGAACAGAAAGAAAAAAGAATGAAGAAAAATGAACAGAGCTTCACAAACCAGTAGGACACCAACAAATGTACCAACATAAGCATAATGGAAATTCGAAAGGAGAGGAGAGTGAGAAATGGGCTGAAAAAATACGTGAAAAAATAATGGCTAAAAGCTTCACAAATTTGGTGGAAAACATTCATCTACATATCTAAGAAGTTCAAAAAAACTCTACATAGGGTGAACTAAGAGATCCACATCTAGATGCATCATAGTCAAATTGCTGAAAGCCAAAAGCAAAGCTAGAATCTTGAAAATAGCAGGAGAGAAGAGACTCATCGCATACATGGGAACCTCGATACATTAACAGTTGCTTTCTCATCAAAAGCCATGGAGGCCAGAAGACAGTTGGATGACATATACAACGTGCTGCAAGAAAAAAAGAAAACTTGTCATCCAAGAATTCTATATATGGCAAGGAGAAATAAGACATGGCCAGAAAAATTAATTGTAAGAAAAACTAAATATAAGAAAAACTGAATGAAAGAACACTATACAGTAACTCAAATCTACATGAAGAAATACAGAACATTAATAAAGTAACCACATATATAAATATAAAAGGTAATACAAATGTAGCTTTTGTTTGTTATTCCTTTTTCCCCCTCATATCTGATGTAAAAGACAACTGCTAAAACAATAACTATAAATCTATGTTGATGAGCACATGATATATACAGATATAATTTATGATAATAACGGCATAGAGGAGTGGTAGGGAATGGAGCTATTTAGAGCAATTTTTAAAAATATACTATTGAAATTAAGTTGACATTAATCAGAACTAGACTATTATAACTTAAGATGCTAATGGTACTCACCAGGAAGAAAACAACTTAAAAATATATAATAAAATAATTGACAAGGGAATTAAAGTGGTACACTAGAAAATATCTATTGAACACAAAAGTAGGTAGTGTTGAAGGATTTGAGGAACAGAAAAACGTCAGATATATTGAAAACAAATACCAGAATGGCAGACATAAATCCTGCCTTATCAGTAATTAAATATAAATGGACTGTACGTTCCAAATAAAAGGCACAGATTGGGAGGATGAATTGAAAAACATTAACTGTATGCTCTCTGCAAGGGACTCACTTTAGATTAAAAGTCACAAATAGTTTGAAAGTAAAAGGATGAAAAAAGATATACTGTATAAATAGCAACCAAAGAGCTGGTGTAGCTATAATAATGTGAGACCAATAGACTAAGACAAAAAAAAATGTTACTAGAGACAAAGAGGATGTTTTATAATGACTAAAGTGTTAGTTCATCAGGAAGACATAGTTATAAACATCTATCCACCTAACAATAGAGCCCCCTTACATGAACTAAACACTAAGAGAATTGAAGGAAAAAATAGAAAGTAAAAAAAGTTGGGACTTTAATACCCCACTTTCAATAATAGAACAACTAGGAAAATCAAAGAGGAAATAGAATTGTATAACATTCTACAGCAACTAGATTAATAGATAACTGTAGAAAACTCCACCCCAAAGTATCAAAATACATATTCTTAAGTGTGCATGGAACATTCTACAGGATAGACCATATATTGGGCCATAAAACAAGCCTCAATAAATTTAAAAGGATTGAAATAATTATATAATATGTTTTCTAACCACAATTTAATAAAATTAGAAATCACTAAAAAGAAATTTTGGGAAATTCAAAATACGTGAAAAGTAGTACACTCTTAAAATAACCAACGGGTCAAAGAATAAATCATAAGAGAAATTCATTCATAGTTAGACATGAATGAAAATGAAAATACAACATGCCAAAATATAGGGTGCAGCTAAAACAGTCCTTAGAGTGAAATTTATAGGAATAAAAATCCTAAATGCAAATTCTATAAACAAAGACAGAAGGCAATCCAGGGCATGTTCTCATGGTGATAGCAGAGGAGCAGGAACAAATAAACTCCAGCAAGCAAGCTCTTTCCAAGTCTCTGCTTCTGCTAAATCTGCTAATATCCTACTGGTCAAAATAAATTACATGACTGAGCCCAGAGTCAAAGGGAGGGGCACAACAGCATCCCCACAGTGGGAGGGCCTTGGTTCCCTCACTGTGTTATACTTTTCTGTAATGTTGCTTGTTTCTGTTTCCGTGTTTTTGAAGTAGGTATAGAATTATAAAAACCCAAGATAAAAGCAGGAAAACAGTGTTGCTTTCATTGTTCAACATCTGTGGTTGTGAATTAATACTTAACATGAGTTCATATGTTAGACAACTGCTTTAACCGTGCATTATAATCATTGGTGTCCATGAAAGAAATATTTATCTGTTGTTATACATTCTCCAATCAGCAGGGTCTTTCTGTTCAGGTGCCATTGTTTAAATGATATTGGAAAATGGTTCTTTAATATGACATATCTTTCGAGGTTGTCCATCTTTAAGTAGTAAGCCCTGCTGGAGCTCTATTAATTAGCCCAGGATTAATAAGCCTTCACTAACCTGTGAAGTTGGAGAATGGAATTGGAAAAAGCCTGAATATTGTATCATATAAACTAATTTTTGTATTGTCCACTTGGTGGTAGAGTTGTTTTTAGAAAGCAGTGTGAAGAGTAATGAGCCAAGAGAAATACAATCTCAGGAATTGCTAGCCATGAGAAAAATGCAGTATATGTTTCTAATGGGTATTCTAAGAAGCATCATTACTTTTATTAAAGTATAAAAGATAATGTCGTCCAGGATAAGTATGTTCATTTTATGCACATATACACACACACGTGTGTGTGTGTGTGTGTGTGTGCATGTGTGTGTATTTTGGCTAAGGAGGCTTGATAATTTTATTTCCCAATACTTCAGGTGAAGTTGCTTGCTTACTGGTTAGAGGTCGGTGCTCAGAAATACTGATTTTAGAGATTGTCTTAATCTGGGTAATCCTAAACACTATCCAGTCTTTCTTCCTGTTTTTTAATTTAGAAAATTTCTTTTGTAAAGCAACACTCTTCATACAATGTTGTTTAAATTCTTCTGCTTAATTATGAGGTCTGCTGATCAGCAACACCGGCATCACTTAGGAGCTTGTTAAAAATGCAGAATCTTGGCCCTCACCCCAGACCTACTGAAACAGATTGCAATTTAACGAGATCCCCGAATTTTTTGTATGCCCCGTGAGATGCAGCCTTCCCCGCTGGTAAAATGCAAGTAGTGGATGATGACGTATAAAAGGAAGAGAAGCAGGGCAGGTATCAGAACAAGAATCAGTTTACGGCCATGCCACCATGAACAAGCCCGATCCTGTCTGATCTCGGAAGCTAAGCAGGGTCGGGCCTGGTTAGTTCTTGGATGGGAGACCACCTAGGAAGACTAGGTGGAAAAAATAAGGGATTGTAAACTGACAAGGTCCTTGCAATCTGTGAGGTCAACCAAGGGTTGTCTCGCCTAACTGGAATCATTTAACAGAAATTCACAGATTTATTCTGAACCTTTAATTTCTTATTTGAAACCACCCTGGCTCTGGAGATTGTATGTGTGAAGCCACCTCAAGTTCTTTTAGATTCTAAAAAACAGAAAGCAGAACTATGTCAGTCATTCACACACTCATCAAAATCATTGAAATATAGGAGATTCTGGAGACTGGTGTTCTATTCTGGCCCAGTCAGTAACTGACATTTGGCAGATTGTTAATCTCGTAGTCTTTAGCTTCTTTATTTGAAAAATGAGGAGGTTGGGCAGGTTTATCCTTTTCAGTTGTTCTAAAAACGCTATGGTTTTAGGTATAGTCAGGGCTGATTTCACCTGGTAAACCCAGGTAGCCCTTTACCTATCTTTGTGCTGGCATCTGTTTGGAGTGGCTGGCGCTGGTGCACCATTGGTTGCTATGTAGTTTAACTATCTTGTCAGTGGATGATTGTAGGGGAACTAAGTCTTATGACTGTAGGTACCAGAATATTTGCATGTTGTGGACTCAATACATGTAAATACAGGCCTGAGATATAAGAAAGCTGAACCAAGCAGTGCAGAGAATAGAAAGTACATAGGCTTTGGTGTGAAACAGTCTTGGGGTTGTATTCTAGTTCTGCATACTAAGCTATATGGGTGTAAGTATATTACCTACACAGGTGGTATCAGTTTTGTTTTTTAGCTAACAAATGGGATCAATATAATACCATGTACCTTGAAGTATAATTGTAAGGAATTAAGATAAGAAATAAGATAATTTATGTAGAGCCTGGCAAATAATAAATGCTCAATAGATGTTAGTTTCCTCTTCACTTATGTATCCATACCTGGAATAACTTGTATATAGACCTTTACTTCTGGAAACCTCTATAATGTGATATGCTGAATGAACAGAGATACATTGTGCCTTAATAATGAGTAATAATAAAAGAAAGATAGCTAATTTTTAATAATTCTAGTTGGGGAGGGGGAGGTTATATATCCACCTAGGGTTCTTGTTAAAATCAGAGATGACTTTCTTCTTTGGGCTAGGGGTCTTTAAACATTTTTGCTTGCATGTTCTCTCTAAGAATTAAAAAAATACAATAAAACAAAAACAGCTATGTACTCCACATATGTTTTTAAATTGACATCTAAAATTTTTCATCATAAATTTAAATAATTGCAAAGGTTGCAGTTTCTAGTGTACTTTAACTATTACCATTTAAAAATAAAACTATTGTTTATCTATTTTAGATTTAGAATATTTAAAGTTTGTAAGAAGCAAACTCCAGTCTGCAAAGTTATTTTCTGTATTTTTACCATTCTTGTCAGTGAGAAACAATTGGCAAGGACTTGCTTTCACCAGTATCTCATTCTGTGCCCTGAGTGCTTATTTAGCTTAATTTTAAAGAAGAGAAGGTGAAAAGTTACATATTTATTTCTGACACTGCATCTTCAAATCAAAGGGTAACCTTCCCTTAAAAGTTAGCCAACTTTTTCTTAAAGGGTCAGATGGTAAATATTTTAGACTTTAAGGACTAAGCAGTCTCTGTTGCATGCAACTATTCAACTCTAGTAGCGCAAAAGCAGCATAGACAATACATGAACAGGGTCATGTTCCAGTAAAACTACTCTGTTAACTACTCATTACTCACTTGACTCCCCAGACACTCAGCCCTAGGAAACCATGGATCCACTTTCTATCCCTGTAATATTTGCCTAGGCTGGACTTTTGGAAGCTTACTTAGAGCTTGCTCTGGTGGTTTCGTAAGAACCCAATTTTCTCTATTAAATTTCTTTCTGCTTAAAATACCTTGAGTGGTTTCTGTTTTTTGCACTGGACCTTGAGTGGTTCAGAATTAAAAGAGAAAATTGAGTGCTATAGAATTTTTAAAGAAGAGCTTGTTTGTTAATGTGTGAAAATGGATATCAAATTACTATAACATTCAGATTCAATTGTATACATTAAAAATATCGATATTTACAACATGCCAAAATTATATTCTTTGTGAGTATGTTTATAATGAAAAAACTTGTAATGTAGGGAGGAGTCAAGAGAATTAAAAATGTTAATCAAGCTACATTCAGAGACTGTAATATGCTGATCAGTCTTGCAGCCAAGCCAGGAGGACACCTTCAGAACAAAGGAAGATCAGTTCTGGATTACTAACAACGCATTCACCACACCTGTGAAGGGGAACCAGGAACCAAGAGTCATTCCTTATGGTTAAAACCATGGGGAACCTATGGATTAAAGGCTGGGAACTGCCAACAGGCCTTTCACTCTAATGTTCTTACCTTTTCATGCGATATACTCTTCCCCTTCCTCACTATAGGTCCACATCAAAGGAAATGGGTTAACAAAATCTTTTAAACAATAACTCACAGGAACTAAGGAATGTTATATAAACTGAATTCCCTGAACACTCAGCTCACTGCTGCTCACTGTCTTTCCACGTCTCTCTTGGTCCCTCTCTCTCTCTGCCTCTCTGAGGAGACCACTGTGGAGTGTTACCCCTTTTCTAATAAACTTTTCTTTTGACTCCAACTATGGCGTGTATGTTGAATTCTTTCTACACTTTCTGCCAAATGACCCTTTTCTCTTGGTGCTGGGCTTAGTCTTCCCCCACCAACTTGGGGAAATTTGCCCTGTCCTGCATCATTGGATGTTTCACTTAAAACTACATAAGAAAATAAATAGTTTTCAAAGTTTTTGTAGGTGTAATGCAAGCAAAGGAGTCTGGAATCTTGTTTTAGGCTATACATCTTATCTCTAGAATGTCCTTTGAAACCAAGGCTTCGAACTATGTGGCTTCAGTTAAAAAAAAAAGTTTACTGACTTTAACAAATCATTTTCCTTAAGTGACAAAGCAACATGTATTCATTATTTAAAACTTTCGAACAATACAGATCTGATGGTACCACCTTGAACTATACACTTCCTAGAGGTAACTGTCATTTACAGATTTTTATCTTTTGAGATCTTTCTCTGACACAGGAGCTGTAAAAGAAACTTTCTAGCTATATTAGATGACCTCTTGAGATGCCTCCTCGCATCTAAGAATTAAATACAAATTCAATGCATTTCACTGGGCTCTTTTGAATACCTAGCATAGCAGGCCCTCTCTGGTACTTAATGAATCTTTGTTAATACTGACCTCTAATTTAAATGATTCAAATCCTTGACAAGGAGTTACAAAGTAGATCATCTAAGATATGGGTCTGAAGTGCACATCTTTATGTGTAGCAAAGATCCTCTGCAAAGCTAGTGCTTTTTCCTTGTAATTAAAGATCACATTCACTTTTTAAAAAAGTGAATACTTATCTCACAGAAATAACAAATGTCTTTTTAGGCATTCCCTTCTCGATCTTTCCAAATGAAATGGTTCTTCATCTATATCATTCCAGTAAAGATAATACTGATAATATCTGATATTTATCTTTGTTTTTTATTTTACAAAGTACTTTGAGATGAATCTTATTTGATCCTAGTGAAGCAGACTTAGTAACGGTTATGCCCATCTTAGAGATGAGTAAATGGAGGCTAAGAGAGGTTCATTGATTTACTCGGGGTCGCATAGTGTTAGAGCTTGAACTAAAACATTTTGACTTTAATGTTCTTTTCCCTACCTACACACAAAACATTGCCTAGAAATTGCCTTTATTAAATGATAAGATGGTAAGATGGCTTTGGGGGGCAGTTATGGGATGGCCGGCATATACTTCTGTAATTTTTGCTTATTGTTGCACAACTTTCTCATCTTGGGAGCTAAGCGACAATTTAGCACTGTTAATATAACTTGATAAATTTTTTGTGGCCTGATGAGGGTGCTCTTATTCAATGCATGGTTTGAAACCCGATGTTAAATCTGTATTATAACTTCACATGTTGCCCAAATAAATGAGTGTGGGTGTGATTATGTTTATCTTGGACCAAATAGAGTATTTCAGTTCAGTTTCACCTACTTTTTTTTTTTTAACCTATACAAATAACTGGAATCTTGTCTTTTTTCTCTTACTCGGAATATGTAACAGTGTAGATTTAAAACGATAAAGAACCTTTCAGAGATCAGATCGATTTAACTGATTCTAGAGGGAGGTGTGGAGGGGAAATGAGGCTGGATTAATCCAGTGCTGAGAAGATGGTCAGCAACAGGTGAAACTCCTTTAAGGAGTCCTCCTGATCTTCTTCCCCCAACCTAGTTCTATCTGTTCAGGCATCACATAAATAGGGCTCCCTTGTGTGCACCCTCAGTTTTATTGAAAAGTAATTGACATACAAGTTTAAGGCATATAGCACCATGGTTTGATTTACATATAGTAATTCCATTTTTAATTTTTTGAGGATCCTCCATACTGTTTTTCATAGCGTGCCTTCAGTTTTCAGATGAGCTTGCCTAAACTTTTGGCTAACACCAAAAGTTGTGAATTTTACATTTGTTTTTCTTGATTTACTGGTGGAAAAATTAACCTTAGCTTCTGCTCTTGTATCTGAGCTGTCTATTTATGGACTGACTTGGGTAATACCTTCCTGGCTGGGCTGATTTCTCTCCCCAACATGCCACCATCACACATGCACACTCAGGTCTCTCTTAAGTAGCTGTCTAGGAAGCCCTAGACAGTACAGGGCAGCACATGGTCTGTTAGTCCAATAATCACTTCCACTGGATAGCCTCTGGACAATACATTAATTTTTTGAAATTATTATACCATGGTACATTTAATTCTTTAAATTAAACAGTGTCAGACAGCAGTGACTCTGCCACTTCCTAGTCTGGAAACTCTGGGCAAGTTCCCTAACATCTTTAGGTTTCAGTTCCCTCATCTGGAGAGTGCGCTAATAATAGTACCTACTTTAAAGTATGGTTGTGGGGATTTAAAGATGCCATAGGAAAGCAGCTTAGCATATGGTGTGTTAATACTCAGTATTATTAACCATCCTTGATTATAGGCCCCAAATTAAGGGGGTAAGTTTTTTATGGGGTGGGGCAGGATTAGCAAGAATAGTTTTAGGAACAATAGCTTGAAATAGGGACCAAAGAAAAATTTGTATAAACTCAAAAGCAAGAACTTAATGATAGGAACTTAAAGAGGATAGATTCAGGGTCTACACTGGAAACTATTGATCATTTGGACATCCTGGGTATGAGTGGCAGTAAAGGGGGCTCATATTGCAATCGGAGATCCTAGCAATTCCTTCCCTAAGCCTCGAATAGAAAGGATGACTAAATGTTAAGCATATCCTTGTTGAGGGCTGGAACAGCCCAAATAAAGTCAAATCAATGTATGCATTATGCCCAGGAAGACAGAGGTAGGAAAAATGTACGGATTGGCACCAGACACGATAAAATTCAAAAACATTTCATTGCATGTCTACTCTTCCCTTCCTTCAAGTATTTTATTCTTTCAGAGTTCATATAGTTGAAATAATATATGTGCCTAGAATTTTTTTTAGTCAAGAAAGTGTTCTTTTGAAATGGTATGTTGATATGATATGATTTTTAATGCTGAAAAATACTCTCCTGATATGTATAAAACCTTCTGGTGACATTCTCTTTCTTATCATTTAAATTTGTGTTTTCAACTTATCTTCATCATCCTCTCTGTTTTCAACTTCCTAAATGCTACAGAGAAAGGATTAAGTAGAATGGATGTGCATAAGACTTCCCTGAGAAAGGAGCATCTATTAGATAGGATGGCTAGTGAACTCATGAAAAGGTACCAAGTAGTATTGTGTATTTTTGCATATGTTTGGGAGATGGGATGTGAATAGTTATGTAAAAGGAAGAATGTGATCACCTTAGAAGACTTAAACTTCAATCATCTGTCTATTTTAAATGACACTCTGGATTCTAAATCTTAAGTAGAATATAAAGTCACTGATGGAGCCTGTAGTAATCAGGCTAGGTTAAGCCGTTCTATGGAACAGATATACCTGAAAATCTCTGTGGCTTAATAAACAAAGGTTTATTTCTCTTTCATATCACAGTTTGATGTAGATTGGGTGGCTTCCTTGCTAGGCTCTTCTCCAAGTGGTGAGTATTTCTTGGAATAGAAGTGACACATCAGAGACCCTGCCCTACTCAACTTGCAGGCCCACCCAAGTCCCTTCCAGTGGCTTTTCCATACAAATGGCCTGTCTTGATTCATGCTCCTGACTTTCCTATAATCTCTCAAAGATTCACAAACTGTAAACAAGTAGCATCTGGTCTCAGTGTTCCCTGTACATCTTGCTAAGCAGCCTCAAGCCTAGCATTACTGGCAGCTGGCCTCTGTTCACAGCTTAGCCTTTCCTGGGCACCTCTAAGTCCAGCACAAGAGGCAACCATCTGCAGATCACTTTGTAGCTCATACCAAGTGGCTCTGTGCAGGGCCCAGACAGCAGCTGAAGTTATGCTGCAAGAGAGCCCCTCCCAAGAGGCCCCAGAACCAATACACCTGGTGGTGAGCTTCAGACCACACCAGAGCACCACCCAACCACCTCCACAAATGATACATCCAAAGGCAGACTGGGCAGACACCAGAGCCCTGCTAAAGCGAATCCTGCTCTGTAGGGTAAGCCCCTGCACAACAGCTCCTCCACTGTAGTCACAGCCAGTCTTCACAACCAATCAACCTAAGGGTTAATCCTTCCCACTGTTGTGCCAACAGCAATCAAGATTCAACTACAATAGGAGGGCATACAGAATCCACATAAGGGACATGCCTGGAGCACCCAGCTCAGGTGACCAGGGAGACTGTACCACTAGGCTGTACAGGACACCTACTACATAAAGCTACTCTACTAAGACCAGGAGACAGAGCAGCCCTACCTAATACATAGAAACAAACACAGGGAGGCAGCCAAAATGAGGAGACAAAGAAACGTGTCCCAAACAAAAGAACAAAGCTCCAGAAAAAGAACTAAACAAAATGTAGACAAGCAATCTATCAGATGCAGAGTTCAAAACACCAGTTATAAGGATGCTCAATAAACTCGGTGAGAACTTTAACAAAGATAAGAAACATAAAACATTAATTTTTCTCCTTTTGAGAATTGCTAGTGCCTATTAGAGTGCTTATCTTGTAATATGTAACATAATAATAGCAATATTTAGCATTTTCTGAGCCTTTTTGTACTTTACATGTATTTTAATACAAAGACCTTATGAAGTATGTGGCTGGTGGGAAAACTGAGTCAGAGTTTAAATAAACTGCTCAAGGTCACGCAACTAGGAAGGATGAGCCCTTTCGTATGCAAACAAAACTGAATCTAAAATAAAATTGTCTTTGGATGAATGAATGACTTGTTTGCTTCCTATGCTCATTTTTCTATTGAGTTGTTTTTCTTTTTTGCTGGTAGGAGCTCTTTCTGTATTATGAATATTAACTCCTTTCCTATTCTGTGCATTGTAAATACTCCCCCAGTCTGTTACTTGTCTTTAACTTACTTATTTGCCAAATTTTGGTATTCCTTTCTTATTCACATTAGAAAACCACAAAGCAGTAGTTAAAAATATGACCCCAGATATCGTTGTTAAACTTGTACTGGCCATTTGAGAAAAGTAATGATAATACTTTAGGTATATGGAGGAACTACATGTGAGTAATACAAGGTCTCACTAAGTTAATCTAAATATGAAAAATAATCTTAAGGGGATTAGTTGCTTACTTTACACTGAAATATTTTAAAATTACTATTCCCCTTTGGCATATTTGTAATTGAAAAAGAAGGAGTTGGGGGTTTTCATATGTATTAGATTGACATTTGAGGAAATGAATTTTTACTTTATCTGCAACAAATAAACCCTAATTAGTTAAGTGGCTCTGGGTTAAGGGAACTATAATGACTTCTTTCTCTCATTTGTTTACACTTTTTGAAATGCCCTTTCTGGTCCTATGAAACTCTCCCATCCTATTGGCCAAATCACACCTCACTTCCCTTGAGGCCTGTGACCCTTCTCTGATCCCCTGAAGTGGTTTTTTTTTGTTTGTTTTGTTTTTTTTTGTGGAGACTTCCTAGCAGACAGCTTTCTTGCTGTCAGAGCCCCAAATCTGTTTAGATGTTCACTTTCCATCCTGTGTCCTCAGGGATGCTTTAACCTTAGAGGTAGAATCAGAACTGGTTAAAGTCTAAACCAGTGTTCTCAAATTTAGCATGTATCACCTTCACCTGGGAGGCTTGTTGAATCAGTTTTCTGAGCTCCACCCCCAGAGTATCTGATTCAATATGTCGGGATGGGGCACTCCTAACAAATTTTGAGATAATACTGATACTGATGGTTCGAGGACTATGCTTTGAGAATCACTGATCTAAGCTGGTCACGATCCAATATCTTTACTCACTCCACCATCTTAACTGGAACTCTGATGCTTTTAATATCCTTTAAAAAACTTGAAAAGGGAAAATGCTTCATAGGGGAAAAGCAATACAGTAATTTTGTTTTCTCCTTATTACATCAATGAAATTTATTTTTATCTTTTAAAGTATAAATTGCTCAAATTGCCAAAAAAATCATTCTTGAAATAGACAACAACAATATAGAATTCCAAAACTGGCCTTTGATCTGATCTACCTAAGCATAATCAGATTGTAAGTATAGTTTCTAATTAATTCACACATCATTAGAAGCCACATATATTAAATCAGTTTGGATTTTCTGTGATTATCATTCAAACTTATTTACTAATTATTTTTCTAAGTAGCAAGATAAAGCTCCACTCAGTCTTTCCCCTCTGATAGTCCCATAAGAAATCATTTTGCTATTAGCCTGGAAACATTCCAGAAACAGAACAGCATTGTGGCAGTCTGCAGCATGGCCTCAAGGGAGACATCAGATGTTGGTTCAAATGTGACTTTTATGCTCTTGATCCCACATCTGAAAGTGAAGATGCAATATGTCTCTGTAAAGGTGGTGCTGAATACGAGTGTTCTATCTCTGTCAGCTCATCAGCCTCTGGGGAAGTGCAATCTAAAAGCCATCATTAGACTCCTGGGCATTGCCTTTAATCTGGGTCTTTTTTGGGGTCTTGAAATATGGCAGGACTAACCACTTTAAAGCAAGCAAATGCTAATCATACAGTAGCCGACTGTATGAGCAGCTCTCATCTGGGGATTTAAAAACACTTTGCAAAACATAAGTCATTAATCTTCAGAGTGGCTTTTTGGAGTCATAAAAATCCATCTCCACCCATCTTTGCCATTGGGAAATCTGGGATTTCAAAGGCACAGTGTAGGGCTGCACCCAAGGTCCCAGATGGGTCCTGTAATCTGAACATCAAACTCTGGAATTGATCTGGAGAACAGGGCACAGTGGACCTATGGGGAGATGTAACTGACATTGTGTGGCCACGTTTGGGTCTGTGGAAGTGTTGGCTCTATCTGGACCCTACTCAACTGCTATGTGTTATCTGAGGAAATGCTAATAGGAAAAGACTGAGCTGTTAACATCTGGCTTCTGTCTTTTCCTTTCATTGATTATTTCTCTCACTATAGGTCTCTCTTTCTTATAATCACTCTCTTAATTTGAAATCTCACATCTGAAGTCATAGATCCATAGCTGTTTAGTACACAAAGAAACCTTAGAAATTGACAATTTTTAGTCTTTGCATAAAATTTTGATAATCTGGCCAGAGATATGAAGTTATTGACAGTGAAAACGGCATTAGGGAAGAACTCTGTTTCTGCTGCTTTATATTTTCCCCTGAAAATTTCTAGCCCATAGAAGATGTTTCATAAATATTTTCTGAATGAATTTATGAATGAGTAAAACCATTATTGGGGGTAAGGGTTGGAAGAAAAAAGCTTGAGATAGTGGTACTTTTTCAGATATTACTCAGGTAAGGTGCAGAGATTTACTAGATCATCTTTTCTGGCTGTGATACTGCTGGTTGGGAACTTTTAACCTATTAAAGGCCTTAATTTTATAGAACAAAATACTAAGGGCCACAGATATGCCTAAAATCTCATAATTCTTAAAAACATATTCATCTAATAAAATATGAGACATTGCTGGATTCTTTCCTACTTGTGTAGAACCTAAAAGTAATTGTCATGTGTCTCAATAAGTGAGTTAAACCTTAGCCTGTCATTTACTGTCTATGACTAGCCGAGGTCACTTAATTCTAATGAGCAGTAGTTTCTTCGTCTATGTAATGCTAATGATACTAACCTTACAGAGTCATTGTGAAAATTAGTAAGATAATGAATATGAGAGTGTTTAGTAAATTGTGGAGTTTTATATATCAATAAGTAGGCATTTTATAATTTTATCTGACTAATGTATTGGAGGTTTTTTTAATGGATTATTGAATTACACATATAGTAACTTATTTAGTGTGATTCATTAGACTCCCAGACAAGTTTGGTAGTTTTTAAGCAGAAGGGTAAATCTTTTAAAGATGAAATGTAAATATACCTGGCTAATGTCATTTGTTCCAAACAAAGAACAATTAAATATTGCATCATGGACAGTGTTAAAATGAAAATATTAGGAAATACGTTGCAGGAAGCTTACTGGAACCTTCGTGTGTGAGAGAGACAGGAGAGTGGGCAAGGCAAGGAAGGCAGAATGCGTGTGAGTCATGGGATAGATAGAAACCATGAAAGCAAAAGTTTGGGCCTCAAAGTTTAAAAAAAAGGCTTTATTTTTATGTAGGTATGTGTACATATATTCACCCATCCATTCACTGTCAACCCCATCCATTCTATATCTATAGCAGATACTTGGTTTTCTACTAAATACACATTTCCTACTACCTCTTTCCTTCTAGAAAAGCCTACTTCTCTTGAATGAAGCTGAAAATGCCAAATTCTCATTTTCTCAGTGTTTTTGCAGCTAACGGTATCCATGTGACCCAGTTCTGGCTAATGAGATAAGAAAAGTTTGGTAGGGTGCATTTGCTAAAGATTTTTTTTCCCTTTTAGAGAGATTTGTACAAGGGGGCCTTTTTTGCCTCTTTCAGTTTTATGTATTGCGGTGTGAGGATGTGATATTTAGAGTCATTGCAGTCATCTTACCACCATGAGACAACCGACCAGAAGGTGAAAATCCAGTGTATTGAGGATATCAGAGTAAAAGGATGGAAAGAGCCTGGGACCAGGATGACATCTCTAAGTTGCTTGACCAATTCTTGAAGGGTATGTCTTCAGATTTATTATTTGAAATTATTATGTCTTTATTGTTTAAGTTAATCTAAGTTGGGCATTCAGTAATTGCTGTCATAAGTATACAGATTCACTTTTTCTCTTTTTTTTTCTCCCAGGAAGAATTTAAGGGACCCACAATACAGTGTGATTAAAGAAATTTGAAATAGGTGAAATATGATGCAAAATAAAAAAAGGATAGGAAAGAAAAACGGAATGAGGACTGATGCTAATACACCAAAGTTGTGCCTTGAAATCCTATATACTTTCTAGAAGAGTGCTATAATTTTATTTTGTAGTTAAAGAAACACTGTTAGGTCACAACATTCAGAAATTTCTTTTAAAAATTTGTTGAATGAGTAAATAAGAGTACAAGCCCTCCTGAGAAGGAGCTTCCTCCTCCTCTACCTCCTCCTCTTCAGAGTATGAAGATTTTAATGTGGAGAGTCAGGGAAGTCAATGAACAGGCATTGATACTGAGGCCCTAAGGTGCCACCAGTTTTTTTCTTGATCTCATTGGCCACTGTGAAAGAGAAAAGAAACTCTTCCATAGAGCTGTGGAAGGCTGAGAAGATTAGAAACATGTCCTTGGATCGCAATTCTATGACTCTATTGAAAAATTACAAAACATGGAAAGTGTTATCACTACATAATTTATAATAGCAAATAAGTGTTTGCTATTATAAAAGAAATAAGTGTCAACCTAAGGATGGGGGATGGTACATTAAATTGTGGTTTAACCATTGGGTGGAATAGTATATGGCTAGCATTTATTTATATACTTTTGCCCATATTTAAATTTCCAAACAATAACAGCATGCTCCTACCTAAGGTGACGTAGCTGTCTTTCAGTCCAATAGAAATACACTCTCTCCCCAGAAAAGGGATACCTAGCATCTTTTCAGTTAGTGTATCCACCTGTTTTTGCCCCTCCACCCCCCTTTATTGGACCAAGCTTACAGAACTGAATTTATCATTGCCACACTTTCATTTTTGGTTCTGAATGATATTCAAACCTCTTTTAATTCAATCAGAATTCCAACTTGATATCCTATAACCTAAAAACTACATTATAAAGTTTATTGCATCAACGTACCTTGTATAAAATAGGAAAATGGTGGATGGGAAAACATATAAATAAAAAACTAAAGAAAAATATGTGTACTACTGTAGTCCTCCTTATGCAACTGGCTATAAGATTAGAGTTGGTGTTTATAACTTCTTTATTCTACTGCCAATTCCCTGTTCCCTTTGCCCTCAGCCAGCACCTCAGTGAGTTGTGATTTATTTACTTGGTGAGTGACTCAGTCTTTTACTCCTACTGAGTATGGGCCTTTGGTCGTCCTGAGTATATTGGGTGGTTAAATCTTCTGTTAACTTTTACCAGTGGATAGAGTGGTACTAGGTGCCACCATCTCCTGGGTCCAGACTTATTCCCCCTTGTCTCATGCTGTAGCCAGCATTGCCCGTTTTTGATCCCAGAGCCACTCTATGCTTTAGCCTTTGTTTGTCACGAAATTTTCTTTTTTTGGGTCATGGATGTGTTTATTTTATTTTCATGTATAGCTATACCTTTGAAATATTTAAAATTTATGCTTACCGTGCTTTTGGAAAGGAGGTGGGGCTGGGCTTAACTGTGTTCTACTACACTGACATACCGCGGGGCTTACCCCTGACCCCTCTTTGGGGCCGGCATATCCATCCCCAAACCTCTGGGAATATGGGCTGCCAAAGGCTCATAGCTGTGTTCTTCATTGTGATTGAACCTCTGCGATAGGGAACTGCCTTGCTCTGGGCTATTCCTCCTCTTGGTGATGTGGGTGTACAAAGGCCTCTCCCGTTACCCCCTTTTTGGAGCAACTCTGGAGGGCCATCCTAGCTCTAGAGCTCTCCATGGGATGGCTGAGGTCCATCTCAGTTGCAACTACATTGCAGTCAGCTCCTTCCTCTGCCCAGTCTTGCCTTCTTCACTACCTTACAGGTGAAATATCTTCCCAGAACATTCCCTTTTATCCTCTTGCGTACAACCTTCCACCTCAGACTGTACTGGGGAACCCAATCTAAGACAGACTGGAAATTCACCAGGGAAATTGTTCAATGGCCCGCTGGACAATTGTGCTTTAAATGGTATAGCGAATGTCTATTATATTTTTTACTGACAAGACTTCTCTTTTCTGGAAATTGTTCTTTCCTTTGAAGACTCATTCTCCATGACTCCAGTCACATTGTTTATTATAGGATCTTCCACATTCTTATTTGACTTTACTTTCTATAATTCCTCTCTTGGTTTAATCTGATTACTGCCTCTTGCAACCAGGTATTCCAAACTAGTTCACTAGTTCACTAGGTTAAAACATTGTTTTACAAACTAGCAAGTTAATAGGCCTGTTTTTGTAGATGAATTTACTGCATGCAGCCCAGCAAAAGGCATGTTTTAAGGCAGGATAGATGAATTAAAAAATAGAATATTTGTTATTTTTTCCTTAACATAAAAAGTAGTACATGATCATTATAGAAAACTTTGAAAGTAGGAGGGAGGAAAAAATAGCTCATAATCCCATTGTCCAGAAATAATTGTTTATTATTAATTTGTATATGTCCTGTGGTCTTTTATCTAGGGTTATATATTTTTATACACATATTTTCTTTTAGGACAATGGGATCATACTCTTGGTAGCTGCTTTAGATTGGTTTTACTATATTATGAACATGTTTTGTGTTATTAAATACTCTTCTACACATGATTTTAAATAGCTACATAGTATTCTGTCATATGGTTGTGTCATAATTTATTGGATCAAACCTAAAGTTAGATTGTTTTCAAATTATTGCTGTCATATATGTCATAGTGATATAGTGAGTGAGGTCTTAAAGGCAGATATTTGAACACAATTTCCAGAAACGCAATTGCTGAATCAAAATGTAGATTTTACAGCCTTTGATATAAATTACTAAATTGATTTCTAAAATGATTATATCATCTTACATAGTTGTCAGCAGAGTATGAGAGTACATATTTCTAATATTGGGTTGTTTTCCTAAAAGAATTTTATCAATTTGATAGGCAAAATTATGCTTGCCTTCATTAATTTATATTTCTCTAATTATCAATGGATGAAACATATTTTCATATGTTTATTATCTGTTTTTTTATGTATATGTGTTTGTGTGTGTAAGTATATAAATTTCTTATTATGTCCTTTGCCCAAATTTTCCTTGGCATTAAATTTTTTATATTTTTTATATTTTATAATTTATAAAATTAAAATTTTTCTATATTGTATCATACACATTTTAAAAAATTTGTCATTTTCCTTTTAATTTTGTTCATTGAGTCTTTTGATGTAGTCAGTCAAATTTAGTAATTGTTTCTTTTGTGGTTTCCGTTCTGCTTAGGAAGTCATTCCCCAACCCTAGGGAAGAGGAACGTTGATGAGAGGTGGGTCACCTGTGGGGGGGAGGCAAATAGGAGTACACAGAGAAAGGCTGATTAAGCCTGCGGCTAAGTCCAGAATCCTGACAAAGGCCCTGAAATTGTCTTCCACCTCCTTCATTTTACAGATGAAGGAGCAGAGGTCCAGGGAGGATAAGAAATACGATCGAAGTAGCAGATTACAAAGTCTCCTAATAACAGCATTATCCATAAAGGGATATATTACATTTTTACAAGAAATAATTAATTTAGTGTTGAGGAGGAGGAGGAAAAAAAAAACCTTTTGTGTTCTTCCTATATTCTTATGTTGGTCACAACATTGAAATTCAAAATGCTCCTGAAAGCTGATTATATCTTTACACATAAAATTGATGGTTCTAATTTCTTTTTATTGATTGTGTAGCATTTTATAAAAGCTGTATGGATGTCATGGTGCTTACCCAAAGCAAACTCACTGCAGCAATCATCATCCATCTATAATTGTTAACAGTGTCTACAAATTAAACTGGAGCAACTTGAAACTGAAGAGGAAGAAGAGGCTGTATAGTATTCAATATATAGTAGTTTGTCTTGTTGGCTCAAGGACTAGCAACAAACAGCAAACTACGGGCTATTCCAGAAGCAAGCCTTGCATCTACGCAGTGGGATATAGGGCTGCCAGGTTTAACAAATAAAAATATTAGATACCTAGTTAAAGTGGAATTTCAGGTAAACGGTGAATAGTTTTGTAGTAAAGTACGTCCCCAATAATGCATAGAACACACTTAACTAAAAAATTATTAATTGTTTATCTGAAATTCAAATTTAATGAGTCATCCTATATTTTATCTGGCAAGAGGGACTTTTTGTTATACTTATTGAAATAGTAAGCCTATGCATTTTTATGAGGTTGGTTCTTTATCACTCCAATTACACTAGTTGAATGAACGAGGTACTTTCAAGGAAAAGTCCAAGAATCTCACATTAATGTGAAAATTAGCAATAAGAAGCAGAGAAGTATTAGTTTTCTATGGCCGCCATAAGAAGGTACCACAAACCGGTGACTCAAAACAACAGGAATTTATTGTTACCGTTCTGGAGTCTGGAAGTCTGAAATCAAGGTGTCAGCAGGGCCACGTTCCTCTGAAATCTGTAAGGGAATCCTTCCTTGCCTTATCTTAGCTTTTGGTGGCTTGCTGGTAATCCTTGGTGTTCCTTGATTTGCAGCCACAGCACTTCAGTCTCTGCCGCTGTCATCACATGGCATTCTCCTGTGTGTTTCTGTCTTCACATGGCATTTTCCTTTTATGAAGAACCAGTCATATTGGGTTAGGACTGACCCTAATAACCTCATCTTAACTTGATTATGTCTGTAAAGACCCTATTTCCAAATGAGGTCATATTCATAGCAGTTAGGACTTCAACATATCTTTTTGTGGGACACAATTCAACATGTAACAGATGTGATCACCTAACATCCTTGATTATATATTAAAAATTTGAAAGCAACTTCGTAGTCATTATTTGTTAATGCCAAGTACAGCTACTGATTGGGCAATCAGCTCCTATTCACTTGTTCTCTACTGGAAAGATTTTTATTTGTAAAAGCACTAATAGAAATTTTTATGTGAGATCATAGAATTTAGGCCTCAGCCCAAACTTGATGTTGGGAGGAGGAAGCCCTGGGGACTGTGGAAGTTTATAGTTCCCTGGACATAAGATGAAATGTGGTTTTAAAGGAAAATAATAGTCATTGCCATGGACTCTCAGGTGTAATGGTCAGGTGAAGTCATCCTTTATAACCCCAGAGAGATCCCTCTTAGTCACTTCAATTTAGTATAGTTGTCCCAGGAAAGGAGGGGAAGATGTTATAAAACCTTCAGGAACTTTGGCTTTCAAAACTTTTAAAGCATTTTTATTCTAACGTGCTTTGAGCCTTCTTTAGACAACAAAGTCAGAGCAACTCCTTAGTGGCAGACGAGTTGTAAAGGAGAACCCCAACGATCAGTAGAGGTGTCCAGATAACATTTGGGCTTAGTTATGATATCATCAATACAGGCTACAGTCAGTCGAAGGCTAGACCAGTTCAATTTTCTAATTCAAAGTAAGTCAAAGAAAGGAGAGTGTTTGAATATATTTATTCTTGGAAAGATGATATGACAATGGTAAAGAAAAATTTGAAAAAATTAAAAGTTATCATAATCTTTGAAATGTTATACAAATATATTCATTTCTGCTACTTTCCACTGCTTTTGTAATATAGCGACATGCCATTTTAGGGCTGGTGCTTCCCAATGACAAAGTAAAGCATGTTTTTGTAACTTAGACATATTTCCTTCTTTGAAAATAAAGTCCACAGAACTTTAAAAGACATCTCCAATTTGGGCCTGTTATGTAAAAGGATTACAATAAAAATGTTAAGAAATTTGCATGATAAATATGGTTGGTTTGTCAGGACAGGGTATTTGGGTTTTCTTTGGGAGGGTTGCAAACTGAGTGCCTTAAGTGCAAACTCATGATCTGGATTTACAAACGTTTTACCCCACCAATTTAATTCTAGATATACGAAATTATTTTATTTCCCATGATTTTTTGTACTAATTTTTAGTAGGAGGAACTGCTTTTTGAAATGGATTCATCTGTGCTATGTTAATTTCTTCACAGTGTGTTCTTAGGCAACATCTATTAGTTGCTAACATAGAGTTTCTCTGAAAGTTTTCACTGTTATCAGAGTAATGTGTTTTCTTGGCAAATCTTGATTCAATAGACACTTAGGTTTTAGGATATTTCCAAGACAGGAAGGGCCTTGATTGGGAGCAGGTGGACTTGCAAAGTGAAGACGGAGCCTCGTCTGCATTTTTTCTTGGCCACATTTTAAAGATGAACCATTGGTTGGCTCAGGCCCCTCTCATCATTCACTTCCTCTGCTTCACCTTTTCTAGCGCTGTGAAGCTGGTGTACCTGAAGCCCCCTATATATCCAACCAATCCTGGCCCAGGTTCAGAGATAGTCCTCACTGAGGCAGGACATATGTGGTCTCAGGTACATCACTCTCTACTTAGCACTGGTCATTTTCCTAAACCTGAGATTTGGATACACTTGCCCACTCCCTGGCTCTCTTTTATTGTTAGCCCCAGTTTCACACTCCAGTGACTACCGGGTTCCAACATTCTCTCTGTGCCATGTGCATCCTCTCCATCCCTGTGCGATCAGCAACCTGCTCTGGATGTCAGCTCTGGTGCCTGTTAACTTGTCATGTTCTTGCCAAGCCTTCTCCCAAGAGCCAGAACACTGCCTCTGCTTTCAGGATAGGCAACACAGGCTCTGCTTTGCCCTGCAGAAATGTTATCATGTCTCTCTGGAATCTTTCTCCACCCTGGATTTATAGCCGTTGTTCTCCATCCATGTGCTGAGTAGCCTCCCCTAATCTTCTCTTAGACTTTCTTGGTGGGCCTTTGTTTCAGCCCCCAATGTTCTTTCCATTGTACCCAGCCCATGTGCATTGCTGGCTGGGTCTGTTTCAGGCAACCATGAACTAACCTGGTTCTCAGGCACATCTGTGGTGTCCTTGATCCCCTTCCTCCCTACCTGCCCTGAGCTGCTGGGAAACCTAATCTCTCTTATACTGAGTTCTGACACATAACAAGATGGGCCCACTGTTCTGAACGATTTGTGGATTTTTGTCTTGAGAGTATTCACATATCCTGATATTGAGTTTCCCTAAGTTCCTTCCATTTCTGTATTGTCTGCTTAAGATTGTGGTAGAGATAGCTTATAGCACGTGCTCAAAAGGCATTTGTTGATTAATGACTGCATACATGAAAGAATGAACAATGCTTTGAGGTTGTTCAGGTCAAAAAATCCAAAGCTCAGGAAAGTATCTGCCTTAGTTCACTCATGGTAGATAGAAGAGCTGGAATTCAGAAGCATTTCTGCTTGGCTTCAATGCCCATAGAAAAACACCCAAAGTGACAGCTAATTGATGTAGTGGAAGAAATATTCCTAATTTTCTCTCTAGCTAGGGAGTGTTTTGGCAGTTAAAGAGGAAACATTGATAGGTTTTAACCTTTTTATGTGGCTTCTAGTTTTAGTGGTTGTGTCTTGGAATGTTGACTATAAACTACTGTACTGGCTGCGCTGTCTGTGATTATGTTGGAGAAATGGCAGTTGCTTCATGTGTGACCCAGGCAATGTGTGATGATGCTCTTGGATAGAGGGTTCTCCTGAAAGACCCCTGAGAGGAGAAAAGCACTGAATGGGGATTTGAGACTTGATTTGTCATGTGGTTACACTGTAATATGTGGTAAACATATACCCCAGACAATAGGTCTTATGTTTTGTGGTCATACATCAGGGCACATCTGGAACAAAGATGTGTTTCCTTGTCCTGAAAAGCTCTTAGGGAGGTGTTTGGAGGCTCCTACATATGCCCTAGTGCTTGAGATACTCTGTGCAAAAGTTCTTAATCTTGCATGTGTTTCTTTGTGTGTGTGTGTGTGTGTGTGTGTGTGTGCGTGCGCGTGCGTGTGCGCATGTGCGCACACACGTGCATGTGCCTTGGATTCTTTTGGCAGTCAGAAGAATGCTTTTGAATGCATAACAAGAAATACATAGGATTACAAAGAAAACAAATTTTATTGAAATTCCGTTATCATAATATAGTAGGTCTAATAATTGCTGTAATTTTGAAGTAGTGATGTGTATAAATGATATAGCAAGGAATCGGTAACAATGTGATATGATAGGAAAATTATTTGAGATTTCACATGATTCCTGACAAATTCATAGGTGCTGCTAATACTACTGTAGTTTGCGCCCTACATTATAATGGAAGGAACCTAAGTTAGAGGTTTGTGGAAAAAACAAAAAGAAGGCATTGTTTTCCAATCCAAGTTTATAGTGCCCTAAGTGAAGAACCCCTTCTGTTAGGGTAGAGGATAAACTGGCTATAAAGCAGTCACAAAAAGTCCAGTCCCCCACGCCTCTTCATAGGTGGCATAGGGATCTATAAGGCAATTACGATGTGACAATTGAGCCCAGATTCATCACTTCACCTCTTTATGCATCACTTTCTTCTGTGTCATTGAATGAGATATGCTGGCTCCATCTTTACCCAAAGGTTAAATGTAGTGATCTATGTCAAATGAAGTTTGTCACATGCCTTCAGGTCCTTAGAAGCAAAGTCAATATTTAGTAGGTGTAATTTCATCTAGACAGATGTAGGGAAAATTAAATGGGAGAGATTAGTTTTCATTATTCATGATTCTTTCTTTACTCAGTTTTTTTGGTCTGCAATACCCTTCCTAATAAATATTGCTTCATGATAATAATTTCTAAGATCAAATGAAAAAAATGGATTAGTCCCATTTCCTCCTTTAGTAAAATGTAGTTTTAAAGTTATTATTAATTATTTAAAAATATCTTTGTTAGTTGAAATATACTGTAAAAAACAAAAAAAGCCTCCCCCCAAAATCACCTATTTTCAGAGCTGCATAAAGAAATGAAAGTCATCCTGTTCTCTGCACTCCTATCCCACAAGATAAACAGTTAATTGGATGGGTTTTAACTTTTCAACTTTTACCAGACTTGTTATCTCTGCATGTGGGTTGAGTGCATGTGTGTTTGTGTGTATGTTTGTGTATGTGCGTGTTGGTGTGTCTTTGTGTATGTGCATGTGTGTATATGTGTGAGTATTTTATTGATCATTGTGATCAACTGCAGTAACTCTATTGCTTTCTATCCAGTGCTTTTTGATACCCTTTCTTTGGCAAGTTCAGTGTTTTTAGAAGCAATACTTCTCTTCCCTGTGGTCCTTGGGGTTGGTAGTCACAGAGCACTGCTCTCCTCTGACACAGGGATGAAAATTGAGACCTGGGCCTGGCTGGTCATAGGGATTGATTAGTCAGAAGGAAGGATTTGTAGAATATTATCTAGATTGGTGCACTCACCAACATTTCAACATCTGCTTCCTTTTCTTTCCTTTGCTGTGGAGTTTGGAATACTAAACTTTCCTAGATACCTTTGCAGTAGGGGTAGGCATGTGACCCTATTCTGCCAGTAAAAAGTAAACAGAAGTCTGCTGAGGGTTTTGGTCAAACCTTTGCTTTCCTGATTCAGATGCTGCTGCTTCTTTCTTCTCATTCTGTCCCAGAGATGTGTTAGCTCAAGCAGCAGTTGCCACCTTTAGACCACAAGGAAGCCTGAGAGAACTGCTGTACCTGTGAACTGAGGCCAGCAGCTGCCTGCTTTGAGGACTTATTGTGGTGTGAGATAGAAACCTAAAACTCTGTGTGTTGAAACAGATATTAGTTGAGTTAACTGTCACATACCTCTAAATGCAAACCCTAATTCAACATGTGTCTCGAGCTGGAACAATCACTTCCTCCTCAGACTTCTATGTGGCAGCTAAAGGGAAAGACAGCCTCTCTCTTCTGGTGTTGCTCAGTTGGAAGGATGGGCATCTGGGCTTCCAGGGGCTGCTTCACCTACCCTGGGAGAAGGGTTTAGTCAAAGAACAAAATTAAGGAGTGACAAGCCTTGGAGAGGATGGCAGAGCCTGATGAGTTCTTGGATCCAGTCTCGTCTGAAGCCAGGCGCTCTGGATTATAATGTTTTCTTCTTGCCCTGTGTGATTTTCAGTTACGTTTCTCTCACTTGCAACCAACAGACTTCTGACTAATAGTGTCTATAAATGACTTACTCTGTTCCACTCATATTTATGCCTCCGTTCCACAGAGATATCCATGGTTTGCAGTTTGATATGTGTCAAGTTTATTGTGAGATACACACACACTGTATATATATACATAGGTAGTTTTTATTTAAAATTATACTTTATGTATTTTTGTGTATCTTTTCTTAATAACACATTTTAAATATCTTTCCATTTTAACACGTACCTCATTCTTTTTAACAGATGCATAATATTTCATGGTATGATTTTAGCAAGAATTTGTTTAATCGTATTTCTCTTGATGGGCACTTTGATTGTTTTCATATTTCTCTGACTATATATGAATATTACAGCAAACTTTCTTGCAAGAATTCCTTGTGCAAATGTGCAAGTATTTTCTAGGATGAATTTCTATAAGTGGAATTGAGGGTGTCAAAGGATTTGTAGATTTTGAAATTTTAATAGATACAGGTCAATTTATGTGCACAAAAATTATGTTGATTTTTCACTCCCACTTATCTCCATGAAAAATAAATTGATTTAAAAAATTTTGTCGAGCCTATGGTAAAAAATTTGTCACATTGTTTTAATTGGCATTTTTTTTGACTATTGATGAAGTTGAGCTTATTTTAAAATATTTACTGAACATTTATAGTTGTTTTGTGAATTGCTTTTTCATATTTTTGCACATTTTTCTGAGTTTGTTTTTTTCTTTTTTTATTACAATGTTATTGACTATATTTCCTATGTTGTACTTTTCATCCCTGTGACTATTTTGTAACTACCAATTTGTAGTTCTTAATCCCTTCATCTTTTTCACCCAGCCCCCAACCTCCCCTCCCATCTGGCAACCATCAGTTTGTTCTCTGTGTCTGTGAGTTTGTTTCTGTTTTGTTTGTTTATTTTGTTTTTTGATTCCACATATAAGTGAAATCATGCAGTATTTGTCTTTCTCTGTGTGACTTATTTCACTTAGTATAATAACCTCTAGATCCACTCATGTTGTCGCAAAATGGTAAGATTTCATTATTTTTTATGGCCAAGTAATCTTCCTTTGTATATATGTCCTTTTTCTTTATTACTTTGTAAGACCTCTTTGTGTATTAAGGGATGTATTAATTTTCTTAATGGCTGTGAGCATTGCACATAATTTCTTCCAGGTTTTTTTGGGGAGGCTGTTTTTTATTTTCATTTTAGACTTTGTAAAAATTAGGCCTAAAATGGGTTTTTATAGTTTTTATAGTTTCAGAGTTTTGTGGCAATTTCGAGCAACTTATTACACTAGTACCCATGCAGATGCTCCACTTGTATATTTTGTATCAATAAGCATAACTGATTATTTACTATGTTCAAGAGTAGTTTTTAGTTAGCATAATTTTTTTTTATTATTGTTATTATGGTAGAATATACATAATACTTACAGTTTTAACCATTCTTAAATGTATAGTTCAGTAGCATTAAGTACGTCTACAGTGTTGTGCAAACAGCACAGAATAATACAACATTTATCCTTTTGTGATTAGCTTATTTTACTTAGCATTATAATTAAACATAATTATTATTATGTTTAAGTTTCATTCATGTTATCGCATATGTCTTAACTTCTTTCCTTTTTATGGCTATATAATATTCTATTTCCTCACCACAAAAATTAAAAGGTGAGGTGATGGAGGTGTTAATTAACTTGATTGTGGTAATCATTTCACAGTATATATATTACATCATTACGCTGTGTTGTAAAACATATAGTTTCATTTGTCAATTATACCTCAATAAACCTGGAAAAAAGAAAGATTTTGTTTAAAGATCCATGCATAAAAATATTCCATTGTATGTATATATCATATTTTATCTACTCATCTGTCAATGGATACTTGGGTTGCTTCCACCTTTTAGCTACTGGGAATAGCGATGCTATGAACATGTGTGTACAAATATCTTGTTGAGTCCCTGCCTTCAGTTCTTTTGGGTATATACCTAGAAGTGAAATTGCTGAATCATATGGTAATTCCATGTTTAATTTTTTTAAGAACTGCCATGCTGTCTTCCACAGCAGCTACCCCATTTTATATTCCCACCAGCAATGCACGAAAGTCTCAGTTTCTTTACATCCTCACCAACACTTGTTACTTTCTGTTTTATTTTATTTTTATTTTTATAGTAGCCATTCTAATGGATTTGAAGTGGTATCTTATAGTGGTTTTTAATCGGCATTTCTACATGTAAGGTGTAGTGATCAGTTGTGAGATAAATTGCAAATAATTTTTTTTTAAAACTAAAGGTACTGAAGTTTGTAAATGGCTTATTTTAAAAAACTAGAATGGATTTAACATCATTTCTTTAATAATGTCAGATACATCTGTTTGTGTTCTAGTGTGTTTTCCTGAGTGGGAGAGTAAAGGGTAGGAAGTATATTTTGCGTGCCAGGAATAAGTATAACCCATATAGTCACTAATCTGAGTATGTCCACTTCACGTGCATGTGACCGTTTTGCCAGTTGTTAGTGAAGCAGATGGGTAAAAAGAGTCCCTTACAGTCTGTTGTATGTTTACAGATGTGGGGATTTTTTTTGTTGTTATTAATGCTGGTAATGGAATTTGATATAATATAATGGCCAACTATTTCTAAGATATAGCAAGACATTTATATCGGACATAAGCCTTTATATCACTTCTCAGAGTCCTTGAATCACCTTCTTTTTCTGGAAAAGCCACCTTCCACCTGATGCTGCTACCTTTACTAGTTCCTTTGCTTTCTGGAGTCTGAGTTGAGGCTCCGGATCTGTCTGGCATTCACAGCCTAAGTGCTGAGCCCCACCAGCATGACAGCAGCCCTTTACTTCCGCATTTGGATACTCAGGGAGGGCACGGGCCCTGGCCTCCTGAATGGGTCCTGAGGGGTCAGATGGTGGGCTCTGAGGGACCTTGATCAGGGGACACTGGAAATAGTAAGGAACTAGGTAAATAAGCTGTCATTTTTCTCTCCCCTGGACTTCTCTGGGGTGGTTACTTCTTGTAGGCAGTTACCGAGAAGTCCCTTGTGCTAGGCGAACACTCTGGCTGAGTGACCCGTTGTGTCTCTGCAGATCATTGTGAGGTGGTCTGGGGTCAGGAGGTGGTACTGCATCACATTGCATTGCGTCTTTCCTCGCCTCTTTTCCCTTTCTTCTCACCTAAACTATCTTGGGCTTGCAACTTCCAAATAAGCTATCAGCATTTTAATCCATAAGTTCTGCTTCCTAGAGCATTTGGGCTAAGACATCACTCAGTGTATATTTTGTGCTGAATTGTTCTGAACTAGTGACCGTATAACTATGGATTTTAAGACTCATTGAATTCTATTTCCAAAAATGCCTTTTCTAAAAGCAGTTCAAACTAAGATGCCATTTCTCCTTGGTATTAAGCTGTGATTATTAAAGCTTACTGAAAAACTCATTAAAAAATTAGATGACCCCACTGCTTTTGTCATATATGATTATCTTTTATTAATCATACATATAATACATGTTCATTGTAGATATATCAGAAAATAAAATAAATGCGAGAAAGGGTAGTAATTACAACACAGAGACCATAGTTGGTTGATAGCTTTCCAAATTCTTTAAGTATGTATGTACGTATCTGTGTATATGTATATATGCATATATATTTTTTATGAAAATGAGACCAAGCAATCTATTTCATTTTGAAACCAGAAATTTGTACTCATTATATTGTGACTGTATCTCAGTGCCATTAGCTCTACAATATCATTCTTTTGGTTGGCTGCATGATAGTCCATTGTTACAGTATTCTCTAACATTATTTTAAGTAGGCTGCTGTGAGACTCACATACAGAATAACACATTTAAAAGTTCACAGTAAACTATAAACCACTATACTAATGTAAATTATAATAATTATTCTTATTTGCTAAACTAGAAACCTTCTGTTTGTAGTTATGTTTTTCTGCTGAATCTATCACTTTAGTTTTTGTCTTTTCTGAGTCATCTATTCTGAAGAGGTTAAAATAACGGTAACTGAAGTTAGTGAAACTTTTCCTGCTCCAGGCAAGGGATTTGAATTCTGCTGCCCTGAAGAAAGCTCATAAATGAAGTTATGTGAGTTTAAGTCATCTTGTTTCTTTGGTGGGCTGGTGAAGCTGATTAAAAACTGAGCTCACTCTTTATAACTTCTTTATGCATGCTCATCTTTTTACATTCCTAATAAGAGATGTGAAAAAAAAAATGTGTTGACCACTACATACTTTTAGTGGGCAAATGTGCAGTGTAATTTCAGACATGTCAACCCTGTCTGACACCGCCTAATGATTTTGCTGTGCGAAGAATAATATTACCTGGAGGGGCTGTAATAACGAGCAATTTCTTTATCAATTATAGATAGAACTAGTCGGCGTCAAGGTCCAAATTGTTAGGTAAATTGAGTATAAGTCCCCAGTGATCACTGGTGTTTCTCCATGATTATCAGAGGATAGTTTCACTTATTGGATGAATGGAAAGCTGGGAAGGTAATTTAGGAGTGAGTATTTTTTAAGTGATATCCTTTGCCTTGTAGTGAATGTCTGCATATGGATTGGAATTCGTAGGATTTTGGGACTTGTGTGTTGAAATAATCTTTAATTAAAGAAGTTGTTAAACATTTGCATCCTTGCATTGCTCACAAAGAAGCTAAGACATACACACACATGAGTAATAATACAAGACACTGTTTGGGTTGGCAGCTGTAGACAAGGTACGTTTAAGTCTTTGACTATGGCGTTCATGATATTCAAGGCATTTTCCAACCTCGTAGATCCTTTAGGGGTTTTATCCGAGTCAGAAAAATCTCAGTAAAAGGAACAAAGCATTTTACTCAAGAGTATACACTTCTGAATTTGGCCTGGAAAAATGTGCATTGGTATCTAGCAGAGTATTCTTTTATTTTTATTTTTTTCAGGCAAGGTTAATAATGATTAATGTTTTATTTATAATGTTAGCCAGAGAAAATGCAAGGCTGTTACTTTCAGAAATCTGCCTGAGGAATTGGAGAGAGAGGATCTTTCCCCACCCTGGGAAAGATACTGTTCATTCCTGTAGCCGAAGGAGGCTCAGGAATACCTCTGGTGTGCCTTCGACCTACCTCACTTTCCAGGCTGCTTGTGAAATAGTCTTATTCTCCTTACCGTTAACCACCTTAATTAGATTATGTACTGGAGAAATGTATGTTTAACTGAAATTAAATATCTAGAAATTTATCGATGTTAAAAAACACATATAATAGTCCCCTAATCAACTTGCAATGTGGTAATAAAGCAAGTTAATCATGAAACTGACACAAATTGTTTAAATGTTTTTAATAATCCTGTTTAGAGTTTTGAAGTCTATTTCTGTCACTTATAAAACACAAATTTGCCTCCTGTGGTACTTACCATAGTGCTTGCTTTTCTTATTTATCAATTAAGCATTTTTGTACTGTTTTTACCTTATTAGAAGATTTCTTTTTGAAGAAGGGGGGTAACTTTTTATTACTGGTCGTTAAGATGTTGAACGTGACTCTAGACCAGCTTTCCTCCAGAAAATAGATTCTCATTATGATTTGTTTATTCATCTGTGATGTTTGACATAGTTTTTATTAGCGAAGCTGCCCTTTGTTCAATTTCAGTAGCTGCTTCCAAGTGACTTCTTTATATTTCTTTTCTTTAGTGAGTCTTCGAGAATGCCATGTCCCTGTTGTGAGATGTCACTCAGACATTATTGGCATGTGTCATTGAAGAAATAGTCCTGGGAAGGCTCAACAGGGAGGAGGGTCTATGCAGACACAATATCAACTGTGTCATCATTGCTCCTAATATTTCTTCTAGTGAATCCCACATATTATTTCCAGAGACTTCACCATTCTTCTCTGCTGCTACCTTTTACCTATTCGTTCCCTGGTCACCCTTTTTTGTCCCAACTATGGACAAGGTTATACCCCACCAAGAACGTAACCTTTTGGGAGAAACAAAGGAAATACATTATTTCTCTTTTTTCATATTTGATAGAGTGGTTTGGTATTTGGAAGTTATCATTGTAAACCAAAATTATTAAATCTTAATAGTATTTTCTAATATGTGTTTGAAAAATAAATATTATAGTCCTATAGCACAAAAACTTGTGTAATAATAAACTCTTAGATTGTTTTGTGATACATCACATTGTTTTCTCTGAGAATTCTTTGGCAGGGAGAAAATGACTGTCCTGCATATTATAAAAATAACTCATGTGCATTAATAAACAACATGGCAGTGCCTTGTACATCTTTGTCCTAGTTGAGGGCCTTTAACTTAGAATATCAACAAATGTTTGTTGAGTTCAATAAAGATAATTGGAAAACAGGCAAAACAATCACCATATGCGCATCAACAAACAAATGCACTATATGCATCTACAAGTACTGCACTCCAGATCCTTTTTCTCCCAAGGATAATGAGCATGTTTCCATATTTTATTGTAATCTTTGTAACTATCATTTCAACTATTTTTTTTCTAAGTGGAAATATCTTCATATCTTTTTTCTCATTATGACAGGAAGTATATAACAAATTCTAACTTTAAGAAATTTGTTGAGTGCAAAATGAAAATTTTTTATATCTTTACTTCTCAGAGATAATGTGTTTAATGATTTTATTCATTATTTGAAATATCTGCTTATTATTCCATTGAGCGGGTATAGTCATAGTTTACTTAAGTTTTTCATTATTATTGGATATTTAAGATTTTTCTACCAACTTTTGCTATTAGAAATACTACGTTAATGAATATCTTTGCACATAAAGCTTTTCCCATATTTATTTAAGATAATTTTTTCAAAATGGAATTATTGTGTCAAAAGCTATGAATGAACTTAAGGCCTTCAAAAAATATTTTCAAATTGCTTTCAAAATAGTTGTGCCCATTTGCATTTTCAACAAGGCTGAAAGTTTGAAATCTTGTATAAAAGTATCAGGTTCACAACACTGGTGCCAGTATAGAATATTATTCATGAAAGCACTTGCTAATTGCATGAGAAAAAAGCACTTTCCTATGGTTTCATTTTGTATTTTTAAAATTTCTATTGGAACGTTTTCCCATGTTTGTTTGTTAGTTGTCTTTTCTTTTGTAGATTGTCAATTTATATTAGTAGGCTATCAGAGTTGTGATATATATGAAACCTGTAAGTTGTAATAAGAATAATCATTTATTTACTACATAAGCTAAGTTTTTCTCAGTTATGCCTTTTAATTTTGATTTTTTTTTTAACTTCCGAAGTTTTCAAGTTTTAGATAGTATGACTACTGACGTTTTTGCAGAATTCTTCCTATTGCTTTTGAACTTAGGAATTCCTATGCTGTGAGTTTTAACTGCTTAACTTTTTGATCCATCTGGAGATTATTTTAGTTATGACAAGAAAGGAAGTTGGTTTGTTTGTTTTTCTCTGTTGGTTTGTTTTTCAAAATTTTATCTCATTTTCTCAGCATCATTTATTAAAGAATTCTTCCCCTCTCTGCTGATTAATGATGACTCCAATATCATACTTTCAATTTTAGGTACCAAAAGTTGGTACCAAAAGTAAGACAAGGTCTAATTCTGAGTTATTTATTCGTGCCTTTTATTTATTTACTTATGTATTACATGACTTTAACTACCACGATTTTATAGTTGATTTAGCATATAGTTATTGAGAGTTCAAATGTGTTGAGCTTAGTAACTTACTAATAACATCTCTTTTATACATTTTTATTTGACCTTCTCGCTTGCTTACTTTTCCAGATGAATTTTAAAATATTAAAAGTCTCCTCCACAATCCTGTTGGAATTTTAAATACAAATATAAGTTTTGGAAGTTTTGATATTTTTATAATAATGTTCCCATTTCCATTATTTAAATCTTATTCTGTAAATAAAGATTCGTGTTTTTTGATCATATACATACTTCTCGTGGAAGTTTTCCCTTTTTAATTTTTGTTATTTCTATCGTAGATAAAATATATTTTAAGATTATATTATTTAACCAAACTACTAAATAGGAATGCTACTGATTTAAAGAACTCTTTATGTTACATCTGGCTATTTTCTAAACCCTTTTCTTAGTTCTACTTGTTTTTGGAATTCTCTATTTGGATATCAAGGTAGTCATTCATCTGCAAATAATAACAATTTTGTATTTTCTTTTATTACATTCATAACTTATTTTTTCATAGAAATAATATGAAATAAAATGAAATATAGGTTAAAGAAAGCTTCCTTGTTTTGTGCTTGATTTTAATATTATTCCTGTAGAATTTCTTTATTAAGAAGACTGGTCGTTGGTTTGATATAAAAAATTGGTTGTTAGTTTGATATAGAAATAGCTTCTATTTGTTGGGTGCCAGGCACTGTGCTTTGTATACACAAGGTTAATAGTGGTTTTATTTGACCCTGTGTCTGTTTTACTTCAAAATGTTTTTTCTCTTTTTTTGTCCTATTTTTAAGCTAGTAACAAAATCAGGAATGGTGGTTAATTTCATCAAATGCCTTTTTGGCATCAAGGGAGTTTTATTTATTGATTTAATGATTTTATGAATGTGTATTTAATCCTTTGTATAAATTGATATTCTTCCTTATTCCAAGAAAAGGTTTCAATAACTTCCAAGTATTCATATACCAGGATAAAAATATAGATTACAAGTTGGGACAAATGATTAAATGGGTAATTATCTTATGGATATTTTTGTTTAGCTTTTTATTATAGCATTTTATGTTAAAAAATTTCTCATGACCAGGCCATTCTTACTTTTTCTGTTTAATTTTTTTTGGTTACCTTAGATGATATTTTGTTGAATTCTATTTGCTAATATTTTATTTTTTAATTTCACTCATATTCGTCAGTGAAAAAATTTTAACATCTCCTCTCTTCTTTCCTCTTCTGTACTCCCCTCTCCCACTTCCCTTTAAAAAAGTTTTTTGTGTTGTCTTTGTGAAGTTTTAGTATTAGGGCTGTATTTGCTTTTCTAGAATTAATTAGGTCATTTTCCATTTCTTCTTTACATTCTGGAGCTGGATCTATTACTTAATATGACACTTTCTGTTCCTAAAAAATCAAAAGACTTGTAAAACAGTGTGAGGTAGGAACACAAGCATTCTGGTAAATAGAGCAAGAAAAAGTGTGAGAATATAGTGTATATTTTTTATTCCCTGTAAATGTATGCCCTTTTTAAATTATTTAATTTCTCTTCTCGAGTAAGAATAATAACAAAGACCTTTGTACCTTTGAGATTAATCCGTATTTTAAATTGGAATTTTCCTGCTGCAATAATTACATTTACTGCTCTATCAGTTCAGACTTGATGGTCTGTTGACATTAGTGATCCTTGAAAAGCTACTTAATAGTTTATTATTACGTTTCTGGTCTGCTCATGGGACGGATCCACTAACTTTCCCCTTTGTTGGCATCTTAAGAGCATTTCATTGTAATGACTCTTGGGGCTCCCCAGAGGGCACATGTCTTCTTCCTTTGGAGGAAAGCATGGCACCGTCCTGAGAGCATGGGAGATTTGGAGATAGGTGGATCTGACTTTCCAAGCCAACCACTTCACTTATAAAAAAGGTCTTATTTTCCTCATCTGTAGAGTGGGACCTGCAATAAAATTTAAGCCATTGGTTTTAAGGGAAAATTTAATGAGAAAATCCTGTTAAAATGCTGAGCACTGGTTCTGACTCATAGCAAACACAATAAATGGTAGCTCTTCTTATTTCATATTCATTGCTTCTGTGAGACCAACAGTGTCAAAATGTATTCAGAGATGTAAAAAATGTTACCTTTTTAATTTAAAAATTAACTCGATTGAAGTATAATTTGGATACAATAAAATGTTTTCACATGTTTTGTTAAATGTGTATACAGTCAAAATATAGAATATTTCCATCTGCTGCTTCCCAAATCAGTCCCCATTTCCCAACCCCAAATTTGTCATTCCTAGAGTTTCATGAGAATGAAATTATATAGTGAGTCTCCTTTTTGAAAATTTCTGTTCAAATGTTTTGTTCATTTTAACTGGGTTATTTGTCTTCTTTTTACTGAGTTATAGGAGTTCTTATATATTCTGGATATAAGTCTGTTGCAAAATTCTTGAATGGACAGATGGGACACTGATGCTATAAGCAGGAAGCAGCACTTATTGATGCTGGCACTGGCTCAGTGGATTCCTACCCAAAGGCTGAGCCCCGATTTTAACATAATAGGCAGTTTTATACAGTCTTGTTATTCCTACACAGCTACAAAGATTAGGAAGAACATTAATTGGTTGGCAAACCATGAATCAACAGATGTGAGCTGGAGAGTCCTAAAGGTGGGAGAAGGGCAGTCAGGAATGAACTCGTTCCAACAGGAAATGGCCAGGCAGGGTCAGCCTGCCACAAGTCCTGTGTGTCAGATATATATACTGTGAATATTTTCTTCTAGAAGATTTGTAGGTTTTTTTTTTTTAAGTTTATTGGGGTAACATTGGTTAATACAATTATATAATTTTCAGGTGTACATTATAATTTGACGTCTCTATATTCTACTGTGTGATTACCACCCAGAGTCCAGTTTCCTTCAGCTACCATATATTTGATCCCTTTTAACCACTTCACTCTCTCCCAACCCTCCTATATTTGACCCCCTTTACCTTGTCTACCTCTTCCTTCCTCCCTTACCCCGTACCCTGTGGTAACCACTAGTCCATTGTCCATGTCCCTGAGTCTCTGTCCTGTTCATTTGTTGCTTTTAGGTTTATTTTATATCCCACATGTAATTGATATCACGTGATTTTTAGCCTTTTCTGTCTTATTTCGCTTAGCATGATTATCTTGAGGTCCATCCAGGTTGTCGCAAATGGCAGTATTCCATCTCTTCTTATGGCTGAGTAATATTCCATTGTATATATGCACCATAGCTTCTTTAGCCAATCATCTATCATAGGACACTTGGGTTGGTTCTATGTCCTGGCCACTGTGAATAGTGCTACTATGAACATCAGTGTACAAATATCTTTTCAGATATGAGTTTTCAAGTCTTTGGGGTAAATACTCAGTAGAGGGATTGCTGATCATATGGTAGATCAATTCTTAGTTTTTTGAGGAACCTCTATACTGTTTTCCATAGTGGCTGTGCCAATTTACAGTTCCACCAGCAGTGTGTGAGGGTTCCTTTTTCTCCGCATCATCTCCAAAATTTGTTATTACTTGTTCTGCAGATTATAGCTATTCTAACAGGTGTGAGATAGTATCTCATTGTGGTTTTGATTTGCTTTTCTCTAATAGCGAGTAATGTTGAGTATCTTTTCATATATTTATTGGCCACTTGTATTTCCTATACCCATTTTTTGATTGGATCGTTTGTTTTTTTGTTGTTATATAGTTTTTTAGGTTTATGATCCAGTTGAAATTAATTTTTATGAATAGTGAGGTAAGGATCGAGGTTTACTTTTTTCCCATGTGGATATCCAGTAATTTTATTTGTTATTGAACATAGATTGACCACATATGGATGGGTGTTTTTCTGCACTCTTTATTCTGTTTATTTGACCTATATGTTTATTTTTATGCCAGTAACCCTCTCTTTTGATTACTGTAGCATTATATTGTCTAGAAATCAGGCAGTGTGGATCCCTTGTTCTTCTTTTTCAAGTTGTTTGGCTATTCTAGGTTCTTTACATTACCATAAACATTTTAGAATCATTCTGTCAATTTCTACAGTTAAGTCTGCTGGGATTTTGATTGATATTATGAAGAATCTATAGACCAATTTGGTGAGAATCGACCACTTATCAATAGTGAGTCTCCTGACCATGAATATAAGTTATATATCTCTATTTATTTAGGTCTTTATTTTTTCTCAGTAATGTTTTGCTGTTTCCATTGTAGGGACTTGGGCCCATTAAAAAAACTTTTGTCCCTAAGTATTTAATATTTTTTGATTCTGTTATAACTGGTGGTATTTTTTAGTTTAAATTTGAATTGCTTTTCTTTAGAATATAGAAATAGATTTTTGAGTTTTGTCCTTGTTTCCTATTACCTTTTTAAATTCACTTATTATTTCTAGTAGCTTTTGTCTAGATCCCTTAGGATTTTCTACATGCATGAGCATATCATGTCCACTAATAAAGACAATTTTCGTTATTTCTAATTTGTATACCTTTCTTTTTTAAAAATTAATTAATTAATTAATTTTTATTTTAAAATTTAGTTTCAAGTATACAGTACATTGGTTAGACATCTATATAGTTCATAAAACGATCCCCACAATCGCTCCCTCCCTCCCCTGACCCTCCACCTAGCCAATGTATTAATGCTAACTGCATTCCCTATGCCGTGCTCCCCATCCCCGTGACCATCCATCAGCTACTAATTTGTACTTCTTTAGCCCTTCACCCATTCTCCCAGCCTCCCAAACCCCCCTCCCATCTGTCCGACACCAAATTGTCCACTATATTTGTGAGTCTGTTTTTGATTAGCTTGTTCTTTTTATTCCTTAGATTCCACATGTAAGTGAAATCACATAGTGTTTCTCTTTCTCTGTCTGACTTAAATATCTTCTAGCTCCATCAAAGCAATGTTTTTCCATCCCCTTCCTTTTAGTCTGTTTGCATCTTTTAAAGTGAGACTTTTGTATTTTTTTCTTCTTAAAAGAAGTCCCTCCAACATTTCCTGTAATACTGGCTTGGTGATGATAAATTCCTTTAGCTTATTTTTGTCTGGGAAGCTCTTTATCTGTCTTTCAATTATAAATGATAGCTTTGCTGGATAAAAGTATTCTTGGTTGTAGATCCTGGGTCTTCATGCTGTCAAATATTTTTTCCAAGCCCTTCTGTCCTGCATAGTTTCTTTTGAGGAATCAACTGCCAGTCTTATGGATGCTCCCTTATAAGTGAATGTAACTTCGTAAGAACTTTCTTCTTTATTTATTTTTTTGTTGAAGTTGTCACTTTATATTCTTGCTAGTGAGCTATAGAAAGCTTTACAAATGGACTTCTATTATTCTACCTGCCTTGAGAGCTGACAAATGCAATAGCCTAGATGTTTCACATGGGCTCTGCAATCCAATATCAAGGCCTTTCTTCCCAATAGAATTTAAGTAATGTAAACAACAAAAGGGCATGGGGGAATGCAAATGTGCAGAGCAAAGTCCTTAGGAGTAAATCAGTTTTGAGTGATGATCCAAGGGTTATGCTTGTGATGCTATTGAAGATTATTCCATGTCATTATTATCTCAGGCTATAACTGTAAAGTAATCTTAAAGATTGTCATTAGATTTGTCACAGTGGAATCTCTCTGGTAAAAGATAACCAGAACCTCCAGGGAAAATGTGTTGGTAACACTTAAAAATACACAAGAAAAAAATCTCTTAAGTTTACACTGAAGTGTGTGCACCCTTCTTTTGAGAGTACCATAGTCTTTTCCCAAGAAACTCCAGATTCTTCTAGTGTCCCATAATGCGTCCACTTATAGAAAGGGGTAACCATTCCGAGAATTAATACAGAGGCATCTTGCAATCAAAAATCAGCATGGATACATCATTTCTTTATGTATGAGACTCAGAAGTTCTGCTCTATTTTGAGGACTTCTTGAAAGCAAGATCTGCACACAGCTCAGTGTCTAGTATGTTGCAGGGGCTCAGGAAATGTTTAAAGAGTGTATAGGTATTTCAGTGAAAGAATGTGTTTGCTAATCTGACCAAAAGTTTTGATGTCAGAACTACTTGTATTCCATAATGAGATACAGCGCAGTTCCTGGGTTATAGATTTTTACTGTCTGAGGAACATTAACTCTTTATTGATAGACACATACTAGATGAATAAAGACAAGAGGGTTTGATGCCACAGGTCAGTGGTTTTCAAAGTATGGTCAATTTTCTATGGGCCAGCAGCATCAGCATTAGTTGAAAACTAGAAATGAAAATTCTCGGGGTGGTTCCATAGAGTAGTGGTTAGCATGTCTGCTTTACATGCAGAAGGTCCTGGGTTTGAGCCCCAGCAGAGCCATGGCCCATACCCCTGGGTGTGCCAGGCCCTGCATGTGGCAGGCAAGTGCATGGGAGGAGAAGCCCTGCCTCTAGAGATTCAGTTCTTAAGGGGCAACATCCATAGGTCAGGGGTGGAAGTGAGGGGGGAGGGGAATTAAAACAAAATTCTCAGGCCCTCCCTTAGACCCATTAAATCATAAACTCTAGATATGGGATACAATCTCTGGTGTTTTAACCATGCCTCCAGGTAAGAGGGATATGTGGTAAGGTTTCAGAACAGTGGTGAAGGATACACTCATCTAAAGAGCTTTTAAAACATTGATGGCTGGGCCCTACCCTAGATCAATTATATCAGAATTTCTGAGAGTTGGGGCTTGGGCATTGATGTTTGTTAAATATTCCCGAAGTGAGTTTAATATTTAGTCAGAGATAAGAACCACTGACATAGGGCACTGGTTTTATTTTGTTTTTTGCTTTTGGTTTCTGTTTTTGATTTATACTTTTTTATTGAAGAAAAATTTACAGAAAAGTATGTAAATCATAAGTGTGTATCTTGATAAATTATGACAAGGTAAACATACCTGTGTAACCAATACCTGGGCAGTCCCCTTGAGCTAATCACATCCTTTCCCACATCCTGTCATATAATTACTCTTCCAACTTATTACACTATTGATTAGTTTTACAGACATTTTAAAACTTTACTTTTATTTAAAAATTTTATTGTTTATTGGTGTGACATTGGTTAACAAAATTGTATTGGTTTCAAGTGCACAATTCTATAATACATCATCTATTGCATTGTGTGTTTACCACCCAATGTCAAATCTCCTTCTGTCACCATATATTTGACCTCCTTTACCCTTTTGTCCCTCTCCCCTTTCCGCCTGGTGACCACCATACTGTAGGACATTATTTTTTTTAAAGTATGGTCTGTATCACTGACATCAGAATCATCTGACATTCTCATTAATATACAGATTCCTAGACGCCCCCAAGAACTTTTGAGTCAAAATCTTTAAGGATAGGAGTGCAAATTTTTAACAAATTCTATATTTGTTAGAATATGAGAACTGTTAAAAAAGTCATTGCTACCACTTGTTGAGAATCTTCTGTGTGCCAATACTATTCTAAGTGTTCTTTACCTATTTATGTCATTTAATCCTTATGTCAGATCTTATCCAAAGATAGATATTGTTATTTTTCTCATTTTTTTTTAAAATAATTAAACTGAGGCTCACTGAGGTTAAATGACTTACTTAAGGTTTTATAGCTGGTGAGCACTAGACTCAGTCTCCAGAGTCTGTAGGCACTACCATTATCTTACTCTGTTTCTAGTATGGAAACTGAGTGAAAATGAAGATGAATCAGAATAACACTGTATCATCTCTAATCTTTTTATTTTTATTTTTAATAATTGATCTAGAATTAGGAAATATTCCAAATTTCTCTGAAGACCACCCTTTTTTATTCTTTTTTTTTTTTTGGTGTTTTTCATTTTTCAGGATTCCCATGTGAAGAAAAAGTCATTTGTGAAAATACTGTTGAAGTTTTAGTGACTTAATGTATTGTCCCTCTAAGTGGTTTCTTAAAAAATTTAATCTATTTAATGCAAAAACTGAAATTTGAATGTAACCGTTTCAGATAATAGTAGATGGGTCATTTCAGGTGGAAATGGGTATGTTTTGGGGCTTGGGGCCACATTAGGATTCACAGACTATTTCTTATAGGCAAGTGATTGTATATTATACTTCCTGGTCTGTTTGGTAAGAATGTTTGTCAGGTAGGAACTACCTTCTCATTCGTATTGAAATTTATAAAGCAATGTAAGAGTTGAAACTGGTAGTTTCATCTTTTTAGAACAGGGGTTGGCGAATTACAGACCCTAGGGCCAAATCCAGTCTTTGAGCTATGGATGGTTTTTACATTTTTAAATTCAAAATTTAAAAAGACTGTTAGTTTTTCTATTAGAACAACTGCCTGAGAATTGAAAATATTGCTTCTTATCTTCTAAAGCCTAAAAATGTTTACTGTCTTGACTTTTGAAGAATTTACTCATCACTGCTTTGAAAGATAATTCTGACGTTGCAACTTACACCAAAGAAAAGGAATGGATTTATATTTGTTAATAACACATAAAGTGTATTGAATTAAGATGTGTTTGTTGAATCGGTATTATAGTGTTTGTGGTACGTATACATGTGTGTGTAAACCAAAGGTCTGGGATCCTGTGCCTAGTTGTGTTCGTGTGTAACCCAGAAGGGCAGCGCCAGGCTCTGATGATCCTGGTTATCGACCAGCCTCTTATATACTTGAGCATAGCTGCCCTTGGGTGGTGAGGCAGTTAGGTTCGTCTCTTCCCATGCACATACATCTGTATTTTCAAGGGTCTACTTATTTCCTTCCTAAGAAGTCAGTAAGCATTCGATAACTATTACAAAGCAAAGCCTAAAGTTGGTTGTAATCTCTCAGACAAGGTTGGAGCTTGTTGGGAGAAATCAACTCTCAAAATCTGCCTTCCTAAGCTCCCCCCATTACTGATCAACTTCCCAGTGTCAGACGTTGGTCTCTAAGTGCTTTACATTATTTCATTTAATCCTCACAACTTTGTTGTGAGGCATCATTTAGCTTCCTTTTACAGATAAAGTAATGTGAGATACAGAGACTTTTCTTAGGGCCCTGTCTCTGATCCCTTAAAGCGAAATGCAGGGATAAGGGACCCGAACAGATGTAGCCAAAAACACAGAGGAAATCTCCATACTAAATAATAAACCAAGAGAGCATTATTATCCAAATGTCACATTTGTCTATCAATAGGAAATCTATTTTATTTCCCTAGAATGTGCAAGCAAATTAAAAAACAGCCTTAACGCCCAGCAGGATTTCGGAACAGATGTGCACATTCTGCTTGCTGCTCAGTTTTCAATTCATTCTGCAGGCCGCGGTGACAGGCCGGCTCTATGTGTGTAGGTGGGATAGGAAACTGCCCAAATGCCTGAGTTCTCCACAGCAACAACATGGAATTTAGGAATTTGAGTCAAAGGGCTTCCTTCCATTCCCAATCCTTTCTGGCAACTCAAATAACAACTTGAAATACATTTAACAAGGGACAAAGCCTTTGAATCACTAATTCGAGGAACACTTCCTAGCAGCCATTCCCCAAGGCTCTACTACTGATCTGTATGTCTTAATTCTCATACTTATTAGACTGTATAGACAGGGACTATGAGTTACTTTTCTATATTCCCAGCATCCATCACAGTGTCAGGCCTAAAATAAGTTGATTATTAAATATTTTTGAATGAATGAAAGTTATACTTATACTTAGGTGTAAATGACTAAGATCAGAACTTTTCCTGACAGCTAGTTTTGACAGGATCTGGGTGAGAAAGGGGCTCCAGGAGAGGAGGAAAAAAATCAAAGAGAGGAGGCTGAGACTATTAAATCAAACTTGTCTCCTTCACAATTTTCCTTGTAGCCCACCCTCTAACTTGGCTCACTGAGAATGGAGCTGCCTGAGCAATATGGGAAAAAACTTATGCACTTGTTCTTGTGCAAAATGAAAACCAATGGGTACAAGCCACTATGAGTGTTTCCTATAGTGTCCAAAGTGCATAACATGCTACCTAGAACTACGATCCTATGACAATAGCGAATCCCTCTTTTGGTCATTGAGTCTTAGCATAGTACTTCATTTTTTGTGTACTGGCAGTGATTTGTTTCTGTGACATGCTTTTAGGGTTTGATATTAGTGGTTAACCACATCACTAACTAAATCTGCAGTTCCCCAGGGGCCTGTTGTGGAGGTAATGCTATCCTGTACCTCGCAGGCTGGAATGAATGGCCTATCTAAAGCTGGCCAGGAGTGTTGGACCAGAAATGCACAGGAATTCATCCCTCCAGGGAGCAGTCCTCAACCAATGGCCAAAGAGAGTTTAGGGACAAGTACCCCACCCCCTTGCCTCTTTAGTGGTATGTCCCAGGGATGTGTGTTTCATACTGTTTCCCAGTTTCTCCATGAGATTAACCTTCAGTTGCCCCTAGTGGTAGCTACGTAGCCATCACAACTTTAATAGCTTCCTTCCCTTCTCTCTCTCACTTGCCACTCACCTATTGGAGGTGCGCTTCCTGCGCCTCCTGAAGAAACTTTTTGCCCTTGAATGGTTGCAAGGGTCTGCTTCTGGGAAATCCACACGAAGACAATGGGTTTTGCTCATTTACAAGTAGACACTAGTATCTTGTGGTCATCACTTAAAAACTGCTGGATTTGTTTTGCTTTGGTTTGTTTTTTGGCTAGGGTTAGGAAGGTTGCAGAATGGAGGGACAGGGATGAAGATGTATGGCTTTCCATTGACAGCTGATTTTCCTGGCTCACTGTGGACTATTAACTCATCATTATTGAGGGGTGAAGGTCCTCCTTGTCTAGTAGCAATTGCATCATTCAGGAAAATCTCCTCTGCTTCAAATAGAGTCCTTTGTGACCAGCCTATTCATCATTTTTTGTAAAGCCGATGTCGATGGCCTTGCTCAGGAGCACCTCCTCAGAAAAGCCCAGATGAGAAAAGCATTTAGCTTCCATTTCAGTCAGGTACCAGCACCCTTTGTCCTTGTCCTCATGCACTTCATTTCCCTCACCTGGGCAGTGTTGAACACATACCAGCATGTGGTAGGACATTTAGGTGAGAGGTAAAGAGTGATGCTGCTCTGCTTGGTGCAATGTGTCTCCCTGAGTTATACAGCTTTAGGAGCAACCCCATAGCAAAGGGTGTAATAAGAGCAGTGTCAGAGTATTATGAATGTGTCAGGATGATGAATTTACTGTAACCATATCACCATTGGCAGCACACAGAATGTACTATATCTCAATCTGTCATTTTTCTGTGGTCATGTATTGTGTAGGATCAAGTTTTTCTTCTTTTTTCTTTTGGTTTTGAGTGATGCTTATAATGGTGGTGGTGAGAAAGGCAGAAGTAGATAATGATTTTGGATAGCCTTGTTGAGTTAACTGTTGTTGCTAGGAGACAAGGGGTTGTGGGAAGGAGAAGGGGAAAAGAGGGAGAGGGAAGTATGCGGAAAACTGGGAAAGGGGATAGAAACAAGATTATTGTTAAAGCATTTAAATCCTGGGGTAAAATTTTTTATTTGCTCCCTTTTCAGGGTGAGCTTGCTCAAACCAAGAATAGGAAATTAGAAAATTTTATTTGCAGCCTCTATTGGGATGTCAATTTGGAAAACAATCTTTAGCATCATATGCTTTTCTCCATTGCTTTCAACTCTACCATGAACCCTCATTCACCCTGTGGCCTCTGGTCATTTCCTGGATCTCTCAGATACATGCCGTTGATAGACCGACTGCCACTTCTCTACATAGGGACAAGCAGAGGATTTGATGTAGAAAAGGCATCCTTCCACTTCGTGCCATGCTCCCTTATTCCCACTCTACTACTAGCATCTCACACAGGTCTATATGTGTGTATTTGACTTTCTTTGCTGAAAAGTTGGGGGACAATTAAAGAAAATTAACAGGTAGGAGTTGAAAATTTAAATGTGTATGATAAATATGACCTTTTAGAGGATCTAAGGGGAAAATAGGCAAGAAATGAAATCCTTCACTGTAGGGTACCTCTAGTAAGCTGGAGAATGGTCACATAAGGTTAATGTTACCTTATAATGAAAAGTCTTTGCACATGTGATTAGATGAAGATTTTAACATGAGGAGATTATCCAAATGGGCCTTAAATATAGTCACAAGTATCCTTATAAAAGAGAATCCCAAGGATATTATACACATAGAGGAGAAGGTGATGTGAAGATGAAGGCAGAGATTGGAGTGATACAGTCTCAAACGAAGGAATGTCAACAGCCACAAGATGCTGGAAGGGGTGAGGAATCTGATAGAGCCCTCTTGTGGGTATACCCCTGTCCTCAGAATTATTCCTGTTTCACATGAGTATTGCCAAGCCCTTTTTGGGAAACCTGACACCTATTTCTAGGGTCTGATCACATCCTAAGAACCATTTTTCTGTCTTTCCTCTTGAAATCTCTTTTCCCAAGTCCAAGAGGTCAGGCCTTTTGTAATGACAGCCACCCCATCCAGGGAGATGCAATAGTGGATCTGAACACAATAGGTCTGCCTAGATGGACATGAGGACTTTGGTACTCAGGTCTTACACTATAGTCCAAAGTGGACAAGGGTTCTCCTTTTGTGTCCTCTTCAAGATCTTACGACCTATTTCTTCTCTCAATTCACACACACACCACACACACACACACACACACACACACACACACCCTACCTTTTATGGACAAATGTGAATTCCCAGGAACAGTGCAGTCTAGACCTATAAGGATAAGGAGAAAAAAAATTCCCTAAATGCTTCTTTGTTTGTTTGTTTGTTTCTTTTCAGAAAAGGAATTTTTTTTTTTTTCATTTAAGTAACTGAAAATAGGAAACCAGAAGTGGGATGCCCAGGCTGGGATGAATAACGGCTACATTCTCCTTGGCAGAACAGGGGGAGAAACTGGCCTCCACATTCACGAGGGTCAACATAGGCTCCCCCTGCTCATTCTGCTGCAGCATCCTAGGGGCAGGGCCCCACCTTCCTTGAGACTAGGGCAGTTGGCAACCCAGCCTGCTTTGCCCCAGGCCCCTTCCCCCAAGAGCACCTTGGAGAAGGTGAGTGTGGGCAGAACAGGAGGCAATGAAGATGAACATTCGGTGCTGGTAGCAGCAGGAATGACAGGTGTCTAAGAACGAAACGTTAAACAAAAACAACACAACTGTCCAGAGGTAGTTTGTGAACAGAAGAAAGACAGAACCAGAACCTTGGGGGTGGGGAGGAGCAGAAGGGTGGGAGTGGACAAGGCTAGCTCCTTAGTAGTGCCCCATGTGAGAAAAGGGGAAACCTGAGGCCTAGTATAGAAGCAGATGGAGTAGGGGTTGAAAAACCTGCTTTCCTTCTTGTGCCCCAAGAGGGCTGTCCAACCTAGTGCAGGGACTAGACAAGGTCGGGAAGGAAGAAAAGTGGGTGTGAGCCACATTTGGTGAGATATAGGTTGGTCGGGAGTATCTTGGGGCCAAGCAGCCCTGTATCCATTGGCCATACCTGCTGCTGCTGCCAGTACAGTGGAGTAGGCACGTCAGAATGAGATGGGGCTTGGACCCGTTTTAAGGCCAGAGAGCCCTCCTAGGCCCCTTAATGGGAAGCTAGAGGAAAGAGTAGGAGAGAAGGGACCTCCAAACCAGGAGCCCAGTCATCAATGTCTCTAACAATGAGAGTGGGGATGCGGCAAGTACAGGGTGTGGCTAAGTGGGAAATTAGCTTCATCCAGGAGGGTGAGTGTGTGCACGTGGGTGAGAGTGGTTTCTGGAAACCGAGACCAAGGAATACGGCTCCCTACAATGTGCCCTACAATGGCTGGTGTGCTGTGTAGTGTGGGGGTGAGGGTGCCCTAACTTCTTTTTAATTTGTAAGATGTGCTGCTATCCATCAAGTCAGTCCACTGTACTATTATGCAAAATAATATTGGTTCCTTTCCTTCATTCTCTCTTTCAGATTGTTCCCTGTTGGCGTCTTCTGGGAACAAGCAGAGGATCTGGTGCTAGACACTTTTGGTTTTTCATGGCTGTCCCCTTATTTACCTAAAGATAAGCACTGAGATAATTGCCTTGATAAGGACTCAAAGTTTTATTCGAGTTTCTGTATAGCAGAAGGGAGGTGAGAGACTTATTTTTCCAGTTCACTCAGTTAACTGGACCTGTGGGAGTCAGTTCAGAAGGGGCTAGGAGAGAAGAATTAATCTCATTAAAGGAACAGGAAGGTCTGGTTCAATTGGAGGTTGTGTTGGTAGTTGATTGCTGGTGAGGTTAGAGGGAGGGCTAAAAGTTCTCTCGCCTGAAGACATCTTAACCTTCTCATCAGCATACAATTGTTCTAACTCCCCTTTCTCCTTGATTTGTAATGCTCACCTTTATCAAGAGCCTTTTACACTACAAAAAGGGAGGTGTTGTCTCCAGAAATCTGGTTTCCTGGAAAGCAAGATGGAACCTTGTTGAGCTGTCTTCTAGAACTCTGGTCCAGAACACGTTAGTTATGCATGAGTTTCCTTCCTTAACATCTCTATCAGTATTGTTAGGCTTCTTAGTCTTGCCAGTTTCAAATGTGAAATAGTATCTTACTCTGGTTTTAATTTGCATTTTCTTGGTTGTTAGTGAGGTTAAGCATCTTCTCATATGCTTATTAGCTATCTGAATTTTTCTCTTCTACAAATTGCCTGTTAATAGCCTTTGTTCTTTTTCTATTTGTGCAATTTAGGTTTCTCATATTGATTTGTGTATTTAGGATGCAAATATATGTTGAAATATCTTAGTGATGTTAAGATAGTAATATAGAAGTCCCTGAATTTGTTCCACCTTCAGAAAAAGACCAATTAGCAACTGTCCATAGACCAGATGCCACTGTGAAAATCCCGGAACAGGAGCGAGGCTGAAGCATTCCTCTGGACAATAGACACTGTGACAGGCCGCATTAGAAGGGTAAAAGGAGCAATTATGCTTTGAATGCATTGCCCTCCCCCAGGCCAGCACAATGATGCACGAAGGCCCACTCAGTCTGTGGTTTCTCCAGTAGGAGAAAGATAACTTAAGATGGACATTCAGCTTCCCTAGTATTCCGAGATGGTTTGTGAGAGGTTCACTGGGGTCTTACCTTACAAGGATCACTGGGAAGCCGGTAGCCTCTCCTGAAAGTGGAGTCCAGCCAATGGCACAATCTGGTTGGGGCACAGCCAGGAGGAATTTCAGAGCGTGGTCTGCAGCTCTCCCCAGATGTGGGATCCAACCAGTGGTATGGCTGCACTGCTGGAGAACACAGCCTGCAATCCTGCTGTTTGGAGGTGATTGCAAAGCCCAGCCAGTGACCCCACCTGACCACAGAACACAGCAGCAACCCTGTCCCACCAGGGAGCCCACCCAGCAGCCCTACCTGAACATGTGTATGGAGCCACAAAAGACCTCGAATAGCAAAAGCAATCTGGAGAAAGAAGAACAAAGCTAGAGGCATCACAATTTCAGATTTCAGACTGTCCTCTAGGCTATCAAACAGTATGGTTCTAGCATATCAATCAAAATGGTATCGTACTGACATAAAAATAGACACATAGACTAATGGAATAAATTGAGAACCCTGAAATAAACCCACACTTATATAATTAACTAATATTTGACAAGGGAGCCATGAATACTCAATGAAGAAAAGATAGTCTCTTCGATAAATCATCATCTGTTAGAATGGCTATCATAAAAAAGATAAGAGAGAATAAGTGCTGGTGAGGTTGTGGAGAAAAGGGAACCCTTGTATAGTGTTGGTAGAAATATAAATTGGTACAGCCACTATGGAAAACAATATGGAGGTTCCTCAAAAATTAGGAATAGTACTGCCATATGATCCAGCAATTCTACTTCAAGGTATATATACAAAGGAAATGAAATCACTATCTCTAAGAGATATCTGCACACCTATTTTATTGCAGCATTATTTATAATAGCCAAGACATGGAAACAACCTAAGTGTCCACTGAAGGATGAATGGATAAAGAAAATGTAATATACATGTGTGTATGTGTATATATATATATATAATGGAATATTATTTAGCCATAAAAAAGAAGGAAATCCTGCCATTTGATGACAGCATGGGTGAAACTTGAGGGCATCATGCTAAGGGATATAAGTCAGGCAGAGAAAGACAAATGCCATATGATCTCGCTCATATGTGAAATCTGAAAAATAACTAAACTCATAGAAACAGAGAGGATTTGGGGTTGCCAGGGGCTGGAATGGGGTGGGGGAAATGGGTGAAGGTGTTTGATACCCTTTGATTGATTGAAGGTGGTCAAAGACTACAAACTTTCCATTATGATATGAGTAAGTTCTGGACATCTAATGTACAGCATGGTGGCTATAGTTAATAATACTGTCTTGTGTACTTGAAAATTGCTAATAGAATAAAATTTAAAAGTTATCACCACACATACAAAAATGGTAACTATGAGAGATGTTAACTAACCTTATTGTGATGATAATTTTTCAATTTATGTATATTAAATTATGTATACCTTAAGTTTACACTTGTCATATATTAATTATATCTCAATAAAACTAGGGGAAAAAGAAATGTCTTCTCTGAGTCTGTGGCTTAATTTTTCACTTATGTTTTTATTTTTTGTTACATAGAGTTTTAAATTTTAATGTGATTTAATTTGTCAATCTTTTTCTTTATGGTTTGCCTTTTTTTCTTATTTGAGAAATCTTTTCCTACCCTCAAATAGTGATATACTACTATATTTCTCTCCAAAAGTTTTAGATTCTTTTTATGTTTACATCTTTTAATCTATGTGGATTTTCGTTTTTGTATACAATGTAAAGTAGGGATCTAAATTATACATATTTTTTTCATTTGGAGTCCACTGTCTTAGCATTATTTAATTTAATTATAATACCACCTTTGTTTATATAAGTGTCAGTGTACACACATGTGTAAAATACATATGTGTATATATATATATGTAAATGCCATATATAAAGTGTCTGTTCTATTCCACTGATCTGTTTCTTTCTGCTCTAATACTCATTGTTTTAATAGTTACAGCTTAACATTAGTAAGCCTTGAGATCTAGAAGAGTAAAATTCTCCTTCTGCTCTACCATCTTCAAAATTGTCTTGGATATCTTTCGCCCTTTACCATAGTTTTGCATGATTCAGAGCAAATGAGAACATATTATGTGTGCAATTTTATAACCTGATAGTTTTTCAATTAACTTAACAGAAGATTTTAAAGTTTTTAAAATCTTGACTAATTTTATTTAGGATAGTTCATACTATTTTCCTGTTTGCTGAATTAATTATTTAACCATTCCCATATTGCTGGACATGTAGTTTATTTTCATGTTTTCTTATTATAAATAATAATACTATAATGAACATCTTTATGCATAAAGCTTTTTCCATCTTTAGGATGATTACACTAGTGTTTAGTCCAGAAATGGAATATAATTAATAATTTGATTTTCAAAAGAATTTTACATTCTCACCAGGAATTTTTGGCACTATACATTTAATCAGGTTTTCATCAGCAATGGGTACTCTCATTTTTATTTATTTTATTTATTTTAATTTTTTTTTGGCGAGGCAACCCTTGGTTGACCTCACAGATTGCAAGGATCTTATCAGCTTACAATCCCTTATTTTTTATTTTTTATGCCTACAGCACCTGGTCGTCCTAGGTGGTCTCCCATCCAAGTACTAACAAGGCCCGACCCTGCTTAACTTCCGAGATCAGACGGCATTGGGCTTATTCAGGGTAGCATGGCCATAGACGGGTATTTTCTTTTTTAAAGTGAAAGTTAAACCCATCCTATTTAATAATTGTGCTTCTAGCTGGTCCTGAAAAGAGACAATTTTCTAAAGACTCTGAGCAATATTCCTAAATATTGAGAAAGGAATGGGATTGCAATAGTCGTTTACATGGGGATGGCATTTGAAGGAGGGAGAGAAGAGTGTTAAAAAATGAATCCCAAAGTGGCTCTTTTGATTTGATGAGGATATTTCTGTTGACTTCACTTACTGTACCTTCATTTCTTCCTCCTTCTCCATGATTCCATATGTAGATTTTAGAATATAGTGACTTTTTGACAGATTATTTAAATCCCAGTGAGGTGGAACAGTATTCAGATTGTTTATAATGACTATCATCAGTGGCAAATTAGTTTAGCCTGTCTTAGTTTATTCTCTTTGACAGCTTCATGTTTATTTCACACCATAGAGGCTGAAAAGGAAAACACATGGAAAAGAGAACTTGTTTTATTGTCATTTAATTATATGAATAATAAACATGATCAAGAATGTGTTTAAGATCCTGTTCCAGCCACAAAATAAGACTGAATCTGAAAGACCAAACCCATCTGACCTTTTTAGTAGATTTGCTTTACTATTTTTATTTCCCACATATTAGTTTCTTTTTTACTGAATTCTGTCAAATTTATATTTTTCTAGAAATGGAAATTTAGGAAATAGACAAGTCACGGTAATTTCAAATCATCTGTGATTGGCCTTTGGAATGTACTGTCTGGGATACTATATCTTCTAGCCATGGGTTTGAAAAATGATGCTTTTTTAGCTATGATTGCAATTGAAAGGTTGAGAATACACCAGATCTCTAGGATTCATTCATCTTGCATAACTGAAAGTTTGTACTCTTTGACCAACATCTCCTATTTTCCTCTCTCCCTCACCCCTGGCAACTTCCATTCTACTCTTTGCTTCTATGAGTTTGACTATTTTAGATTCCACATATAAATGAGATCATGCAATATTTGTTGTCTTTCTGTGTCTGCCTTATTTCACTTAGCATAATATCTTCTTGGTTCATCCACGTTGTTGCAAATGGCAGGATTTTCTTCTTTTTAAAGGCTGAATAACGTCTCATTGTTATATATACACCACATTTTCTTTATTCATTCCTTCATCGAGTGATATTTAGGTTTCCATATCTTGGCTACAATGAACATGGGAATGTATATTGTCTCTTTGAGATAGTTTTCATTTCCTTCAGAAGTGGGATTGCATGTGGTATTTCTATTTTTAATTTTTTGAGGAGCCTCCATATTGTTTTCCATAGTGGCTGTACCAGTTTACATTCTCACCAACAGTATATAAGGGTTCCCTTTCCTCCACAACCTCTTCAATACCTGTTATTGTTTGTCTTTTTGATAAAGTAATTCTAACAGGTGAGAGGTGTTGTTTCATTAGAGCAACATGGTGACTACAATTGACAATACTTAATTGTGTCCTTGAAGTTTGTTGAGAAGGTAGATCTTATGTGTTCTATCCCCCCACCACCAACCACCCCCCCGCCAAAAAAAAGAAAGGAAAGGAAGGAAGGAAGGAAGAAAGAAAAAAAAGAAAGAAAATGTTAATTATATGAGGTTACGGGAATGGATACATTAATTAGCTTGATTGTGGTGATTTCACAATGTATACAGTGTTTTGCTCTCACGTTGTACACTTCAAGTTGTACAACATCAAGTTGTACACTTTAAAAATATATAATTCCTATGTGTCAATTTCAGATATATTTGAAGAATTACTTATCACAGATTTCAATCTATATGCATTTTTATTTTAAAATAGTTGAAATAGAACAACAAATCCAGCAGTTTCCCCTAAGTTTCTGTGTATGTTCGGGAAGTCACCACTTCCCAAGTTCAATTTAAACTTCATTTACAGGAGTTTAAAAACAAAGTAAATTACTTAATATATGAAAGAAAAAAAACAACTTAGAGCTTATAGGAAATTATACTGAATGAGGCAGAGATGAAATTAGGATGACACCAGATTTTGGCTTGGATGACGAGATAAATGGTAGTCCTCTTAATTTAGGAAAAAAAGAGAACAGAAGGAATAGCATGCTGGAGTTTAGTTTTGGTTTTCTGCATTTGAGAGGACATCAGTTGCCAAGTGTGAACTGACCCAGGCCAGTTTGGTTTTGAATAACTATCAGGTTCTTCTAGATTGATAGGAGTAAGGACTTAAAAGCTAAGGTGGATGAGGGTCTGCTAGCCTCCTACAGATTGGTATCAGGTTATATTGACTGCAAGTCAGATCAATTTCTACCGCACACACAGACTTTTCTATTTAAAATAAGAATGGTATTCACAAGCGGGCACAAAGTAAGTTGTATAAACTTTTGTAAGGTCAATAGAGACTTAGTATCAGTGTCCTGTTAGCTGTCACAATGACATCTTCATAAAAGGTTCACCTGTGGCAGAGGCATGAGGCAGTTAGAGTCCTGAGTCCTGGCGGCTGAACAGAGAGGACTGCTTAGGTATCGAATCTCAAGCATTATCTGTAAAGATTCAGAGTGTGGGCTCTGCTGCCTTCTTATACTCTGTTCTGGTGAGGGAGGAACATGTCTTAAAAGTATTTTATTCAGTAAATATCAGAGAAATATTACTAATTTCTCCATTGAAAGCTCATTTCTAACATCCTCTGGGTTATTCATTTTACCAGTGAAAATCTGTTTTTCATATTCATTATGATAATTAGTAAACCTCTGGTATTGATCAAAAATAAAGATAACAGGATGAGTGCAGCTGGAGTTGGGCTTCTTCATTAGCATGCTAGCTACACCCCTAGGATATGGATTCCTGATTAGGTTAATTGATAATACCTAAGATGCAACTTAAAAAAAAATATTTTATAGTTTCTACATTTATTTATTTATTGTTGTAGGCGAGGCAATCCTTGGTTTACCTCACAGATTGCAAGGACCTTGTCAGCTTACAATCCCGTATTGTTTATTTTTTACACCTACAGCACCTGGTCTCCCATCTAAGTACTAACCAGGCCTGATCCTGCTTACTTCCGAGATCAGACGGGATTGGGCTTGTTCAGGGTGGCATGGCTGTAGTGCAACTTAAAATTTTTGATACAAACATATGTATATAACACTGTCTATGCTGAAGTACTTTAAATTGAAGCATAAATATAATTCGGGCCCAGTAAGGAACAGGATATATGAGATTGGGACTCAGGAAGAATCTGAATTGGAAACAATTTTGGCAGTCATATAGGAGGCATATTTATTTCCAATTTTTTGTTTAGTAATATTGCTTTTCTCTTTTCTGTTTCATGAACTATTTCTTATATATCTTTATTCTTCCCTGTAAGTCACTTTAAATCCTTTTTGGACATTGGAGGATATAAATAAATATCAATAAATAAGACTTCTACCTTTCCATATTATTTATTTTAAGTTTCAACTAAGAACTATTTCTTTTGCAACTAACTTCTTAAACTATGTGCAAGATATTTATTGTGTCTCCTGGCTTCATCACTGTCTTCCAATTACTTCAAATGTTAGATCACTTTCAGGTTTGGATACATACATACAGGTTTTTTTTTTTTTTTTTTTTTGCTATTACAGTTGGAAATGCCCCACAATAATGAAACAGATACACTTTGTCATTCAATTGAGAAAAGATTTTTACTCTATATTTTCAAATTATGTACTTATATACTTCGCATTTTTGAATTATATACTTATAGGAACAATAAATATTTTGATTTAGTGGTTTTTGGGGATATTTTCTTTTATAGGCTTGAGATATTTTACAATTTTATAACATATATACAGAAAAGTGAACAAATTATAAGCACGTAGCCCAAAGAGTTATCACAAAGTAGACACACTCATGAATCCCCACCCAGGTCACAAAATAGAACACCAGCACTCCAAAGCCCCTTTGTACTTCCTCCATATCAATAGTTCCCCTTCCTGCTGTAAACATTTGTGTACAAGTGTTTGTGTGAACATATATTTCAATTTCTCTTTAGTAAATACTTAGGAGTAGAATGGCTGGGTTTAGGTTTAGGTTTAACTTTAAAAAAGTAATAAACTGATTTCCGTAGTGGCTTTACCATTTTACATTCCTGCCAGCAGTGTGTGAGAGTTCTAGTTGCTCTATATTTTCTCCAAAAATTGTATTTTGGGTTCCTGGTCCCAATGTTAATGCGGAATGGGGTGCCCTCACACCACCGAGCAGTGCTTGGACACCAGCTGGGTGTCCCACAATTCGTTATAATTCTGACACTATCTATCTGGAGATAGTATAGATTCCACAATTTAAGGATAAAGTCTTACAGAATTGCCCCATCCCCCACTTTCAGTTGTCAATTGAAAGCCCAGGTTGTCATATGTGCATATGACCAATCAGCTGTAGATGGGAGGTTCCAAGTACCCCCTTCTTGGACTTTGGATGCCAGTTGCAAGTCCAGGTTGTTATTGTTATTTCTGACTGGCTACATAAATCAGAGGTTTCAATGAACTTCTCTTTGAGTTCAGTTAATTTGCTAGAGCAGCTCACAGAACTCAGAGAAATATTTTACTTACTACATTACTGGTAATTATTATAAAAGGATATAACTCAAAAACAGCCAGATAGAAGAGGTGCATAGGGCAAGGTATATTGGAAGGGGCACCCTGTCCTCTCCAGGTATGCCACTCTCCCTGTGTCTTCACATTGTGAACAAAAAAAGGGGCCTCGTACTAAACCTGGGGAAACCTGCAGAGCAGCCCTTACAAACTCAGAGACTGAAAGTAACCACATAGGATGGTCTGAACATAAAAATTCCTAACTAAAAGTGACTCATGGCATGTAGTCACTTCCTAGGCCTGTAGCTTTCTTGACAAAGGTTAACACTGTAAGTGAGCCTGTCTATTGTCTTTTTGCATCTAAGATAACATACCTTTGAAATGTCAGAGTAATCTTTTCCAGACTCCTCAGGGCACAACCGCCACCAGAGCATGAGACCACACAACTCCACATTGTTATCTTGTCCCCCACATACCATCTCTATGTGCTGTAAATATTAATTATTAACTATCCTATACCCACCAATGTAAAAAGAAGTATGTGTTTCTTCGTTTTACTTGCTGTGCAGTCCCAGAGATCTCCCTGCTTTGCTTTCTCCCACCCCCTTAACCTACCACACCAATGGATTTCCTGTAACCCTCTTTATAGCTCCTCCTTGTATTCTAATGTATAATGTAAACTGCAAAATTGCGATTCTCTAGAGTATTTTCTCAAACTGTTTAGATCTTGCTTCGTGGCAATTGTCATCAGTTTGGCTCAAATAAACTAATAAGAATTTTCTATAGGTTTGACTATTTCTTCGTCAACAACATGTTGACCAATCTGGAAGCTCCTTGAACCCTGTCCTTTTAGGTTTTTAGGGAAGCTTCATTACTGATTTATAAAGGTTCCAACTCTCTAATCACAGAGTTGGTTTCATTGGCAACCAGCCCCCATCTTTAGGTGACCTAGGGGCATTCTAAAAGTCATGTCATTAACATGAAAAAAAGACACCTTGATCACTTTAATCACTAAGGAGATACTAAAGGTTTTAGAAGCTCTATGCCAGAAATTGAGATGTAGACCAAATATACATTTCTTATTATAAATCACAATATCACAACTTGGTAGGGGCAGTCTTAAATTTTTGACATTCTAATGTGTGTGTAGTGGTATCTCAATGTGGTTTTAAGCTCATTGTGGTGTCTTGTCAGATATCACTTAATCCCATTTGAAAATCAACTCTAAATTCTCTAATCTGGGGACAAATGAAATGGATTTTGGTTTTATACATTTGGGTCAGTATATTACAGATTCCCCTGAAAGTCCAAGTATTGACAACAAGATGGAATTGGTGTAAGAGACTCTTTCAACATGAGATAGATGAAACTGAAGAGTAGGTAGCCTCCTTGTTAAAAAACAAAATTTAACTGAGTAAATTTGAAGCTCTAATTGGCTTGATTCAACAATTCTTGAATTGGACAGCATCCCATCTAACAAATAGAAAAGTGCTCTGAAGAGCTGTACGAAATGGAAGGCTTTTATAAGCAGAAGAGGATGGGACAAGGAAGCTACTAGCAGTCATTTCAGGTAAGGTCACCTTCCCTTAGAGGGCCAGGATGGCAGGGGTATATCGAATAGATTCCTTCACTAGTGGTGACCAGGAAATTTCAGAGTGACTGGTTAAATAATTTCAGAGTGACTGGGAGAGGCTCAAACTGCAGTTAAGTTGGGTTGTAAGTCTTGGTTTGTTTACGTGGGGCTTAGCACGAGTTACTCCATTTTGGGTCTGTTGTTTCTTTTTACCACTATGTATGTATTATTTCTAACTCAGAAATTTTCCTTCTGAGCTGTGTCTCTGCTCCATCACTATAAAGTTTTGTCATTTTTATGCAGTTTTTATCAATTAGTAGACAGAGCCCATTGTGGATTGTAAAATCATTACTCATCATCATATTAGTGTATCATCATTTATTAGTTGTATCATCCTAGCTACACATTTTACTACAATGTACTAGCAAACCAAGGGAAACTGAGCTGATTTTATCCTTTCTGTTCTGTTGAATCTAGACCACTTGGGGTTTGATTTTTTTTTGGTCGGGGAAACAGTAAAATTTATGTAGAAAGCATTTTCTTCAGAGATTTATGAGCAAGCCAGAAGTCATTCTCCCCCTCCCTATGCCCATATACAACTAGACTGACAAACGACTGGGTAAATGGCAAAGAAGTAAAATGAAAATTTCAAAGTGGACTCCAATGGAAGAATTTTAATGTCACAGCTTATTACAATAAGGATGTATTAACTATATAGTATTTGGACAAATATGGTTAGGAAAAAACCAAGATGATTTCTTATTTTATAAGGGCAGAAAATGCACTCAGTATGTATGTATGTATGTATGTATGCGTATATATGTATATATTTATTTAGTAATATCGGTGGTGTTTTCTAGGAAGTGTTTTCTAGGAAGTGTATTTTGTGATATATGTACATGCATTCAGACCTACACATTACTTCTGATTACACTGGTTACTTATGACTTTTCATATGTGGGTTATTATCATTTTGTGGTATATATGAACATTATATTGAATATTTCTTTAGTGTTGATGAGAAAATAAATCATCGATATGAGAAAATACTGGCATTACAAGGTATTCATCTGGAATTATTCAACTTTTCACAAGCAAATGAGAAAGATTATAGGATTAGACCAAATCCTGGATTCCTTTTCCTCTCTGCCCATCTGTATTCATTATAGTTGAAAGATAGACAAATGAAACTATTGGTAGCTCAGTCTTTAAAGCTTTATTACAATTCAAAAGCATTAAAAAAGAGAGAGAAAATGGAAAAATCTTATCAAAGGCAGGAAATGATCTTCATATTGAGTAGTCGAATTTTCTAGTTTAATGACAATGAAGAATGAAGATAGGCGTTGTAAAGATATGACTTCATTTTTGGTATCACTCAGTATTTGCAATTTAAAAAAATTAGGCATAGAGCTTTTGAAGGCCTCTGTCAGAATATATAACTGACAATTGGAGACATCACTAGAGGAAATGAAAAATGTGTCAGTGGTTTCCCATTCTATATAAACTACATAAGGCAAACCCACAGCCTTGGCTAAAACTTACATGAGAATCCAAGATTCTAATGGGCTGTTGCTCTGGCTATTGTTATGCTTCTTGGATTCCAAGAATGTGGATTAAGAAGATGGAAAGGCCACAGAGCACAAAGCTGCCACACAAAATGCAGAGGATACTGTTAGTTTCTCTCGGTATCTGTTCTTCTCCCTTTTCCCTGAAGCACCCCCATTTTAATCCAGGAATCCAACCTTAGCTAATATAGCTTGTGAGCTTCAGGGGAAACTAAGCCCATCCTCAGTTCCAGGGGATTCTTGTTTGGTGTAAGAGTCGTTCCATTCTCCTGTCACAGTGATTGATTCTGGAATAGACATGCGTCACAATAGCAGATGCTTGCTGGGGACCTTGGGTAGAGTGTTTTCTCTGTCTTTAAAAGAGGGCCACCAGGCACCTGGATTTCTTCTCTTCCTCTGAACATGTTTAAAATGTTAGTCCTGAAACTACTACAGCCAACTTGAAACAGACGCAAGAAAAGAGATACTCAGAAATCTGATCTAATCATATCTAATTACTGTTTTTAGAGTCGTGAGCTAGTAAATTTCATGGAGTGTTTCTTTCAACCAAGATTATCCCTACTGATAGAGAAAAGAGGTATACTCCCTTCAAGCCCAAGTGTTTCTAACCCAGAAGACCATACACAGAGTATTTCAGGGATCCCTTGGCTAATTTGATCTAATGTGAGGGCCACACAGATGCTCTCTTCTGGTCCAGACCTATTTTTAAATTTCACTCTCGTGGTCCTAGAGCGCTCCTCTGAAGGGCACCCCTGCTGGAATGGACCCTTTGGTTGCAGTCTAATTTATATCTCCACGCCTGGGTCCAGAAGTGCCTGCCGTGGTGACCTCCAAGCTGTGGAAAACATATCAAATGGTTCTCTTCGGTAGTCCATCATCTCCAGCACAATTTTTAATGAGAAGACGTATCTGTGTCTCATTCACAGACTCATTCCTGGCTTCTCTAATTTCTCATGTAACTTTTGATTTTTATAATAATTTTGGTCTAGGCATATAATCATTTTGGTCTAGGTACATAATCATTTTGGGAAGCCCTGTTGAGCCCATCTCAGCTAAAAGTGATAAAGGCAATTTGACATTGGAAAGGTTTGGTCTGGTGCGATAATGCTGGAATCCTGAATAATCTCTCAGTAAACCCTGTAGGAATAGCTGGGTTGCATTTCAAGGATAAAATATTTGTTGTGGGGTTGCACTTCAAGGATGAAATCTTTGTTGTGGGCCATTATATGCTACAGATAAACTTTTACAGTGAGGGATCTGCGATGTACATGGTATATAATATACTAAGCCTACAATCAGATAGATATGTTTTGCACTTTCATTTAAATAGACTATCAGGTCAAGACCAGTGGTTTCATAGTTGGTTGGGAATTAGGATTGAGGTGAGGGGCAGACCACGTGGTAGTCATGGTACTTTAGATACAACACCTTAAAGCAATGTATATTTAATATAATTCTAAATACTAGGCAGATTTGCAGACAAAAAATCCGGCTCTATTATATTTATAACTCCAGTAATTCTGGGCCTCTTCGTTCTTACCTTAGAGCCTGTCGCTGTTTATTGTTCTAACCAAAGATACATGTGTCTGACATCTAATAATAATTGAAAGCAATTAAAATTTTTACTGTAATATCTTAGATGATGAAAAGTGGAGATGACATTCATAACACGCTACAAAGCTTTTAAAAGTCTTTTATTCACCTATCTTCCCAAAGTCGCACTTATCATGGTATGGTAGGTGGCTCTAATTTGTCATTCTCCTCAAGTTCTTCAGAACTTCAAAAATATCCCTTGCTGTCCTTTATCTTGTCCCTACTCTCTTCAGTGTATATTTTCTCTCTAGTAGAGTACATTTTGGTTCTTTCTCATATAAATAAGGCCAATCTAGGATTCTCTTGTATCTCTCTGTCATCCATTACTTAGTTCTGCACAAAGAAGCCCAGGAATTGTGCACATGAGGAAAGAATTCTCCTTAGCATTACTTTTTAAAGTTATTTATTTATTTTTATTTTCTTAGCATCAATTTAGATCTGACCATCATCTGCTTTTCCCAGCATCATTTACCACAACAGTCTCACGTACATGGCTCACTTCTGCCATCAACAGATTTTAAACAGAATAGCGGCGTGATCATATTTTTATTTTAGAAGGATCATTCAGATCTGTTTGGAGAATGCTGTTTGGAGAATGGATTGGGGTTTTGTTGGAGTGGGAAAGAGGAGAGGAGAGGGGGAAATTAAGAAACTATAGGATTGTCTAGGAAAGAGATGTTGGTAGCTGAGACTAAAGTGGTGACAGAGATAGAAATACATTGAAAGGTTTGAGATACATTTTGGTAGTTTCTGGCTGGGGAAGAAATGTTGTTGTCCAGAGTAGGAAACATAAATGGAAGATCTAGTTTATAAGGTAAACAATTGACATTGGTTTTGGACATGTTGAGTTTGAGGACTTGTGGGATATCTACTTGCAATGTTCATTTGGCATTTGGTTTAGCTAAGTCTGGGGGAGATCAGAGCTAGAGGTATGAATTGGGTCATTGACAGCTTATAGATGGCTATTAAGCCTGTGAGTTTTCATGAATGTATCCTAGAAAAGCATACACACTGAGAGCATTTGAGGACTCACAGCAGAACCCCATGGAGCATTGTCATCCATGAAGGGAAACAAAGGAGACATGGGAGAAAACCAAGAAAAATAGGACAGAATCTGAGAACTATTGTTTTAGATAAAAAAAAGTGGAATCCTAATGATTTATTTTTTGATGAGACCACCGCAACTGACAGCACACCAGCAGAGTTTAGTGCTCATTTCGGAGCGCCAGCCTTTTGTAAGGACACTGATAAACACAGCGTGTCAGGAGGAGGGCCATCGGGATGGTGAGAATCCCAGGAGTCATGTCAAAGCAGAGCGGTTAACGCTTTCATGTAGAAAAGATCTTTATGAGGAACATATTTGCCACGTGGAAGAGGAATTTAGCTTTGTTTTTATGTTCCAGAAGAAATAGTGAGGCAGTACAAAGAAACACTCTTTAGACAATATAAAGAATAATTTTACAAGCTGTTAAAAATGGAATAGGTTGACTTATTTAAAGTGAGAATTCCTTTGAGCAGGAGCAAGATTCCTGTCCTGAGTAAGATTTACCTGTTGAAGTAGCTTCTAATTTTAGAAACCAGCGATTCTGTGAAATTGTTGTCTGTCTCTTTTTATATACATATTTAATGCATATATTTCAGGTCACTACACATATAAGGTCATTGTGTCATACAGTAAGCTCAGGGCGATGATAAGAAATGACATTTTATTCTTTGGAGGCTCTAAGTGAAAGTGACATGAATCCCCACCATGTACATATTTGCACTCATGAAATTTTGTTGAGAATTCTTCTGAGAGAGAATGTCTCACTATTGAGTCAGTTTTGTGGCCTTGAGCTGAGACAGTTGACGAGACATCTTGTAGTAAGAATAAGAGGGCAAGATGCCCTAGGGCTTCACATACATTTATATCAAAATGCTGTGAAGGAAAATCAATGTTTTGCTTCTAGCAGTGAAAATCCAAACCTCACCAAATTACTAGGAATGAACTTTATTTTCAAACACCAGAGAGGGAGAAAAAATACTCATCAAGCTGAACAAATGCTTCATGATGTCTCTGGGTGTAGCATGGTGTGATAGACTTGGTGATGACCCTTTTTTTGGAACTACGATAACCTTCTTCCGTTGAAATACTTTTTCAAAATTGCTACAGTGAAGCCTTTTTCTGATCACTCAATACTTAATTTCCTCTTTGCATTATGTTTTCCTTAACACTGGCCCAGAAGCAGGATCTTAGACAAGGATTTGAGGGCAAGTGGGTTATATGCAAGGGGATCTAGGAAGGCCAGTTAGGACATGGGGGAGTGAGAAAGAGAAGGGGAGAAAGCCAATTCAGTGTGTAGCAATCAGCAGGTTACTGCCGTGGGTACCTGGGACTCAGTCCTGCTTGGGATCTCTGGGAGATTGCATGGGCATGCCTTAGATATGCCATGGTGTATGTCTGAGGCATAAGGAAGCTGGGTGCTTATACACCAATTCTTATCAGTTTGTGGTCGAGAACTGCTGTGAGGGGTTGGAACTTTAAGTTCCAAGTAATTCCAGTCACTGCGCTTGGGGAAGTGTCCTCCAGCTGCCAGAGAAAGCCCTCTGCTTTGCAGGAGCTCACAGTTGGAGCCTTGGGGTCAAGGGTACATGGAAACTGTGAGTCTTAGGGAATCTGCTAGTGAAATTGTTATTCTCTACTCATTGGACTGTATATTTTACTTATTTATCTTTATCGTCTCTCTTACTGTAACATGAGCTTCATGAAGACAAGGACTCTTCTGTTTTGTTTACTAAATGGCACTGGAAACATGGTCCCTGAGTTGTCCATTCAATATGTAACAACTAAGTGGTGCCTCTTCTGTACTAAGTACTCATTTGTTGATACTGTGATTTCCAAGGAGCTGGGTAGATCTCCACCGTCTTTATGGCTAATCCTTAGCCTATACTGAGTCAAGATTAATAATTACAAGAAAAAGATGATAGACATTTTTGTGGTAATCCATATTTTTGGTAACTAAATAAATAACTCTGACAGCAAGAACTGCTAGAGCAGAGAAAGATCAATAGAGAGTGGAAGAGAAAATGCAAGCAACAGGTTAGAGAGCTTACTCTAACCCCAGCTTCCACAGAGAGCGTCTTTGCTAACTAGATCTAGACACATGGTATCCCAAATCCAAACCTACCTACCCTCTGGCTGACTATTGGGTTCAAGTCTCAAGGATGACGCTTTTGCTTTGGACTCTGTGCTTGAGTTAATGTAGACTCAGATTTGCCAAGTAGCAGATGACTCACCGAGTGTAGAATCAGCAACTATTCCAGAATGTTTAACATGTCTGACTGTTAAATTACATTGCACCTGTCCTGAAATTTTTTCAAGCCACCCTAACCCTAAGTTTTTAAATTTATCTTAAAATATTTGGTCCACCTTTCCAGCCCATCATTGGGCATTCTCTGATTACCAGTTTTATCCCTTCTAGCTTCCTTTTATTTTATAATTTAACGAGTCAATATTTAGCATTTATCTTTGATTCCTAGTGCATTTTTAAATTTTAATCAATAGGCAAATATACATGAATTTTGGTGGTACATTATTTGTATACAGCCACATCTCTTTTCACTTATATTAGTGGTGTTCGTAAAGGATTGACCAGACTGAAAATACTTTCATGTTACATTTCCACAATTTATAACTTTGAATATTTTCTGCTGTGGTCATATCTGCAGGCAGCCAAAGCTATAGATACACAGCCCATAGCTCCAATTATTCTTAACAATTTCTAGTGTGATTTCCAATTAGAGACTTTTCTGTACTCAACATAGGAATAGGTACTGTTTTAAAATCATTCATGGGGATCTCTAGAGTATATCCCCAAAGTTGGGAGGTTATTTGTTTCTAAGTGCAAATACAAACATTTTCAAAGTATAACTGCAGGAAGGAAAATTTAGAGAAATTTATTTTATACAGGCACATCTGACTTGGAAGTAAAACACCAAGAAGTAACTTAGAAACTATGGTAGATTAGGTCATCATCATCAAAATAACATTTCTAAATGTTATTTATCATGGGTTATTAAGCTGGGCATTGCACAAAGCGAACTGGTCATATCTAAATGCCCTTAGGAGAATTAAACATGGTCGGGAGCTCCTGTACCCCAACTCATCAAGGCTTACTAAGAGAGCCTGAGAATAGAGGAAGTAATATTTTTGGGACCCTTCTGTCCCAAAGATGGTATTTAAACCACAGTAGATAAGCCAATCATCAGGTCATGTGTGGATCCACCAAAGCCATATAGATCTTGCCTGAGACTTTGGGCTTTCTATCCTGAGAAGTAACAACGGTGGCACAAACCAGCAAATGGACAAACCATGTGTTTGTGTAAACACTAGAAAATAAATTAGACAAATAGAGAAAAAACTTTACATTATGTTAAAAAATTAAGGATAACAAAGTGTGCATTTTTATCTATGTGCTCCCTTGGTATTCCATAAAGCTTTTCTCTCAAAACAATGAGCTTGCTGCTGTGATAAATTAGCAGACACCTCCTCTGGCGTGAAGTATTCCTGTGTTGCAAATCACTGATTTTATTATATGTCAGCTCTAGCAGCAGTCTAATGCTGCCTCATGAAAAATCTATAACAATTCAATCTCATTTTAATGATTCTGGAAAATAATAGTACCTATTTGAGAACAGCCCATTTACTCATAGTCCCACTTTCTAGTCATCTCTGTTAAAGTGAATGTGATTAATGGACTTTTGTGGCTATTACTATTATTTTTTTTAGCAGTGTATGAACTCAGCTCGGTTTATCTTTACCTGCTTGATTCACACATCACTCTCTCCTTAGCATATTTCTTGCATACTGTGTAAGTTATAGCTCATTTACTTATCATTTGGTTTCTAAGCTCATTGGAAGATCAAAACTAATTCAGTTGGACATTAAAACCCATTATGACACTTGTTTATAGAAAAATGCTCATAATGGCTTACATTTTTAGTTCAGGGAAAAGCTGAAAATAATCGTACCTAAGATTCTTTTCAGACATATAATTAGTTTCTTAGATAAACAAAAATTTGATTAAAGCCAATCTAGAAGTATACTGTAACTCTATCCTATTTGTCTTCTAATTTCATTTGTTTACTTATGTGTAAATCTTTATGTGACACCTTCATTGTGTGACAGTCATGCTATTTGCCTGTCAACACAACCGTCTGGGAATACACAAGAGTTTGATGTGTAGTTTCAAATAGGTCACTGTCTCTTTTTCTTTGAATATTGTTAGGATGATTTGTCTTCACAGGCTCAAAATTGGAAAGAAACAGGACATTCCCATATTTTTGTATGCGCTGATTCTTGTGTTATGATTGCCATGTACCATCGATAGACTACACATCCTTCAACACATCCTATGTCAAAGTAAGAGAATATGTTACTTCTCAAGTTCCATAGTTGTTTAAATTCCTTTTCTAAATAGACATATTTATATATATTATCAAAATATGTTCTCTGCATGCTTTTTTAAGTTAAGATCATTATTTACCAATAGCAAATTTTTAGTCTGCTAATAAAATATTAGTTTGTCTGTATCTATGTTTCTATTACTGTTTTCTGATACATATGCTTTTAGTGTGATGTATACTTTCTGGTGTAGAATTTCAGTAACATGAAGACTGTTGATATTCTTTTATTTTATTACATTTTAATGGTTTCGCCTACCATTTGCTGCTGTTAAGAAATCTATTCTTTAATAATTATACAATACTTTTGAAAATAAGTGGCAACAAGAATTTCCTAAGAGAAATCAGAGAAATAACTATAAAAGTCTGTTCAGTTGCCTCAGTTTTACCAGTGAGACTTTGAATAGACTGATCTGGAGAGATACAGATGGAAACAAATGCAAAATTTGTCGACTTTTCTGAGCGGGTATGCATGCCAATATAGGATCATTCGCCTAACTCACCTTTGTGGGAGGTCATAGATGTCACATTCTCTTATCTGACATATTACATAATTAGTACTTCTGAAAACATTGGCAACCATCTATAGAGGTTCTTGGCCTTTCATGGGTCAGATTCTGTTATTTCTCTAGTCCTATGTTTCTGAAATTTTACAACTAAATATACTTGCCTCATCCTATTGTCTCTCAGGTAAGTAAAAGATTTATTAACATTCAAAAGATAGAGAGCATGGCTCAGATAACCTGTTTATCTGGAAAAATGACTAATACCAAGACTAGTACCAAAAAGAACCTAATAGAACCTAATAATATATCATACAAAATCTTTTGGAAAACTAAAGGAGAAATAAGTAAGTTAACATAAATTTTGGCAATTTTCTTAGGACAGATGGAAATGTCAATGAACCATTCATAAAATTTCCAGCAGAATTACAGAGTATTTTGTTTTTAAATGGATTTTATTTTTTTCCACTTTTCTCAAAAAATTTCTACTAGGAATTAGGCTGTGACCCTTTTTCTTTTCTATCCTATATCAGTATTGGTGCTGATATCTTCAACATATAGGCTCAGTCTTTCCAATTCCTGTCAATCTTTGGTTGATCCTGAACAAGGTAGGCTTTAGAATGGTACACTTAGACTCCTGGGCTGGTCGGTGTAGAATTATTTGTACAATGGTAGGTTCTGTATCCAGGATGTTTGGGTTGTCAGGCAGAGTTGTACTTTGGGGGTGTGCATGCTTTAATATAGATCCGGCCTTACCAGATGATTATTTCTTTTGTATGACTATTCATTTCAATACTACCATATTGCCTTTTTCTTGACCACTTTTCCAAATGTCCTCATTTGGCCTTCAGGCCCACTTTCAAGAGATCTAAGTCGACCGGACAAAGAGAAATCCAGTTGTCCAGAAAGTAGTAAAGAACATCTCTAGAGCATGTGGGGAACTTTTCCTAATTTGGTCTAATTCATATTCCTGTATTCTCCAAATTCCTGTATTCTTCCTTAGACCTGTGATGATTCCTAAGCAACGTTTAACTGAACTGGGGAGACAATTTGTATCCCACACTCACCATCTCCTCTTAACTTTTACTCAGATTCCAAAGTTCCCCATAGGATCAGAGTAATGGATCTATGATGCTGATGGTGGTTGGTGCTGGAGTGTGGAGAAGACATTTAACATTGTTCCAAGGGATATGTAAAAACACAAGATATATTTGGCACTGTTCCCCAAAGGACAAGCTATTATTTCTTAAAGTTCTGCAATTTAGGTTGGACTCAGCAGGGTGGTTCTGCTGCTCCACATGGTAACGTTGGAGCTGGAGTATCTAAGATGTCTTCCTTAGTCACATATCTGGTGTCTCAGCTGGAAGGGCTACAAGAGCTGATGGTTAGCCATGGATTTCTCTTTCTCTTTCCACATGGTCTCTTCATTAAGAGAGCTAGACCTTTTTTACATGGTGGCTCAGGGCACCAAGAAAGCATTCCAAGAGGACAGTCCTTGTGAAATCACTTATCATGCTTCCCCGTGCTTCTACATGCTTCTACTTCAGTGTGGAAAGGGCTTGAATCCTGAAGGCAGAATTATTTTGGGTTTGCCAACTCGACAGTCTACCATATAGAGTAATATCCAAATTTATATGAATTTAAAAAATAAAACAGGTGATTTCAAGATAACTTTGCCTTTCTGGTGGTCCAGGACTTATCTACTCTGGATAAGGCATCTACATTTTTGTTCTGCTGAGAACAGACCCAAGCCAGTTTGGTGTGCACAACTATTAGTTTTTTGTTTTGTTTTTCTTTTGGTGGTGGTTGTTTTCATTTTGTATCTTGGGAGTTATTAATGGTTGGTGGTAATGAGGGTTAAACACTCGCTTATAACCTCATATCAAGTTATTAGGAAAGCAAGTCTCAGACCAATTTCTGCTACTCATATAGACATTTCTGTAAGCAGGCACAAAATAATCCTAAACCAGTTCTGCAAACATATATTAAGGATCTCACCTAGGGCCCCATTACTAAGGATAAAGACTCCAGGGCTCACTAGAGTCTTACTTTCTATTTTAGCAAGCATGGAGAATGTCTATAAAATATTATAGCCAGTTCACATATCCCCACTGCTACTAATTTCCCAAATGAAAGCCTCATTTTATCAGTTAACAAGCCACTAATTCCACGAAGGAAAACCTACTTCTAACATTATGTTGATTAGGAAAGCTCTGGCATTAAAGGAAGAAAATAATGACTGACAGCCTTTTAGTTATTACCTCTAGCACATGACTTTTCTAATAAAGTTTAGCTAATCATCCCTAGAATGTGGGTTTCTGATGAGGGCAACATCCTGCCCAAGAGTGTAATTGTAACTAACACACAGTGTATACTAAGGAATATTAGAATAAAGTATAGGTACCGTAACATGTGTCTTAAAGGGTGCTTTGGTGGAAAAAACTGAGACACTTTCACCAGAATATAGGAAATTAGGACCTTGAGATTAAGCTTTGTGGATCTATTGCTTCTGGAAAGAGCAACATCCCAGTTCTCAGGTAACTGTTTCCAAAACTAATCTAAGTTTCATGTACATATAAAAAGTCCATAATTTAAAATTTTATTTAAATATTTTATTTATTAATTTTTATTGTATTTTTATTATCTATTTTCAAACATACACAGAAGTAGAAGCTGTACCTATCATTCAGCTTCAGTGATTATCAATTATGACCAATTATCTCTACCTCCCTCCTCTATTTTCCTTCCAGCTGCATTATTTTAAAGTACCAGATACCATGTCATTTCATTTGTAACTACTTCAGTATGTATTTCTAACAACAGATAAGGATTTTTTTTATTAGCATAAACATAATACTATTAGTACACCTAAGAAATGAACAATCCCTCAATGTCCAGTCAGTATTCAAATTTCTCTGATGATTAAATGTCTATAATTGATTTGTTTGATTCAGGATTCAAGCAAGTTTCACAGATTATGTTTGGTTGATATGTCCTTTATTTCTTGTGGTAGATCCAGAACACGGTTTTTCAGTTTCAATACTATTCTATTAACAATTTGGATTGTATAATTATTTGCCATGAGAGCTGTCCTGTCATTGTAGGATATTTAGCAGTACCCCTGGCTCCCAAAGTGACAAACAAAAATGTCTCCAAACATTGCCTAATGTCCCCAGGAGGCAAAATTGCCTTAGTTGAAAACCACTGATCTAGAATTCATGTTTAATTTTTTTGTCAAAAGTATTTCACAGATGCTCCTCTCACTTCTATCACTGAAGGAATTACAAGGGTTTTAGATGCTCTGTGCTTCTTCCCCATAACTGGCGATGAAGACCAAATATATATATCTCTTATTATATCACAGCCTCACAGTTCAACCCCTGGTCTTTGAACATAGATACCTTAGAGTAAAATGATCATAAAAGTCAAAAGATACTGTCACATTAGTAGAATTTATTTGGTCATTAATGATTACCCAGTCCATCATCATATTATACAAAAATGTCTCCTAGGGAAAGACCTTCAGGTTCGCAGGCTTTCATTCAATCTTGTCAGGTTCTAAGAGCAGGAGTGGTCTCAGCAACGTATGTCATTTGCTGTTTTCACCAATTCTTGGAGAATGCTCTATAGCAGGGTTTAACAATAGCAGTACCATGGACTAATTCTTTGTTCCATGGAACTGTCCAGTGTATTGAAGGATGTTTAGCAGCATATTTGGCCTCTACCCACTAGATGCTAGCACATCTTCCTGCCATTAGACAAAAATGTCTCCAGACATCACCAAATATCTTCTGGGAGGCAAAATCATCCCCAACTGAGAACCAGTGTTTTATAACGATATTGAGAGCTTTCTCATTTCTCGTATGATGGTATCATATTCCATTTGTGAATATATCATAGTTTTTTTCATGGAGTTTCTTATGATTGGGAATTTAAGTTGTTTCCAGTCTTTCACTATTACAAAAAGTGCTACAGTGAATGATGTTCTGCCTACATCATTTTATATTTTTGCCAGTGTATTTTTGATCAGATTCCTAGAAGTGGGATTGCTGAGTCAGTGGGTAAATGTGTATGTAATCCGTCTAGATATTGCCCCAATTTTTCTCCTTGGCGATTATACTATTTTCATTCCCTACAGCAAGAGAATGTTTTCCATAGCCTTGCCATAGAGCATGTAGTTAAACATTTGGAATTTTGTCTATATATTTAAGAGGCATTTGCTTTTCTTTTTCTGTGAATGATATAATTTGCCCATTTTTCTGTAGGTATTTCCATCTTCTAGAATCATGAAGACCTCTCTCTGTATTAGAGATATTAACATTTCATGAGTAATATGAATTGCAAATCTTCTCCCCTGTTTGTCTTTTGATTTTGCTTATGTTATTTTTTCATGCAAAAGTTCTATTTTTATGTGGTCAAATTTATCCCTTTAACTTTATTGCTTCTAGATTTTAAGTCAAAAACAGTTTTCCCCACTTCCAGGTTATTAAAGAATGACTCATATTCTTTCTAATACTTATGTATGTATGTATGTACATATGTATCTGTATATTTAACATTTGGCTCCACTTGGAATTTATTCTGGCATACCGTGTGAGGAATGGTTTCAGTTTTATATTTTTCTATATAAATAACCAACTTTCTATTAGACAGTCATTTTTTTCCATACTGATTTGAGATTCTGCCTTTGTAACACCCTAAAACTTTTGCTTTCAGCTTGATGTATTTTTGAATTTTCATTTATTTCTATTGGTATATCTATTAATTCATGTGCCTACTCTGGCAGCATTATCTATGTTTTGGTATCTAGTAGGGCTATCTTCCCCACCCATTTTTTTTTTTTAAGTTTCCTCGGATGTTCCTATTTGTTTTATTCTTTCAACTAAAATATATAATTTACCTTTTGAATCACGCTTCTCTTGCTCAGGCCCGCTTCCACGTCTGGAAGTGTACTTTCCCTTCTAATAAAGCTTTTATTTTCTGCTGTTAAAAAAAAATACACACAGACACACAGACACACAGACACACAGACACACAGATACACACACACACACGCACACACACATTTAATCAACTTATCTAGCTCTGGAGAAAAACAATGTATATTTTTCTTAGGATTATGTTAAATTTATAAAGTCACTTCGGAAGAGCTGACATTTTCATGATGCTGATTTTTCCTACTTAAAAACATGATGTATCTTTACATTTGTTCAAGCTCACTTCTGTGTCTTTCAGAAGTGTTTTATAGTCTATAAACATTTCAATCAACATACAATGTAAAGAATAAGGCTGTCCTTCCATTTCCAGGGGATATACATGTTTTGAGAGTCATCTTCTCATTCTTATAGCCAGGATCATTTAAACTTGATTCTACCTTTCTGAAAATTTGGGAGGGGGGATGAATTGCATGTAGAGTGGTAAGAGTATGGGCTTTGGAGTTAGACTGCTTTTGGTTTGAATTTGTCTCATTTATCAACTCTGTGACCATGGGCAAGGCCTCAGGTCAAAATAGAGATTTTTACCTTTTATCATAGTAAGGATTGAAAGAGGTAACATATGTAAAGCAGCTAGTGCGTGGCTGGTATGAGTAAGAGCTCACTTTCAGTGGTAGCTGATACTTGTTGTGGGCACTAAATTTTCCCAGTAACTATCCTGGTTGTGAACAATTTCCAGTATGAAACTGAAAACCATATCCCCAGCCTTATGTGGGTGTTTGAAACATAGGCGTCTCTTATGCTACATGTGTACTTAAAAATATAAATGCATTTATCTTCCATTCATATTATTTCATTGGTGTTTGGCAATACCATGCTGTTTTGAGGTTTTCCTTTTTTCCCAAGAGTTGGCATTTTTTTTTAGACTTTATATTTTTGTCTTGTTTTTACAAAATGCTGGAATAACATGCAAGTTGTGGCAGAAGCTTTGTTCATCTGAACAGTGATGGATCATCTTTTCTGGGAAGCCATCAATCAACAACAGCTAACAAGAATACGGAGTGGGTTAGGAGTGGGAGGGAGTCTGAAGATCACTTTACTTGGTTCACTGATTACTTGCTGTGAACCCTTTTGATTGATGTTGTAGAAATTTCTGCTGATTGCATAACTATTTCAGGAAAGCAATGACTTGTTTTCCTTGAGAAGACTTCTGATATTAGTGAGAATCAGCATTTAAACTTTTGAAATTTCATGCAGATGACATTAATTGAATACCCACTGTCTACAGAGCACTATTGAACAGAATTAAAAATAAGAAGAAGGGGCAACATCCAGTTGTGCCCTTGGTGAGTTCAGTGCTCTTTGCTGAGCAGCGCCTAGACTCACACTGGAGGGAACTGGCCTTGGTTTCTGTTGTGGCCTTTTGAGACAACTATAAACACAGCATCTGTGGATTGCTTGCTGAATCTTAACAGGTGGCTCTGGAGGGGTAGAGGCTGGGGCTAAACTTGGCCTGCAGCTGAACCTCTCTCAGGACTGTGCCACTGGATATCTACTACACAAAGCCATGCTAATAAGACTGGAAGACTTAGGAGCTTTGCTTAGTACATAGAAACAGACACAGAAAGGCAGCCAAAATGGGACAACAAAGAAGCAGAAACCATTTGAGAGAACAGAACAGAGATCCAGAAATAATGGAGTCAAGCAATCTAACAGATGCAGAGTTTAAAACACTGGTTAGAAAAGTGCTCAATGAGCTTAGGGGAAGTATAGATGAGTTCAGTGAGAACTTTAAAAAAGAGATAAAAACCATAAAAATGGAAATAGAAATTATAAAAGGGAACTAGTTAGAAATGGAGAACACATTATCTGAGATGAAGAGTATGTTAGAGGGAATAAACAGAGTGGATAAAGAAGAGGATTGAAACACCGCCAAGACTATAATGATAATTTAAGGATCCTATGGGACACAATTAAATGTAAAAATATCCATGTCATAGGGTTACCTGAAGGAAAACAAGAAGTTGAAGAGCTATTTGAAGAAATAATAATGGCAAACTTCTCTATCTTGGTAAAGGAAATAGGCATACAATCCCAGGAAGCTCAGAGAGTCTCAAGAAAGAGGAACCCAAAGAGGCCCACACCAAGACACATTATAATTAAAATAAGGTTAAATACAAAGAGAGAATCTTAAAAGCAGCAAGAGAAAAGCTGTTGGTTACTTACAAAGAAGAACCCATAAGACTGGCAGCTGATTTCTCAAAAGAAACTATGCAGGACAGAAGGGCTTGGCACAGAATATTCAAAGGTATAAATACCCAGGATCTACAACTGAGAATACTTTATCCACCGAAGCTATCATTAAGAGTTGAAGAACAGAAAAAGAGCTTCCCAGACAAAAATAAGCTAAAGGAATTTATCAACACTAAGCTAGTATTAACAGGAAATGTTGGCAGGACTTCTTTAAGAGAAAAACATTATCAAAAACATGAATAAAAAATGGTAATAACTACATTCCTATCAACAAGTACCTCAAATGGAAAAGAAGTGCTCCAACCAAAAGATAGAGTAGCTGAATGGATAAGAAAACAAGACCCCTACATATGCTGCCTACGAGAGACTCACTCAGATTAAAAGACACACACAGACTAAAAGGAAGGGGATGGAAAAAGATATTGCCTTGATGGACCTAGAGGGTATTGCTCTGAATGAACTAAGTCAGATAGAGAAAGACAAATATCGCATGATTTCATGTACATGTTGAATCTAAAGAACAAAATAAATAATAACAACAACAAAAGTGGAAATAAACTCATAGATACAGAGAATATTTTGAGGGCTACTAGATGGGAAGAAGTTTGGGGGGATGGCGAAAAAGGGCAAAGGGATTAAGTACAAATGGATAGTTACAAAATAGACAAAGAGATATAAAGTGTAGCATAAGGAAAATATTTAACAATGTTGTAATAAATATGTAAGGGGGAAGAGGGGTCCTAGATTTAGTGAGGTGATCACTTTGTGAGTTATATAGATTTCTAATCACTATGCTATACAACCGAAATGAATATATTGTATGCCAACTATAATTGAAAAAAAAAAAACCCTCATTGAATTGTACAATGTAAATATGAGCAACTAATATCTATTATATTTCAGTAAAGCTGGAAAAAAATAAGTAGAAGGGGCAGTGATGACCTGTTCTAGGCTAGTGGCTGTGTTAGGTACGCCCTGCTGTAAGGACATGGGCTTGAGTAGCTGGTCAGTTTACAGATTTGAAGAAGGTGGGCTGGTGTGTGCTCAGCTACCATGATGGTTGCAGGACTGGGAGTGCCGGGTCACGGGGGAGGGTCATCACAGGAAAACGAAGGTGTGGAACAAGAATGAAGTTAGAATTGTTTATTGGAGAACAAGAAATGAAGTTTAGTGCTGTGGCCAACAGCCCCATAGTCTGAAAGCCTTGGTTGGAAGCTGTGGAAAATGAGCAGATGGTAGGGCAGGAGTTAGGCCAAGGTTAGAGGCAGATGGCTTGCATTTCTCTTGAAAGTGGGTTGTGTCGATGTTGATAGGGTATGAGGTGCAGTGCCACCTTTTTCAAAGGGCAGCACAGGATATCCCTGAGAGTCAAGTCAATGAGCAGCGGCCCCTCCTCTTAGAGGAACTCTGTCAGCAGAGTACAAGAGGCTCTGTGCATAGCTCTAACAGGCTCCACACTCTAAAAAGCAAACCTGCTATACAGAGCAGGGATGGAATCATATTAATAATAATAGCATCTTCATTTATTTAATGCTTTGGAGTGCTTTATCCTCTTTTACTGCACATGTATAAAGTGCTGCCTTTCCCTATGAAGGCAATGTCAATGGCTTTCCATTAACTTTTGTCCTTGGTGTTGTTTTCTACAAGTGTTTATTGACTTTGGTTGATTAAAACACACTTTTTGGTCCCTGGTAACCTACAGGTAACCTAGAAGTGTTCAGAGTGAAACTATGTATTGTCTATATCCTCACACTTCTGTGAGATACATGCACACACATTCATTTCAACTAAAAATTCATATTGTGCACCCTTTAAGTACCAGGCACTGCTTTGGTGCCATCAATGTACAATTATTTCTACATAAAAGATATGTCTATATGTTTATTTTTCTATAAAATCATTTCTTATCCAGAGGTCAGACTGACGGCAGCCTCAATCACTCAGAACATAAATTGGAAAAGGGCAATGAGAGAGCTTGAAGCTGCAAACTGCTGAAGACTTTATTCTGTAGGAAAGACAAAATTTCCCTCAGGCAGTTTCTCAGAACAACTGTGTGTATAACACAGCAGATGACAGGAATAGGACTCACTGACCTCCTGAGAGATGATAGCTGACAGCAGAGGGAGGAGATGGAAGAACTCTCAAAAGTAGAATAATTTCTTTTGAATTCACACTAGTTCTTTGCCACAAGGATCCAAGCCATTTAGTTTAGGAATAAACAACCACAAACAGGACAGTGACCTTTGAGAGCAGTTCTACGTTAATTAGCACCATAAATGATGTTTATAATGCTACCAGTTCACATCTGTGCAGATTTTTTAAAGAACATTTACATTACTGGTCTTATTAAGTCAACACGAGATCTCCGTGGCAGTATGCATCAGAATCACCTGGAAGGTTTGTTAAAACACAGCCTGCTGGCCCCACTCATAGAGCTTGGATTCAGTAGGTCTGGGGAAAGTCCCCGGATTTGCCTTTCTAATAAGTTTCTGTTTGCTGCCACCTATTCGGGGCCACACTTTTAGCTCCTTTATTGGGTATGTTTGGCCTCTTGCATCACTCTTGTCTCTATATTACATGGGAGGAAATGGAATTTCAAAGAAGTTGAATTACTTAACCAAGGTCACACAGGTGGCAGAGTTCAGACTCAAATTTAGGTCATATGCTTTTAGATCATAGGCCATATGCTTTTTCAACTAGGTGTTGTCTCAGATTTTTCCTTAAGAATTAAGATAGGGTTTAATGCATTTTAGATTTGCATCAAAATTTTTGGGATTAAAAACATTGCCATTCTGGCTATTATCAGAAAGATGAGAGATGAAAAGTGCTAGTGAAGATGTGGAGTAAAGGGAACTCCCGTGCACTGTTGGGACTGTAAATTAGTGCCGCTACTATAGAAAACAGTATGGAGGTTCCTCAAGAAATTAAAAATAGTACTACTATATGATCCAGCAATTCCATTTCTGTGTATATATCTGAAGGAGATGAAATCAGCATTTCAAAGAGATATATGCACCCCCATGTTTATTGCAATATTATTCATAGTGGCCAAGATATGGAAACACTTGAAACATCCATCAGTGGATGAATGGATGAAGAAAGTGTGACACACACAGATACACACATACATTCAGCCACGAGAAAAAAATCCTGCCATTTGTGACAAATGGAAACTTGAGGGTATTATGCTAAGCGAAATAAGATAGGCAGCGAAAGACAAACACTACACGATCTCATTTATATGTGGAATCTAAAAAAGCCAAACGCAGAAACAGAGAGCAGTTTGGTGTTTGTCAAAGGCTTGGCGGGGGCAGGGAGGGGGTAGGGGTTGGAGAAATGGGGAGATGTTGGTCAGAGGGTACAAACTTCCAGTTATACCATGAAAAAGTCCTGGGGATCTAATGTACAGCATGGTGACTATAGTTAACAGCACTGTATTGCATATTTGAAAGCTGCTTAGAGGGGAAATTTTAAATGTTCTTAACACACATGCAAAAAAGATAACTGGAAGGTAATGGATGTGTTAACTAACCATGTTGTGGTAATCATTTCACAATATATACATATATCAAATCATCACATTGCACACCTTAAACTCACACGTTAGATGTGATTATACCTCAATAAAATTAGGAAAAAAACATTGCCATTCTAGTTTATTAGAAAATTGATGTATGTGGCATATATTCTTCCTTCATAATTCTGGATGAGATATGGTATGTTCAGGCCCTGTAATACCTAAAACACTTAAATAAGTGCTAAGACATTAGAATGAGTGAATGGAAAAGGAATTATAAGGATGAAGTGGGTTTTTGAATTGACTGGGGCAGGTGAAAATCCTTTGGAAAAGAGCCATGAAAGAGTGGGGAAAAACACGATTTAGCAGATGAGGAAGAAGCTGGTGTTTTAGGAGCATCCCTCTGCAATGATAATGATAATAATAATTATTATTATTTTTAACATTTTGCAGTGATAACCTGGAATGCTTGTACTGACTTTTACTTGATGTTGCTCTTTGCTGGATGGAGTCTGTAATGGTCTTTTCCAACCGAATAAGCATTCTACTTCCAGGGTTGGAATGTCTAAGAAAAATCTGTTTTCTTCATGTTTCTGTGACCATTTTCCTTCTCTGTGATTACTTCTGAGCTTCTTTGTCCCAAGTTTTTTCCAAATCAGTTAGAGAATTATGCTGAAGCCTCCTAAGAAAGAATCTCTAAAGGAATCTTAAATAAAATTCCGGGATTATCCATGTTCTTTCATAACAAGACTTGTGTTAGCTGCCTCTGCTACGGAGAAATGGTGTTAGTTGGTCAGGCCGTAAACAAGCTATATCAGCAGGATTTGGTCAGGAAAACAGAACTGTGGGTTTTTTAAACATGAAGGGATTTAATACATAGATCGAGGTGCTTACTAAATCATGGAAAGGCTGGAAATTAAAAATCATGGGCATTCACTGCCACAAAGTAGTAGATAGCTGCTGCCACCCAGAATCAGGAACCTACAGGGAATGTGGCTGATGCCCTCAAAGTTTCTCCCAGCCCTGGGTGGCGGAAATGAACAGGAACAAAGAGGCTGTTGTAAAGACACATCTGGGAAACACGTATCCATCTGCCAGTGCTGCCAAAGAAGGAAGAAAGAATGTTTGTTTTCTCTCTTTCACCTTCCAAATCTTGCAGGAGTGCAAACTCATTGTTGAATTCTAGGCCACTTTCAGTTTAACTTGTTAAACAGGATCCACTTAGGAAATAAAGTTGGTGTCACAACACAGATGTGGCTGTGGCCTCTTTCTCAAATTACCATCGAGGAGTGGGCACATGGGGTCTGGCCAGCAATGGAAGTGTCTGCAACTCATTACTAAAACTCCGAGCTGTGAAGTCTCACTGCAGTCGCGGTTTCTGAATTTGATTTTGCTTCACAGGCATTAATGACTTATGATTGATTATATAAAATCTTAATTCATAGGAATCTTGCTAAAGCACAAGCTTCCATTAATTAGATTTTTCTGTCTCTGCGCCTTATTTGGAGAGAAGTTTCACCACTAGAAAAGAGGCTCAATGAAAAGTTTTAATTTTTATCCAAAAAGTTAAAAAACATACCCAATTACCCAGTAAATACATGTCTATTGTACAAAAATGTGGAAAATATAATATTTTAAAATATATGTATTTATATAAGTAAATACATATTTCTTTAATTTGTCTCCTTTTATTAGAATTGTAGTTAGTTATAGTTTTTTTTGCTTTATTTACCAATGCTGATATGAATACTCTGATATATGCATCCTACAATAAGTAATATGTTTGAATGAATTTTTAGAAGTGAATTTTTTACTGCCTAAAGTGATGTACCTTTCGAAGAATTTTAAAGCTTCCAGAAATATGAGGACACTTGAAATCTTGCAAATAAGAGTTCCCAGTTACCTTATCTCTCACCAACATTGAGTCTTGTCATATTTAAAAAAGCTTTGCTAACCTGATAGTTAAAAGTGATATTTAATTGTCTTAATTTGATTTGCCTTGATTGCTAGAGAGGCTGAACATTTATTCATAAGTTATTGTCTATTTATGTTCATTTTCTTACTGAAATCATATCTTTAGCCTATTTTTTTTTTTTATTGGGCTGTTAGACTGTTTTAAAAATTGGTTTTAGGAGCTCTTTATGTATTAAGGGTAAAATCACTTATCTCTTATACATGTTGGAAATATTTTTTTCAAATTGCTGTTTGCCTTTTTGTAGATCATGTTTTATTTCCTAAAGAGTTTAAAACTTTTATTTTATCAAAATTTCAATTATTTTTAAAATGGTGTCGCTTTTGAGTCCATACTTAAAAAGTTTTTCATCCAATATTATATAATATTCAACAATATTTCCCCATACTTTAAGAGTTTCATTTAAAATGTTTATACTTTAATATCATTAGAAATTTATTTCATTATTACAGAGAGATGAAACTATAGGGGTAAATTTCAAAATATTTAACAACAGTATGCTTTGGGTGCTGACCAATCAGAATAAATGCTGGCCGTAAAAACTGAGTATGGCCAGATTGTTACTTCTTGCTGAATATCAGCCCCAGATGAAATTATTATTTCCCCCAAATGGTCGGCTGTTAGCCTCATTGATTTGAAATTCCCTCTTTATCCTGTATTAAATATTTTTTATATTTGGATCTCTTTCTGAACTTTACTGTTGACTTCCCATTGTATGGCTGCCTAGTGTACCTATTCATAGCAAGGCAGTAAATTCGACACTCTTTTGTTTACTGTAGCTTCAGAAAACTTTGACTATCTGATAAAACAATTCATTGGCCTTTTGAAATCACTGTGACTAGGGGGCAAGGAAAGGTGTTACCACCCTGACATCTGATCATCAGGAGGTAATAGCTACTGTTGTACAGTGAGAGCAAGAAAGAATGTTTTGCTCTCAAGTGTTCCAGTAGGACATATTTGATGCTCCCTTCCCAGTTTCAAAGTTAAATGGACAAAAAGTACAGCAGCCATGATCTGAGAAGGGCATCGTGACAAGGGGCTCAGAGTCCACAAGGAAGTAGATCTGAGTGACCTCATCAGGCAAGTGCCCGGGCCAGAGGAGTCTCCTCTTCCTTCCTCCCTCCCTCCTGCTCCCTTTCCTTCCTTCTTTCCTTCCTTTCTTCCTCCCTTCCTCCCTTCCTCCCTTCCTTCCTTCCTTGCTCCCTTCTTCCCTCCCTCCCCCTTCCTTCTCTCCCCGTCTCTTTCCATCTTCTCTCTCCCTCAAAAAAGACAAGATAGCTCATATATTTTATAAACACCCAAACAGAATTGCTTTTGTTTTGTTTGTTTGACCGGCCTCCTCTTTTACTTATTATTTTAAAAATTACACATGCAACATACAAATATATTTTTATTATAAAATATTCAAACCATAGAGCTTTTATTGATTTATAAGAAGTTTCCTTTTATCATGGCAGAGGGAATGCAGTTAGCATTAATGTGATGGCTAGGTGGAGGGTCAGGGGAGGGAGGGAGCAATTGGGGGGATCGTTTTATGAACTATATAGATGTCTAACCAATGTACTGTATACTCGGAACTAATTTAAATAAATAAACTGCCCCCCCAAAATATACATAGAAAAAAAAAGAAGTTTCCCCTTGAATTATATAAATACATTAACTACAAAAGGATTTTCTTGAATTTTGAGATACATGAAAGTGAGTTATCTAAAACTCTTCCAACCCCCATTATTCCCTAAAGTTTTCCCACATGTACCTAAAAGCCTGTGTAGATATTATGGAATATTTTTACAATTAAGAATCTTCAGTTTCATAAAGCTCACAGTTCTGTAAGAAGGCTCTGCATAGGTAATGACATAATTAGGGATGAAGCTGCAGTCAATGCAAGCGTGGTAACAGATCTAGAACAGGCCACATGCGAGATTATTTAGAAATCACAGATAAACTGCCGTACAAGAAATGTTCCCTATCTTTGGGAAGTTAAAGAGACTTATGAGATGTAAGTTTTACTTATGAAAGTCACATATGATTTTAGTAAAAAATTAAAGCCACACAGAAGGCCTTCCCACACTGGAGTAAACTACTCTTAACAAATTTCTCATGTATACTTTTAGAAAGTTTCTACTTCTACACAGAAGTATGGAGTACCCCTTAACACTGCAATGGGATAATACTGAATGTGATGTTTTGCATCTTCCTACAATTAACATCAAATCTTAGATCTGTTTTTTTACATTGCTGTGTATGGATCTGTATTATTCTTTATTATGTATGGTAGTATATAATAAATAAATAGTATAATAAATAATATATAAATATCCCATAATTTATTTTACTAGCTGTTTTTGATGCTCATTTGGTTATTTCCAGGTTTTTGTTCTAAAAAAAAAAAAAATCCCACAGTATGCATTCCTGTGCTTATGTTTATGTGCATTATTCAAGAAATTTGTGTATAAAATCTCAGAAGTAAATTCTTGAAGTAGAAGGTGTGTGCGCTTAGAGTTTTGGAAGATATTGCCAAGAGCCCTGAAAATATGGTGCCAATTTATTTCCTTGCCAATAGTGTATAAAAATGTATAGGGAAAGATATGTGATCTGAATCTAATCATGTGGAAATATCAGATAAAACAAATTAAGGAATTTCTTAAAACAAAACAAAATATCTGGCTTATAATTTTCAAAAGTGTCAAAGTCGTGGAAGCCAACGAAGAACTAAGGAATCATTCCAGACTGATAGAACTAAAGAGACGTGACAAATAAATACAACACAGGATTCCGGGCTGAATCTTTTTGCTGTAAATGACTTTTTGGGAAATTTGGTGAAATTTAGAAGGGATCTGTGCATTAGATGATAGTAATGTATAAATATTAACTTCCTGGTTTTGCTGGATGTATTGGGCTTATATAGGCTAATTATCTTATTTATAGGAAATATACACTAAGGTATTGAGGGGTAATGGGCAACTTACTCTACAATGGTTCAGAAAAAAAAAGTCCTTTTTTCTACACTTGCAACTTATCTATAAATATGAGATTGCTCAAAATAAAAATCTGAAAAAACTGTACAAAATAAAAATGTATAGGGAAATTAAAAATGTATATTTCGATAAAACTTTACTTACCAGACAGATCAGAATTGCATAGTTTCAAACTAGAGTGTTATACCAGGTTGTTAGAAGTAGAGTTTATGAAGGAATAATTCTTAAATGACTGAAAAATTATAATTCTTTCAGGGAATAGCATTAGTAGACAATAATTCCATAAGATTTCCATTTCTGAGTTGTAGTTCTTTCATAATTTTCCTTAGGAGATTGTTTATAATATTTCGATCATTTTTAATGTTTGGAACATTTTGTTACTCATTTCCTTTACTTCAATTTACTTCTGTTTTTCCTGATTTAATTCCATTTTAATTATATTAAATAATTTCTCCCATTTCCTTTTAAAAGTTATTTTTTCTTCATTTCTTAGATACTGCTTAGTTATTTACTGTATGTGTGCCTTCATGTCTATGTTTTCATATGTGCTTGCATTAGTAAAATGATAGTGTTGCTTGATATTACCTAAAGTGTGTCAGTACTTGCTTTGATCACTATAGCTTTATGCATATGTGAGATTATTTATTGGAATAGAATTATTTATAAAACCTAATGTGATTAATTATATTGTGAATGTAAATAATAATGTATGTCAATGTAGATGTGCTCTTATGTAACTCTTTTATTTGATAAAATATAATCTCTATAGGTAAATAATTATTTCTCACATTCTTCATTGGTAGGCATTCATTAATAATTTTTCAAAATAATTCTGACAGCTTTACATTTCATATATTATTGAGTAATCTGTATAATGAGTTTACTTATTATGAGAAGACGACACGATTTCATAGTTTGATGGAAAATAGAAGAGATGTAGCAGCAATAAAAATGTAGTAGCAAATATTATTAACAGTTGTTATGTCTGGGTTATGGGAAGTTCTATTTTTCCCCTTTTGCTTACCTATAGTTAAAAATTTATTTATTGTAACCACATGTTGCTTTGTTTAAAAAATAAATAACATCTTAAACACAGTGTGTTCTTCAACAGAACTCAGAGGTGACCCATGAAAAAAGAGAGATCAAAAAAGAGAGTGTGGAATATGATTATTGTTAACAATTTGTAATTCTGTTCCTTCACTGGTTAAGGGAGTTGAACAAAAATATTTTTTATGTTCTTCACTCTTTTTGGGAATGCATTATTTAAGTATGTGAACATATTTAATTTTTAAATATTTATGACCTTTTAAGTGAAAAAGAAATGTGAGCACTGAAGACTTTCTAGTTGCAAATGTTCTTTTCGATTTTCCCTGACCACAAGTATACTGGTTCTGAAATGAATACACTAAGCATCTGTAGTAGTCTGCTGGGGCTTCCATAATGAATACACAGACTAGGTGGCTTAAACAACAAATTTATTTTCTCACCATTCTGGAGGCTAGAAGGCCGAGGCCAATGCGTCAGCAGAGTTGTTTCTCTCTGAGGGTTGTCTTCTTGTGTCTTCACCTACGTAGTCTTTCCTCTGTCAGTGTCCAGTGTCCATATCCAAATTTCCTCTTTTTATAAGGAAAATAGTCGTACTGGAATAGGGCCCGCCCTAATGACCTCATTTTAACTTAATTTCCTATGAAAATCCTGTCTCCATATGCAGTCATATTCTGAGATACTGGGGTTAGGACTTCAATTTATGAATTTTTGGAGGGACACAATTCAGTCCATAAGAGCATCTGAAAAATGTGCCTACTTATTCAGATGCTCTTTGGTTCTATAATTACACATGACTCATATGTAGTGGTATTTAATCTTTTGAGTTAAGGACTTTTTTGAGAATGAAAAGTAGTAGTGGGCCTCTACCCAAAGGAATGCACATACGCGCTAAATTTCACATCAGGGAGTTTATAGACATGCCTTCGGCTTCTGCCCTCTCATCCTGTCTGTGGACCCTTAGGGTCTAGATCTGCTGGTCCAGATGCTATTAAAGCCATGAAGTCAGGGAGTTCAGTGATCATGTCCATCAGACTAGTTGTTTGTAAGGTTTACCAGGAGTAAGTTACAAAGTTATTTGAATGTTTATAGTCCATTAGCTTAAACTCAAAAGTCAAGGAATTAAAAGTAGCTCTATAAAACCCATCTTCACTCTAGGAAAATCAAACTAGAAGCACATGCCAGCAACAATCCTGAATGATGGGAGCAGTTCTCTTGGTGTCCAAAGACATCTTGTGACATTGGATTTTAAGCGCAGATCAATAGTGAGGAAGGTCAGGCCTGTTCTCGGGCAGTCCTTGGGTTTGGGCGCCTGTTGAGAATGAGATGGGGTACATCTGGCTACATCTGGAGTGCCCTCATAAGTGTGGTCTAGCTTGGCTCATCAGTAGATAGGGGGACCATAGGTTAATTGGGTTGACTTTCCACTTGGAGCCTTCTTCCATCTAAAACCCAAACTCTTTTGTTGCTCAGGGCTCAAAATTACTCAAAGTTAAGTCAGATTTCCAAGGGTGGGGTCTCTTACCAGTTCCTGGAAGTCATCAAGGTTAGATACCTTTAGTCTTGTTATTATTCATAAGTAAAGAAAAAGGAAAAATCTGAGCAAGCATTTATAGAAATACGCTCTCACTGGACCCTATTCTATATGTATAGAGCTTTCTATAGAATGTATGGACTTGAATGAATGTTTAGACCGGTGTGGAGAATATTTTGATGACCCTGTTTTTTTCTGGTACATAATATAAATGTGTCAATCTGAGGCCAATTACTGTTTTTTTGTGTTGTTAGCACAACACTTTGGCAAGGTTTGTGAGTTAGGAAAAAATTGATATTTGGGTTCAATTTATTTCAGGTTCTAAAACATTATGTGGTTCTTTCCAGCTTTCTCAAAATTTAAAATGCTCATACAGTGAAGCTGGGAATCATGTAGAATTCCACATTATATAGCTACATCAAAATTCTGTACATAAGCCAAAAACGTAGTGAAGGAAAAAAGCTTGCTAATCTACTAGAAGTTCTTTAATTAAGTTATACACTTTTTACATATCTTTAGTTTCATGTGAGTATATTTCATTTTCTTTTTCTTATTCATTTGAAAAATTATGCAGTTTTGAACCTATGTTGTTACAAATATGCTTTTATTAGAAATTAATTGACATACTAAAAATTATTAACAAACCTAATCTTGATGTATGAAATAAACCTATGTAATATATAAAACAAACTTGTTTAAAAAGGAAAATATTAGAGATTTAGCTTGTTAAAGTAGTATCGATACTGATATTTTTATTTCATTTCTCAAACGTGAAAACCCTTTTGATGTACCAATTAGTTTTAAGCCACTTAATCAACCTTTAATTGTCTGTGCTATTTAGGTAAGGAAAATCACAAATACACAAAGCTAATATATTTTTTTTTCAGCAAGACTTCAGAAAAGGTTTATGGGTTAGAAGTTACATGAAATAAATATTCAAAACAAATAGTTAAAAATTATTTTAAATTTCTTATAAACAATGATTAACTTTTAACCTTAGTAATGGCAATAGTACTTACAGTTTTAGGTACAGATGGCATGAATTCTTTAACGATGACTTTTTAAAAAAACCCAGCTCTGATTTTATTCAGATTTCACCACCTTTCCACTAATGTCCTTTTTCTGGTCTAGGACCTAATCTGAGATACCACATTGTATTTAGAATACATTTTATTTTATCAAGTATTTTATGTTGTTCCTGTATTTTATAATAATTGCTGACCAGTAGAAATCTTTACCATTCTCTGTGTGTGTGTGTGTGTTCATGTATTTTTTTCCCTCTATGGTAGAATAGCAAAAATAATATGGGATTTGAAGTCAAATTAACCTGAGTCTTAATCCTAAATTTGCTACTGAATTTTGGGGTTATTGGTCAAGTCTCCTAAATTCTCTAAACTTGTTTCCTCATCTGTCATATAAAAATAACAAAAATACTGCCCCACTGAGTTTTAAGGACTAAATGTGAATATACAGTGAACTGTAGTAGTGATTGTTGGTATTATTAATTACAGTCTAATGAAGATAACCAAAGAAAAGAGAATTATCCATAGAGCAGATGGTCAAGAACAATTTTTAAAAAATGGGGGAGGAGAATGGCCTAGAAAAGCCACAACTTGGAAAACCAATTCTGAAATAATCAGCAATTGATTATTCAGTAAAATTAAGAAGCTTTTCTATTTCTTGCCAGCATATTTATATCAAAATGTGTAACACGGGGCCAGTTTTGTTACTTGGCATGTTTCCGGCCATTTGTAAAGAAAATGTTCAGCAGCTGTTGCTCTGGGAGGCAGATGGATGGATGACATTTATGAATCATATATTTTAGATGGAGAAACTGAGGCACTAAGTAGTTCATTGTTTTACCCAACCTTCCACAGCCATGAAACATCAAATTTGAAATTATAGTTCATGAATGTCTTCTGCCTTCAAGCTATGTGCTGCAGAACACAATTGCCAATGGATGAGATGGTGAAAACGGGGGGCTTTCTCTCAGGGAGGCCAGCTGAAGAGTCGTGCTTTTGTGTCTGGTACAGATGGCCAACTGGTAGTGCTTACCAGGGCTTCCCTCCCCTGCAGCCACCCACCCTGAAGTGACAGCTTTTTGCATCTTCTTGTCTAATTAAACTAGCAACAGAGAATGCCAGTTATCTGCTTGGGTGACACCTCTGAATATTAAGCAGCTTTCGTAATTAATTATTTTTTGAAAGGCTTTATCCTTCATAATTAAATAAATCTTTGAGAATTAATAATAGGTTAGCATAGTATATGGGCTGAAAACACCATGATCAACAACTTGGCAGTGAGGGAAGAACTTTGCATCCAATATAGTGTTTTTATTGATCAATCCTTGATGGTCTGAACGCTCCCAATGCTAACATTACGACATGTTTCTTCCTTTCTCTATATTCCTGTGCACCCAAGTGGAACCAATTGTTTCTGCACAGGCTAAGAAATAAAAATGCAGATTCGCTTAAATAACTTATTGTCCAACAAGGCAGTCTGTGTAGCACATGAGAACATGCCACAAGCATCTGTCTGCCTCATATTGCCCTCTGGGTTATGACTGTGATGCCGTTTTGTAACTTTTGTGTCTTTTTGTGCTGGCAGCGACATTGAGAACAGATAATGGATGTTGGCAAGATCTTAAAATCACAGGCATGGGAAGAACACCTTGAATCAGCAGGTCATGTTTTTCTATGGCGAGCTTTGGGGTGTGACTGAGTGGTCCACCCCAGAGGACAATCCAGTATGCCACTACTGCCTAAATGCGGAGCCTGTTCTTTTGCACTTGAGGGGCCAGGCAGCTGAGGAAGGGGATGACTTGCTGCTGGGGGATATTCTGCCTCTAGGGCCTGGTGTCATGTGATTTTATTTTTTCTGTGGAGGCTGTTTAATTTTAGCCTGTAGGCGTCTAGGTTTTTAGCTGCCCAAACTCTGCAGGACAGGTGTTTAGCAAGAAGCAGTATGGGGGCAGGGAACATGGCTGGAGTTGGGTGAGCAAAAGTGAGAAAGGGGTCATACCCACTCTTATATTTAAAGGATATTTCCTGCCCTTTCCTTTCACCTGGTCCCATTCTCTTTGTTTCTTCCTTCTTTTCCTATCTCTGTCTTTCTCCTTGTCCACTTATCCTGATTCTGTGTTTTTGTTTTAGTGGTTAGCACCAGTATTATCTCGCTTAGATTTCAGCTTTCAGAGTAACAAGATCATGCCTCAGCATTACAGAATTTTAAATCTGGAAAGTGTCTTAGGAGTTCTGGACCAGCCACAGAGACTTTTGAATCTTAAAGATTCTGGAAAGATTCTAGGGCAGTTATCTTTTTGTTAGATAAACCTAGGAATGCTGTCTGGCTCAGAAACTTAGATTTAAGGGTCATGGTTCTAATAATAATTATCACCATAATGATTAATATTCATTGAAAGATGCATACTCTATATACCTTGTCTTGTGACATTTTAATTTTTAATAGCTAATACATCTGCATGGTTCACAATTCAAAAATTATAAGAGATGTGTAGTAAAAATTTCTCCTTTTCCCTTCACTGAGCTACCACCTACCAAAGAAATAATGACTCTTATTCATTTATTTTATATCCTTTCAGAGATTTTTAATGCATAAATGAGAAAATATGAATGTGTATATATATATTTGTCCTGTGTTTCATGGCACAAATAGTAACGCATTGTACATTGTTCTGCACTTCACGTGCGCCATTACTTAATCCTCACAGCAGTCCTGTGTGGAATGAGTTGTTATTATCCCATTTTACAATTAGAATTTAGTTTTAGCTGAGTAATTTCCTCAGGGCAACATAGCGATGGAACTGGGATAACCTGCCTGTCTAACTTGATCAGCTGCGACCTTCAACACCAGGCCGTCCTGCCTCGCTGTGGCCGGTTTGGACTCCTCAGGGTTCCTGCTGATTTGGACAAGTTTCCCGGGGGCTCCTAACTACAGACTCAGGCCAGCAATTAGGGAATGTGGCAAAACCGATTCAGCTCTGTATTAGTTGGCACTTTTTTTTTTGTACATTCACATTGTTGTGAAACCAATCTCCAGAGCTCTTTTCATCCCCTAAGCTGGAACTCTGTTCCCATTAAACAATAACTCCCCATTCCCTGCTCTTCCATCTACTGGTAGCCTCTATTCTACTTTCTGTCTCTATGAGTTTGACTACTCTAGGTACCTCATATAAGTAGAATGATACTGTATTGGTCTTTTTGTGACTGGTTTATCTCACTTAGCATAATGTCCTCAAGATTTGTCCATGTTGCAGCATGTGTCAGAATTTCCTTACTTTATAAGGCTGAGTAACATTCCATTGTATGTATATATGACACTTCATTTGTTTATTCATCCATTAGTGGATACTTGGGTTGCTTCCACATTTTGGCTATGGTAAATAATGTTGATGCAAACATAGGTTTACTAATGTTTGTGTTTCTGCTTTCAATTCTTTTGGGTATATACCTATAAGTGGAATTGCCGAATCATATGGTAGTTATATTTTTAATATTTTGAGGAACTGCCATACTGTTTTCCATAGTGTCTCCACCATTTTACATTCCTATCAACAAGTGCATAAGAGTTCAATTTCTCCATATCCTCACTAACATTTGTTATTACTATTTTTTTAATAGTAATCATTCTGTGTGTGGTGGCATTTCTTTTATAACATGCCATTAAATACATTTCCTAAGTATTGTATTGGGCCCACCTGCCATAGAATTCAGAGTTCTTCTCACCTTAGGTCCCTCTTGCAGGCAGGAAAAGGTCTGTGGAAGAGTGGCTAGCCACCCAGCCAGGAGGTCAAGTGAGGCTGGTGGCTCAGCTCAGTGAACCTGGTCAGACTCCTTCCCAACCTGGGTCCTTGGTAACCTCATTCTGCTTTGGTGTGGCTGCATTGTTTTGAGGGCTGTTCCTCAAGTAGAAAGACATTATTGACCTTTGCCAAAAAGACAGGATGGGCTCCCAGAATGCAAATAAACCTTTCCCATTTCTTAAGTGACTCACTTTCTTCATCCTTCCTGGATGGTAGTCACTTTGTTAAAGTGGGAGACTTTGTAAATCTAGTGACGTTTTCATTCGATAAGCTGAGTCACCGTTAGATACGTCCACTTCTACCTTTGTGTTTTATCTTCTCTGGGAAGAAGATGGCAATGTTTTTCTCCCACAGTGTAATATGCAGGGTATATCATGTCTTCTGCAGGCTTCCCAAGTGAGTGACTTAGCTTGACAATTTAGGCGAGCATTTTTTCCCCATTTTCTGGCTTGGGCTCTCTGTGATGTTTCTTCGGAATGCTTAGGAAGTTTTAATCACTCAGGACCCAAGTGTAGCCTCAGAGCAATACCAGAGTGAGGTATTTGTCTACATTCCTAGCTGTAACCCAACGTCTAGTCCAACGTTTGGCTGCCATTAGGAAGGAGGTGGAGCACCTTTGTTTACGGTCGTATAATTTTCCTACACTAACAAATATTCTTTTACGATATAACTTTTAGTGATAGTATTCATGACATAATATGGATATTCTGTACTTTATTTAAAAATTCCTTTATAATTGGAAATTTAGACTGTTCTTTTTTGGCTATTGGAAATTTTCATGAGCATCTTGGTACATATATCTATGAAAATTATGTTATTTGTACATGTATAGGAAGGTCTGTTTTATCACATGAGACCCTGAATCCACAGGAAAGTGAGCTGACAATGTAGGGACAAGTGTTGATAAAAGGGAATGGAAAGAACATACCTTCTCTTTGAGTTAAGGCAAAGAGTGTATGGGCACTGACACCAGCTCCAGAGAACCCTGAACAAACTCAATATCACTATTGCTTTGCCAATTTCATTTGACGCCCAGAGTTCTAAGATGTTCAGGATGCTCTTTTTCTCCCTCTCAGCTGTTCATGGTAAGGTTAGTGGAAACTTGGAAATATCTCTCTAACAATTCTAGCCAACAGGAACACCCTCAAAATGTTGATCTAAGCCCTCCTTTGTTTTGTGAGATGTTAGATGAATTTAAGAGTGCATTTACTGAAGTGGCCTATATTTTCTGAGGACATTTCTTTAGTTCTTTTTCTGCAGAAAAGGGGGGTTGTATCATTGTTATTCTCACTGTTATTCTGGGTATATCTTCTCCATGGGTGATTTACAGCAGAAAGTCCTGGCTTTTTTTTGCTCCAACACATTCCTGGAGACTGCGTCCTCAGGTAGATTTAAAAAAAATCATATTTTCTAATGAGAATAACACCAAAGTGGGAAACCAACATATTCCTATCAATTAATTTAGAATCAAATAAATATGGATATGGTAAATAATCCATATTTACCATATGGATTAAAACAAACAAACATTTTTCAATAAATTTTCTAAATTTTCATTAGAGCAATCAGACATTCAAAGTAGTTCCACTAATTCAGGTCATATGAAGTGAACATAAATGTATGGCACATATTGTTTATTCAAAGGGCCCTAAATATACATGGAAAGTAATAATAGATACTATAAAGACAGTATGATAAATCAGTGTGACAGATTTGGCCATGTCCTTTAATTTTGCTCCCCTGCCACCTGCCTCACCCCACCTCAGATACAGGATTCACACCCCTACCAGCAGGGATCTTCCTAAAATGCAAACCCAGCATGTTATTTCTTAAAAAAAAAAAACTCTTTGGCAGTTCCCCAGTGCTCCTAAAATAGATTCAAGTCCCTCCGTGAGGCATTCAAGCCCTCCACATCCTGGCCTCTGGCCTTTAGGGTCATGCAGCACCTATCTAGGCTCCACACTTCATATTCCAGTGATGCTGAGCTAATTGTATACTCCCTTTCCCCCAAATATTTCACATGACCATGCCTTTGATCAGGCCTCTTTTTTTGTCTGGAAATATAGTCCTTTCTCCTACAACTTTTGTTGGCTAACTCCTACTTATGCTTCAAGATTCAGCGTTGGCGTCTTCTCCTTAGGAAATCTTCCACGATTTCAGCAGGGCATGATTTCTTCTATATTTATGTCTGCCCCTCCTACTCTACTGTAGACTCCAAATTCTGCTAAACTCTGCATCCCAACATCAAACTCTGCATCCCAGCATCGAACACGATACCTGGATTTAGTCAAAGCTTTAAATGTTTGCTGAGTGCCAGATCAGGGCAGCTGGGAAAGCGGTTGAACTACTACTCAGGACACCACCTGGGTGAGCAGACCTAAGCAGTATGTGGACTACACTTTGCTGGATGGAGCATCAGTGCAACTAGCCAAGGTATCTTGAACACAGGCATGTCACCTGCCATGGTCTCCTCTCTAAGAAGGAGGAAGAAGACTGGGCACCAGGTATGTTTTGAGTCTTTGCTGAATCTGAGAATCTCTTGGACCCACACAGGCTGGATTTCTGGAGTTAGGAGAGAACGTATGGACTTCATGTCATTGGGCGAGTAAAAGAGAAAGGCGGACATGGTGAGTGGGACAAGGTGTCGCTCAACATTACAGGAATGCACAAGAACAAGGGCAGGCTTTGAGGAAAGGACCGATTAGAAGACATTTTCCTCCTTTTCTTCATCTTCCTTTTCCATTCTTTTTCATTCACTGTCCTTTTTATTTTTCTTTCTTCTTCTTCCTCTGCCTCTTTAGTTTTGGCAGGCATGTTACATTTTATATCCTAAATAGTCTTTTAATAGTAGTGTCATAGAGAAAAAAGGTAGAGAAAAATATATAAAAGTGCAAAATAAATTTGAGCTTAAAAAGAGAGTGGAAATTAAAGAAAGGGCAAGTAAAGTGTATCATTTATTAAGTTGGACATCGCAAGCTTTAAAATCAATTGTAAATCAAGCACTTGCATTATGCAAAGCATATTGCCTTGGTTCATAAATCTAGTAACATTAGTGCTGCTAGAATGAAGTGCAAGTTCAAGATGCTGGGTTATGAACCAAAAATAGGAAAATATATAGCGTTCGGTGATATGGCATCAATGTTTAATCTCCCTCTTCCCCTGTCAATCATGCATAAAATATTGAGTTTATCTGGTCATTTGTGGATCATAATTTGCATAAACTCATTATGACTTCTTGTGAATAGTTTGAGAAGCTGAAAAAAAAAAATACCACACTTCAGAACACGTATATCACAGGGAAGCCCACCAGTGCTGGAGTAAGAGCACAGAGGAATTTCCTTGCTGTTCAATTTATAGTGTCTTTGCTTGAAGGAGTTGTTTTCTGCGTTTAATTTAAGATATGTCCTCAAGCTAGGACATCATTTCAGCCTCTCTATTCATTGTTTCTCACAACATGGGCTGTTGACCTGCATTAGAATAACCCGAGGTGCTTCCTTTGATCCAGATTCCTGTCCCCCATGCCCCTCAGACCTACAAGATCAGAATACCAGAGAGTGGGTGCTGGGCTTTGCTGACTGTTTAAAAGCCATCGGTGCCCATTTTCTGCAGCATGCCCACATAGGGCCTGCTGATTGTATGTTATGAAGCTGATGGTTAGTACTGAGTAGCAGGTACTGAAGTGAGGGAACATCGTGTAAGCTCTAAGTCATGTTAGATGGAAGATGTGGTTTGCTGTCAGAAACTGTTGAACTGGAATCAGAAATTGTAGGTGATAACCATTCACGTAACACAAAAGGCAAAGCTTGTGAGTCTCTAGGGGCTGACCTAGTGGCAGGCAAGGACTCCTGGGTGGCCATGGGAAACCCTTCCCTAGTGAGATGACAAAGCAGTGGTTCGAACAGTGCCCATGACCCCGGAGAGGCCAGAGGGTCTTAACCACAATTGTGTTTGGCTGCCTGACTCATGCATGGGAGGTTTTTTTTCAGAGAATAATCCTGACCTTGAATTAAACCGCACAGGGAAGTGGTCTGTTTCGTAGGCTGTGAATTGCATCCAAGCCACAGCTTAATTCATCTGCTGCTCTATACAATTCCTGAGCCTTCAGCTAGCCAGCCCTTCTGCCACCAGCAAAGCAGGCCCGCAGTGAAGTTGTAGGGCCAGATGCATGGGCAGCCGGCCCACTGTATCTTAGTGCAGAGAACAGAAAGTCATATCATAATCTCTCTTCATGGCTTTCAAACCATTTGATGATATCACAGAAATATTTAAACATATTTTCATGCTCTGACCCACTCCCTCTTCTGATAATCTTCTAGAATATTACCGTGCCTATTATATTGTTTCTGTTCCTAGCGATATAATGCCTAATAAAGTGTATCATTGAAAATACACCCTGTATTTTTTTTAATAGAAGCATTACTGTTATACTCACATGACATCTTGGAAAATGATACAGGATTATTCCAAGAATTTTTCAGATTATTTTAGCATTGGTATATGTAAACATTTACTACTAATTATAAAAGCTGTTGCTTCTCTGTTGTACCACCCAGAATCATCATTATCAGGCCGAGAGGGTTGCTGTCACTTGTTTTGGCTCTGGGTCTTCCTATCTGGCTACAAAGTAAAACATTTGCAGAGCCCCTGAGGACTTGAACATGTGTCCATCTTGACCTTGCAGTGAGTCCAGCAGCTCTGTCCTGCACAGTCTAGGTTGGAATCTCCCTGCAGACCACAGGATTGTCCTGCTTGTAACACACTTCTATGGGCTCCAGCAGGCTGCCCACACTGAGCCAGGAGGGAGGAGAAAAGGAGGCAGAGAGCAAAGGACCTCTAATTCAGGGTCTCTGATAGTCTTGCCCACTGGTTCCTGGCTTCTTGTTTTTAACTCTGACTTCCAGACTCTGGACCTTGTCTGTCAGGAGCTGTGGCACCTATCAGTGCTTCTCAGCCTTAGCTGACCTCTCCGGGGTATACCCCTTGTAAGACTGGTTCTTGCAGCCTTATGCACCTGCCCTTTCCTCTCTCACCGGTAGCATCTGTTAGATCCCCGCAGCTCCCCACCCTGGCCCCAGTAAAGCAGGCCTCTAGTACTGACCCCTCTGGTTCTCTGGGTTTTGTTGCCACCGAAATCTAGAATTTACCCACACCTGGACTTAAGCTCTGTGTTGGCAGGCAGTATGTTGCTCACTCCTGTATTTCTTGTCACAGGTACTCAGTAAATGCTAGCCAAGTGTTGACTGAAGCTATGTACATACTTTGGCATTTTAAAAAGGTAAGTATACATTATAGAATTGGGAACCTAGAAGGAAAATTATTTGAATAAAAGAACATGAAAGCAAGCTGTAGATCTCCTTCTCCTGTTCATAGCAATTCCTATAGTTCCCTCTGGTATCAAGAGGTATATTTTATATTATTTTCAGCTCTTAGGAATAACAGACTAATAGAATTTCCCCCCTGTAATATGAACTGTGCACAAGGCCTTAAACCAAACAGTTCTGGGGTCTAAAATGTAGAAGAGGCCACTGTAATTAATGTTTCTGACTCTGAAACAAATACTTTTCTTTCTCCCAGCTTCTTATATTCAAATATCATATAAACTTTTTCCACCAAAAATTCTTGATAAGTGGTATGAACCAGAATGGAATCAATAAATTCATATATTTTTTTCTCATCCCAATTCTTATTCATTATAAAATAAGAAGAAAAACCGCTTATGATTCTACTGCCTTAACTAAATCAACTATTTGCCTCCATGTTCCCTAAAATTGGAATATTAGTGTCTTATCTGAATAAAAGCCTTAAATCGAACAAGCATGATGCTGATTCATCTTTTTATTTATTTGTTTTTAAACTCAGACTTAGCTTGCCTTCTTGGTGGTCACTGCAGTTTGTCAAATGAACTTCTGGGGCTGATATCACTATGAAAAATTTGTGTGGACCATTATTCTCTTAGAAAATTTTATTTTTCCTAAATAGAAAGAACTAAAGAACAAAAATATACCCTTAAGATGAAGTCAAACTCTGAATAAAAATTCATGTTTTTACATAGATTACTAAAGAACAGAATGTACCTTAAGATGGGAAATGTCCAGTGAACTCTTAAGTTGGTCTCTGGTGTATGTTTATGAGGAGGAAAGATGGATGAAAAAGGGATTCTTATATCTGACTTAAGGACAGCTCCATGGGGGCAGCATCACATCACGGTAGTGATTAATGCTGGAACAGAGCTGTAGCTTGCAAGTGTTCTGTCCTCTGAGTTTCTCAGCAATCCTGAGAGGTAGTTGGACAGTCAAGATCGTTCACTAACCTCATCTTCTGCATAAGAAATGGATGCTTAGAATGTTGCTAAATTTCCTAAGCAAGTAAGCGAAGGGTTGAGAATTAACCTAGGTCTTTTGACCGTAAACTTGCTCCTTTCCATACACCGCTCCTGGAACAGTGACTGCTGTACATTCTTCTGGAGCTAAGAGCAGACGGATTGATCTTCTTTTCCATGGATGGCCTGAAGACTGGGGTTGGTGTGAGATATTTCCTTTTTGGGCAATTTTGTTTTTGGTCTCTTCTTCTAATATTTATTCAGGGTGATTTTCCTAGCATTCTGTTGCTTCTTAGGTTCAAATTCCTGAAAAAATATTGAACTTTTATCTACCAATGTTTTTCAAGTAAACTAATGTCTTTGATATTAAAGACAATAAAATGAAATTTGAAGCATGTGCAAGGGGTTTGGCTTTCATTCTTTGGATGCTTTAGACCTGGGCCGTTGGGTTAAATAGTGCTGTAAATCATACTGTCCCCAACAGATAGTAGAATGGAAGCCTCATGACATTGCCAAAATACTTGATTTTCCTTTTAAACTTCTCATTGATTATGAGTTTTGCTTTTCTGTTGGAGGAAGAGATGTAAAGCGGATTTGCTCTGCAGTTAATTTGTGATTATACTTGTCCACAATCTATTACCTGTCATTCTGAATTTCAAAAAGTCCTGAAAATCTTAAATTTTTTTCTTAAGCCTGGTGCAAACTTATTTGATGGAAATACCAGATCTAAACTGAAAGGAGTTTAGGCTTTATTTATCACATTTAATGTGGGTATTTATGTGTTTTGCTACAGAAATATTAATACAAGGTATTCCCCATATTCCATTTAATGTATTACCTGATAATGGCTGTGTAAAATCTGCAAAATTCTGAATTCTGAAATGATTTCAGATAAGGGATTGTAAACCTCTTTTCAAGAAGAGAAAGGAGATATATGAATGACAGAATAATGGAGAAGCACAACCAGTAGACTGCGATACCTTTCACCCACATAGGTGTCCTTCCCGAGGGAAGATTATACATCTCCACCCTGTTGAACTCATGCACAACCACATGATTGATTTTCTTTGGCAAATAAAATGCACGCAGAAGAGATGAGTCATTTCCAGGCAAAGCTTTAAGAGCCAACGTGTAGCTCTCCATTCTTTCTTTTCCTTCTGCCATAAACTCAGCAATATTCCAGATAAAGGCTGGGGTCCATCAGCTTGCATTCCCAGTGAAGCCTGGGACAGAGCTGTGGCTGATTTGGAGATGTAATGTGAATGAAAAAGAAACCTTTGTTTTTCAACCCTCTGCAGTATCACCTAGTCTATCTTCACTGACATGTGCAAAATCAGTGCCTTCCGGATGAGCCGTCCATTAACGTAGCATCTGTGGGCACTGGTACAATTAATGACCAACAGTCAGTGTCCTCTAGGGGTTCTCGGGCTAGCCATACAGATAAGCAGTTAAGAAGGAGACACCAAATCAGGCATGGCGTGCCACACTGCCACACTTTCTCCCCAACCCAGTGTTGGTTTCACTATCTAGGCCCAAGGCCAGATGTCTCCTTACTTTATGCATACAAATACATAGTTGGATATTAACACAGTTTTTCTTACTTTGCTGGATTTAATAAGTTATATAACTGATTAATGTTATTATAATAAACACCAGAAAAGTATATAAAGAAAAAGTTCTCTTTCCTCTTTCTCTTTCCATTGGTGTATATCCTTTCATACTTTTTTCTATGGTAGGCAAATATATAGGGCCATTTTTAAATATTGTCCTATTGTGAACATTACTCTGCCAAGGACATCCATTCAGTTATTAGCTCTAACTAGATAATTAATTTTTTAAATTATTAATAGCTTCTTTTATTGAATGCTTGCAATGTCCAGATCACTCTTATAAGCACTTTATTTAATCCCTTTGTCAACCCTGTAAGATAGGCACTGTTATTATCAGCATTTTCCATTTGAGAAAAACTGAGGCCCAGATAAATGGAATAATTTATTAGAGTCAGGCAGATTAAAAAGCGATAAGGTGAGAAACCCAGGCTCTGTGTGCTGTACTCTTAACTTCTAAGTTATGTAGCTTCTATAATTGCATAATAATTCATAAATAAATGGGCAATAATTTATTCATCCATTTCCCTATCGATGGAGATTGAGGTGATTTCCTTTTCTTCCTCTTTTTATTTTGCTACCACCAGCAATGTTGAAATAAACAACACTGAAATACTTTCTGACACACACTTTTTCTGTTGAAAAGAGACCCACATTAATTTCTTCTTGTGTCTAATTCGGGAGAACCTTACCAATTATGGCAGTCTTGGTCCTGGTTGGGCATGGGGTTCTGGTTATTGTAATTCATATTCCAATGACCAGTTAGGAATTCTTGCTTCATCGATTCCTCTGAACTGTCCACGAATCTCTGTAGTACTGGGCAGAGTGGAGAGCCTTGTTTAAGTCAACACAGTTTACATTTAGAAACTGGAGGAAGTGAACTGTAAGGGATTATTTTCTCCTAGTTGTGTCAGATGCAATCACACGGCATGGATTTATGAAGCAGACTGAAATATTTGTTTTGATTGCTCACTGATTAAGAATACACTCTACTGCACAATCTTGACAGACATCTAGGCCAACTATCCTTAAATTAAGAATCTGGGTCAGGGTTGCCCAACTTCTTCTAATTCAGCAGTCTCATTTCATTAAAGGATTATGCAAACAAACCTCAGTTGGGTCTGTACAATTGGCTGCTTCGTCCTTGGTATTTAATATTGCAGGATTCCCAGCAGTCACTAATGTTATTGTCCTTTGATTTGTAATGTCTCCTTCCTCATTGTTTAGTATAGAGTTTGAAAAAGCAATTAATTGGGATCTTAAGAAAAATGGATATACCGTATAAAAAGTGGACATGTAATTTATTTATTTTATTATTTTTTAAATGGACATGTAATTTAATACTGAAATAATTCATGAAGATATTTGAGGTAACGTGTTAGACAAAACCCCCTATGATGGAGATGCTTTGCAAATAGGGTTTTGCAAAAAACCTGAAAATTATTTAGATGAAAATGATTAAAAATCTGAAGAGGTGTGTTTTAAAATTTTAATCTAGAAGTACTGCAGAGTATGTATTTATCAACAGATTGCTACAATGTGCTAGCATATGAAAATTAGAGAGTAAGGTAAACTTGGTTACTTTATGATAAATTATCTACTGAAATGAAGAGAAGAGAGTCATAATATAAATTGGGGGATCTTGTGTTTGCGACTAGGTGTTTGTGTGGGGCAGGGGTTGATAAGCATGTGGTCTCTTTTAATTTTTTTTCTTTCAGTACAATATAGGCGTTAGGGTAATCAATAGTCATTCTAAACAGTATACGTTTGAAAGAAATGCATTCAGGGGCTTAATGATTACATATGCAAGAACTTATGCTTTCAAAAGCAAAGCATCACATCATCACTGTCCTGAAGTTTATCTGTTTCTCCTCAGCAGCCCTCTCCATTGCTGTTTGCATTTCTATTGATGTTAGGAGAAGGACATAGGGGCATTTAGGTATGAAGGCTCACCCATAAGTGTGGATGCGGGACTGTTTTTTTTTTTACTCTTTTCATACAAGGTTGGGGAATATGACAGATATTTTAACCAACCCAAATTATCTTGACTACTACTGTTTTCACCAGCCAGACCCTATTTCTACATCAATGGTGCTGATTAAGGTGTTGCTGATTTCACCAGTAGAACTCTATTTCTGAAAAATTTTATAGTCATTAGCAGAAGCACTGGTGAGGACCAAGATATGAATATCGGAAGCACAAGTAGCAGTGGCCCCTCTGGTTTGTGGGCTTTTACTCCATGAAAGTGGGTTCCTGATTAGGACAACTGACTGTCCCTTGAATAAAGCATAAGCCAACTAATATTACTATGTCTCATTGTCTATACTAAAGACTAAATTATGGACATTTAACTGTGATGGACTTATACAAGCCCTTAAACTTAGCCGTTCTCCAACTTATTTCTATCTTTCTACATTCATTCAGATTTTACCTTTGGCTACATACTCCTTCCCACTTCTCGCTCAGCTTCTTCCCTAGTTTCACTTACGATGACTGTTCTCTTTTATACCTAAGTGTATGAAAAAGTATGGTCAAATTTTTTGAGTGATAATTTAGTTTACTTTATTTACTGTTGTTATTGTGCTAAATGCAGTAAGTTTTGACCTGAAACATGTAAGGCTCTGCCAAAAGAGAAAAAAAGACAAATTTCCTCTTGGTGTGGAATGCTTTCCACCTTTGTCCTTTGGGACTCTGCTTCTTTTCACCTGTAAAGTGAGGGATTTGGTCCAGAATAGCTATTCCTTTCCTGACAGCTCTGATAATTTCAGATGGTCTTCCTTGTCCCAGCAGCCTGTGAGGCAAAGCCACGGAACAGGGTCTGCATTATAAAGAGCCTGCTGACTTTGGGTCTTTTCTCTTATAGTGGTGACTCTGAGAACTCTGGTCATCACTATTTGATAATCTAGCCAGCTCTGTCCCTGTAATGACTCATGGATGTACGTGGTAATGGCGCCAAGTCTCGGCCATAGATAAGGCATCCCTTAGACCAGGAAGTACATCGAAGGGGGAATCCATGGGATTCAATTGCCTTCCTTCAATTTTTATGTAGTTATTGATTAAAAAAACGTGAAGAGTGTAGCACATCTTCCCATCTTTGCTTTTAAATTGCGTTCTGCTTTCTCTGCAGGCTGCATAATTTTTTTTTCAAGACAGCCTCTGAATATCAAGAGTTGTCTTAAAAGAAATAATGGGTTGGTGCTGATGTCTGTACAGCTGTTCCTGACTTATGATAGTTTGTCTTACCATTTTTCAACTTTATGATGGTGCAAAAGCAATACGCATAATAAATTACGAGTTATTCAACACTTTATCATAAAATGGCTTTGTGTTGTGTAAGTTTGCCTACCTGTAGACTAAGGTAAGCATTATGGCCATGTTTAAGGTGGGTGAGGCTACACTGCGACGTTTAGTAGGGTAGGTGTATTAAGTGCATTTTCAACATGATATTTTAAATTTATGATGTGTTTCTCAGGATGTAACCCCATCGAAAATTGAGAAGCATCTGTATTTAATCTCAAGTTAAATATTTTATAATAGGCTTTTGTCTGATGTCCATTTTTCTTTAATGATAGAGTTATTCATCATTACACGGAAATTCAATATAGTGAAACTTGAAAGAAGAATTTATAGGCATTGGAATTTATCCAGTACATGGTACCTGTTTACTGAATTCAAGGAATGTGTAGATCCCTTGTCTAATTTTCTAATAAAAGAACTGCATTTGTTCATTTGTGGCTATATTCCATCTGTTGTTTTTCTTTCTGTTCTCTCTTCTTTAGTTGCCATGACTTTGCTCATGTCTAAAAGGGAGCTGCTTAGACCATGTGCTTGGGCACTGTCTGGGCTTAGTATTCACTAGAAAATATGGGGAAGCAGGATTAGCAGAAATTGGCTGCTTTTTCAGTCTAATTTTTTTTTTCCTGGATAGTTTAATTCAGGTTTTCGCTTTCCTTTAAGTCATCAAGCCTCCATGTCAAGCAAAGAAAAAAATCAAGCAAATTTACAGTTATATTTTGATCATTCTTAATTTATCAGAAAGTCAAGTTTAAGCATATATTTTTTTCCTGTAGTCTTAAAGTGGGTGATTTTTTAAATCATGTTTTAAGCCAAACTTTCCCTTTTCCCACCTCTAGCCATCATCCTTTGGAATAATGTACCTTTCTCTGCCTCTTTTTGCTGACTCTGAAAAAATTCTCATGACATATGACTCTTATATTCAAATTTGATCAACCTGTTTCCCTTCTCAGATCCACTCTTCAGCTTTTTCTACCTTGTCCTGTGCCCTGGTGGACGGACAACTTCACCAGGCTACCCCGCCCATTGGCTCTCGGTTGGTTTGGCCAGTGAGAGCATTGGCAGGATTAGAGGGAGAGAAGAGAATGAGCCCTGCGTACTTATTGACCCACCTCTCTCTTTGCGGTGTCCAGTGCCATGGCTGCATTTCTGGAGTACATTACTAGTTTCTGTAACATGTCCCTCTCCACACAGCCTCTCTGTTTCTAAATTCCAGCAGCCCCCTTGCCCTTTTAGGCTTATGGGAACCACTGATCCCAACTGCATCGTCCCTCAAGGTTTCTCTACTCCTTGCCCACCCCCTTGTAGACAGGCCCTTTATTAAACTTTCCTCAAGTTATTCAGTTGGAATGTGCTGTCTATTTCTCGCTGCTGCCCTGATGGATGAAATAATGCGATGAATGCTTATATTACTGGGAAGTAGAGGGATATAATGGTTATTTTCCATTTGGTGTCAGATTGATCTAGATTTGAGTACATCCCCGTCGCTTGATTATTTAATCTCTCTGGACCTCCGTTTTCTCAAATTTAGTGTGGGGATAATATTATGTACTTCACAGAATTGTTATAAGAATATGTATGAGTACTCAAAAATATTAATTATTATATTAGTTTAAATATAAAAATATGTGTGCATTTTCATACACATATATGTATCTGTAAAATTTTTTCATTTCCTCTCAATTTACACTGAATAACTCTCTCACTGCTGAGGCCTGAATTACAAAGCCGTCATTTTTAGTTCCTCTACGCTTTGTGCTGCTGATCTTTGTGTTTTAAGTTATGTGCACCCCTCCCGCCTTATGCTTCACAAGTTTCTGCTTATCTAAATGACATTTTGTTTCTCATAGATGGGCCTGGCTGCTCTGGTAATCTTACCTCAAGTCTGTGGAATTTCTTCAGATGGTGAGTGCTAGAAGCATGAGGTCCCTGGTGAAGTGAGAATCTTTTGCTGGCATCTTACTGTGAAGGTTGGCTGCTGACTGCTCAGGTGCTATGCATCATTGGGTAATCCAACTGCTTTACAGAATAGGCGTTTTTTGTTTTTGTCTTTTAAAATATATTTATCTCTCTTAACATGTTATGAGAGCACTGGCTAAGCCCAGAGAGGTGCTGCGAGGACTAGCTAATTGATTATTTAAATGCTTTGAAACTGGCAGAGTTTAGTAAGAAGGATGGGCTAAATAATTTTAGCTGACTCAGTGGGAGTACAAACTCTACCAAATGACTCTTCTAATTTGCTTATTGTACAGCATGTCCCATTAAAATGAGTTATATATGTTATTGCATTTAAAACATGACCTAGAGAAATGCTTTAAGATAAGAAGTGTTTGGAAAATACACAAAGCTTTTGTTAAATGGAGTTGCAGCTACTGAAGCTACTTGGGTTTTCTGGCTCAAGAGAAGCTCTGTGAAGCATGATTCAGTAACGTTTGTTTTTTAAGGGCCTGCTGTGTGTGTGCCAGGGCTGGATAAGGTCGCCATGGTTCTCTGCCTCAAAGCCCCATAGACTAGAAAGGAACACAGATACTCACAGTCAGAACCTTTTACTAGGGTGCACTAGGGGCTAATATGGAAGAATATACAAGGTACAGAGTGACAAAAATCAAGTGGTAATTAGCTCAATCTCAGGAAAACTAGGAAAGATTCATAAAGGAGGAGAGGGTTGAGTTGGTCTTTAAGGATAAAAGAAGTTTGCCCATGATAAAGGGGTTAAAGATATTCCAGAGAGACGGAACGGCATATGAAAATTCTCTCTCTGTGTCTCTTCCCCTGTTTCGTTCAAACATCTTTAAGAGTTTCTACTTCCTCTATATCTGGCTTTATCTTATTCTTGGCACATAGCAGATAGTCGATTGATGCTTGTAAATGGTTAGGAGTAGGTGGTAGGATTACAGGTAGTGATTTTGATATTATTCATTAGGTTTTTATTTTCTGAATTTTCTATAATAAACATGTCTTTCTTTTGCAATTGGAATAAACAAGTCAGGAAGTGTTTATAAAAGTCCGTGGTTGCATTGGAGTTAAAGATTATTGTAGCCAAAGGTGTCAGTGAACTTTGGGATTTGGAGACAGTTGTTAACCTGGCAGGACAGAGACTCGAGATTGTGGGGGTCTTGCTGGAAATGAAGCTGGAATGACATCGGTTGGGGCTCACAAATTTGGACTTTTATGTTATAGACAATGGGAACCGACTGAAATTATTGGGCAGAGGAGTGCCATGATCAGAGTCCTCTGGCAACATTTTAGAGTATGAATTCGCTTCGGGAGAGATTGGAAGGAAAAGGACCAATTGTGACACTTTTATAATCCAGGTGGAAAAAATCGAAGGTTTTCAGGTTTGGGTAGTGTTGGGGAGAAAATAATGAGTTTGGTTTTAGACAGGATAAGTTTGAAGTGTCTGTGGGGTAATCTGTAGGAAGGCCAGCAAGTACTCAGACCCGCCGTGGGGAAGAATCAGGACCTAAAACATCACTACCACCAGAGACCTTGGAGAACTGGAGCAGAAGAGGCTCTGTGGATACACCAAGGAGGCAGTGAGGAGCATGGACAGCATGGTCAGAAAGGCAAGAGAGAAACAGAGCAAAATGGTGCTGTCGAAATCATGGGAGAAAAGCGGGGACAGGTGGTTCTTTTCTGGTCCTTTGAAAGATTCCCTCCAGAGGTGAATGGTGTCTTCATATGAATAGTCAAAGAGACTTTGGGCAGGGCTAATGCTAACTACATTCATTGCAAACTAAATTTAAAAGCCCTGGTTAATATATAATTGCACATGGTAGTTTTTTGGGCAATGTTCAAAGAAAGAAGCCCAGACTTGTCTTCTGGATACTTAAAATCTAAGATGAAAAATAAAGTCTAGGATAATTTATAGGAGTGACTGTTCTTGTTTTTATCTACAATGCACAAACTTTATTGTGATTATGATTATTATTTAAGAGTGAGAAATGGAGCAACTGTCTCATCAGTTCTGCAGTGACAACCTCAGAATGCCTTGCTTCTTGCTCAGAACCTTTCCTTGCTTGCATTAACCTTTGTCTTAAGAAATCAACCAATCCAAAGATGCACCTGCTTTTGATAACCTAGGAACTCTAACTTGCTAGCTAAGAAACACACTCGCTTCTAATGAAACATTATGTCAAAATCTGTGTGTTCTCTCTTCCTTCAGTAATTCAATAAAACTCAAAATAATACTAAAAAATAAAACTAAAATTTCATTTATATTCTTATAGGGGCTTTCCCACACAGTTAAATGAAAACAAATGCATCTTTTGAGAGTCCAGCAGAAGGTTGCTGGTGAGGGTGAAGATGAGGAGCAAGTCCATTGAAATTCATATCCAGTCTGGATCTGACCTGCATGGGTGCTTTTGAATGCCTAGTCTTCTTCAGTCGAGGCACCTACTACTTCAGGTTCTTCCTGGTGTCCCCAAGGGAGCTTCTTCTAGAATTTTTTTTCAGTTTAGTTTTATAGTTCTGGGCATAAATGTTTGTTGGGTGATCAAATACCAAGGTTCTTTAAGCCTAAGAAGACCCTTAACATTTCAGAGGACTGTCTCTGGTGATATTCAAGAATCCCCAGATTGCAAAAACCTCTGTAGCATGTAATTCCCAAACAAAATGGGTATTTTTTCCACTGGCTGGAGCAGTCACTGAAATAGTTTCAGGATCCCCCTACTGTCATATAGAGCATATGGTGTACTCTTTCAAGTTCTAGATCCAGGTTCATTGCTAAATTTAACATTCTACCCTTTAATAGGTACAAAATTCCTGTGGGAACTCAAGCCTCATTCTAATACCTTTGAGAAATCCTCAGGGAATTTCAAATTATGCACCAACTACTAGGTCTCTTTCATTCATCTTATAGTATTTAGCTGATGCTACGAGATGGCACCTTGTCCATCTCGTGGCAGCTGCTCTGGTCCACTGAGGCAATGTTCCTTTTGCTGCTTGTCCTGAGAGTGGCTCTTACATGGCTGATGTTCACTGAAGGCACTGCTGAAGGCAGCATCTCTGTTGCTGATGCCATCCAATACCTGTGCCCGGGATGCCCAGGATGCCAATGCCTGGTGGTAGGGTCCTGTCATGTGTACCAGGAGTGCCGGGTCCCAGGCCATGGAGCCACTGGCACCAGCACTGGGATGCCTTGTGATGCCCTGTCTCAGAGATCATAATTGTGTTGTTTTTCTTCTCTGCAGGCACCCTTCCTTTCTTAACCAAACCAAAGTACAAAATAGTTCAAGATAGAAGAGTCAGAAACTCTTGTAGCATAAAAATGTACAGGAGAAATATTAAGGAGAGATCGACGTGGGCAATGTGAAAGGTCCAGTGGCCTTATTACTACTGTATTTGTAATATACCAAAATTGAGACGTTTATTTCTTCTTTGATTTTAAGAAAGAATTGTGGCTATCACAGGAATTCTATACTGTGGCTAAATTCTAAAGCCAGCGTGTTAAAAAAAAAGAAAAAAAAAATGAAGTCACTCTTGAAATTCCCTTACATTCCTCAGAGACTAAGTATACATTGCCATATTTACATGGCCATATTTACATTTACAGTGAAGACCAACATGCAATTTTTCAATAAATCTAACAGCTGTTTTTTCTTTGGGCATTGAAACAAACCATTCTTTCTTTTATCGCTAAGAGTAGTTGACTTGTGTTTAGGGGCCATGTTATATCAAAAATGTAGATCTTTAAATACTGTAATCCTTTGGCATCCAGTAAAATCTCACAGTATGAGAGGGATAAAAATTAAAGCCAGCTAAAGGAGAAAATGTGGTGCATCCATTCTTCTAATGGAATAATATGATTTATTGAAGACTTACGCTGTCAGGCACTTTTTAAAGCACTTTTACATATATTAACTCATTTAATCTTTACGACAGCCCCAGAAAGTGTTTGCTATTATTATATCCATTTTTTTAAAAGAAGTAAAACTGTGGCACAAAGAGGTCAAGTGACTTGCACAGTTAGAAAGTGGCAGAGCTGGAATTCGAACTCAGGCAGTCTGGCTGTAACGCCGTTGCTCTTAACTGTCGTGCTCTGCACTTTTAACCACGATCGCACTATTTAATGGTATTTTCTCTCCTTCTTTTCACTATGGGCAGGGTGGAACTTAGTAATTTAAATGTCTTCTTTTTATTTTAAAAGTTAATTTTTTCATTGAGGTATAATTCACATTTAACATTAGTTTTAGGTATTAGTTAAGTATTTCACTAAAATTTTAATGATGTGACTCCATTGTACTTGCTGTAACAAAAATTCAAACTATACTGAAAAGTATAAAGTATATGAAGGCATGATGTCCCATATTCTCACCCCTGGATAGAACAAATGTTAATGGTTTGTGCATTTCCTGCAGAATTTCTTTTATGCACACACTCACACACATACTTTGGTTTTGTTTTTTAAACACATACTATTCTTTTCCGCTTATCAATGTCATAGACATCTTTCTATGTTAGAATATAGAATTCTACCTCCTCCTTTTAAAGAGCTGTTTTAGTAGCCACATATTATGCCACTGCATGAATAAATCATAATTTAGTTTGCATATTCCCTTAGTGATGGATAGTCAGGTTTAACATTTTTTTTTTTTGCCAGGTTTTTACTATTATAAACTCTGTGGCAAACATACTCATTTGTTCTAGTATTTTGAGGATTTATTTTTTAGCTTTCAATCTTTAATCCACATGGAATTTATTTTGTGCAGGAGTCGAGGTGGGGATTACAGTGATTTCTTGACTTTCCTCATTCAAATGATTACCCACCTGAAGAGATTCACGCTCCAGGCACCCAAGTAAATACGTTGCATCTGTTAAGGAAATACATTGAAAATTGTAATAAGGGAAATCTGTATGGTGGAAAATAGTAGGTAGTGCTGGGAAGAGGTAGCAGAAACAGCAGGCTCTGCCAGTATGGACCCAGTGCGGGGAGCTCTGCTTTCAGGTTGGAATGATGTATTTTAATTAGCGATATTACTCCTGAATGTTTAGCTGCAACAGTGGGGGGATTAGAGCCCCCTGCTTGCTCATCATGATTCAGAACCTGCACATCAGAGTGTCTAATTAGATCTTCTCTCTTTAGAAAGGTCAGCCAATAAAATTGTCATGTTGTGTCATTCAAGGTCTAGAAGTTACTCTGCTATAAGCTTGATGGAATTTTTTTTTTTTTAAAGTTAAAACCTGCCTGTTTATGTCTAGTGTCTTTTAGCAACCTTTGCTATTCTAAGATTCTGGCAAGCCATCATGTAAAGGATCTCTGAAATCTTTCCGACACTTAGAACAATTTTTGTCCTTTGTATTTTTTTCTTTATCACTTTGGACACTGTCTAGAGAGAGTCTGTATTGTAAGCCATTTTATATGTTTTTCTGTTCACAAGGAAAACAGTATTCAATCCAGTCTTTGTTTTGGATCTTGGATTCTGTAATTAAATATTACTTTCAATTAATTTTCATGGGAAAAACCCCAAGTAAACTGTGCTGTTCAGGAAATGTTATCATCATGCAGAAATTAATGGAGCTAGATGTTTTTCTGTGTTATTACTTGGCTATCGGTGAAGTAAGTTAGGGAACTATCTTAATTTTTTAAGCCACTAGGATCTTAATTAGAATTCTGTATGGGGTGACAAGTTCAGGGGGGGAAACGTGAATTATGGGCAACCCGTCTGTATGACAGTTGCTGCTGTTTCGCTCCACTTACTCAGCCCCTGCTAGTGAGGCCACCTCCTGGGTTCATCAGACCTCACACCAGCTTTCTTGATACTCAGTTTAGGGCTTTTAGCCTAAGGATCTGAGACTAGGGGGAGGGGATACCCAAAGCTGAAAATACATTACTCCTATTTCTGTTATTTTATGGATCATATTAGCTTTTGTGAGGTATCAGGAAAATCTTATCACTACTAATAACAATATTTTCCAAAGTGTAGTTACATCAGAATCATCCGGGTGTTTAATCAAAAGGCTGCTTGTTGGATTCCATCCCAGAATCAGAATCTCTGGTGGTAGAGCTTAGAGAATCTATTTTTAACAAGCCTCCTATGCTATTCATTTGTGCATTAAAGTTTGAGAACATGTGATTTACATGAGAACATTACTTCAGTGGGAAAAATGTACTCCCAGGTCCAACCAATTGGCTTCAAAGTGTACCTTTGGAATTAAGTGTGTAGGTACGTTGGGGCTTGCCTGTGTATGAAATCAGTGGTCTAGATGACAATCAAAAAGTGTAGAGGTAACAACTAGTCAGTAGCTCAGAGTATTCAAGTTAATTAAATTCTAAGGTATGGAGCTAGGGACTACACATAGAATTCCTGCTAGAATTAAAGCACAGAATGGATATCCAGCTAGAAGGTGAAGCTGCAAGAATAGTTTAAACATCTGCACCCAGATGTCACCTGTTTACTCTGCTCCTTGAGATTTGGATAAGGTGGTTCAAACACTTTTCTATATGACCTGGAATGTCCAGTACCCTTTCCAAGATCTACAAGTCCTGAGAAACTTACTTTCCCAGAGTACTTCTGGGGTATCCGTTTTTCCTGCTCTGCATCTTGTGATGGTCCTTTATCTCTGTCCAGTATGGCTGGCCCTTTCTTGATCCCTCCAGCAGCAAAGAGTTATTTCACTAGTCAGAATCTTTACAGAGGATTGTGGAACCAAAGAGCAGGAGTCACATTACCATACCACACGTCATAGAATAGAACTTATAATCATGTCTTAAACATCCTGGTCCTTAAAGGTATTTTTAGTTACACCATCACAGGAGTATGTCTCGTTGGTCAAGCCATTTCATTTTATATCCTGGTCTCTCTCCATCTTGCTGGTCCTCTGTCTCCTTTGTCTCAGTCAGTCAGTCAGACAGAGAGAGAGAGAGACAGGCTTGTTCAGAACTCCAAGTTCTTCTTACTCTTTTATTTAGAAAATATCAATTCTCTCAAACCCCTTTTCCCAAATTCATACCCCAGGACAACACCAACCAAGGTGGTTGGGGGAGTAAAAGAGCCCCCCAGCCTCTTCTGTAACAGAATCCATCCACTTTAGAATACAATTTTGGAATCAAGTAGAATTTTCCTATGATCTATTGTATATTTCTTCCGTGGAAAAATTAATTCTGTCTAGGCTCTCCTGAACGCATAAAGGCTGAGGAAGAATCTTTTCTTCTTACATTACCAAAGAATCTTTTATTTTATTTTATTTTTTTTTGCTGGAAGATACTCACCTGGAAAAGGTTAAGCAAGATTTTTATAAGGTTTTAAAAGGCAGGCACACAGCAGTGCACTCCTATTAGTTAACCGGTCTTCACAACACGTTTGCTAATATGTTTAGGAAGAGATTATCTGTGTTTGTAGCCAAGTAAATGCAAGCAGAATTATTTCCCACCTGCCAGCTAAAAGAGTGCTACTGATGCCAGGTGAGTGGCATCTGCAAAGCCACTCAGAGCATTCTGTGTCATAGATCATATTTTGAGACTAAAGCAACAGAAATTGTTTTCAGAATGGTTTGCTTTCTTGCTATCTTATCTTTTGTATATCTGAGAGCTTTCTGTTTTGCTTGAAATGGAAAATCATTTCCCAGATGAGAGATTATTTTATTTAGTGTTCTTATTTTCTTGGTAAGTATTCTGATTTTTTTCCTATTAATTTCTATTATATGCACAGTGATTCTCAACTGGTGAAAAAATTATGATCTCATAATCTCTTTTCCTTGTACTTGCTGAATGATTAGCCTCATTTGCTGTGTGAGTTCCACTTCATGGTTGTGAAATGATGACTCTCCCCGACTCTGGCTAAGCATGTCGGCTTGATGGCTTTGACCTTTTCCACGAAAACAAGGGAGATGAAGAGATGTGACATGTGTGTAAATTGTCACTCAAATGGGGTTATTTCGGCTAACAGCTCAAAATATACACTATGCTAAACTCCTACGAGATACCAGTAGAATGTTTTGTGTTTGGGGTTTTCTGAGGCCTTAGAGAGTTATTTTTAAGCAGTGAGAAAAAAAATTCTGATTAAATACAAACAATAAATTTACATTCTGGATTACAAGCTGTGTGAATAAATGCATTATAGATTCCCAAGAAAAACCCTGTTTTCAAACGGTGCAGTTAAATTCACTTCATCTGCTCAGTGATAGATATTATTTCCACTGCATTTAATTGGGATCACTGACAAATTTAGATTCAGAGCATCTTAGTGACTCCAAGGGATGTATAAATATCTCACCAAATCCATTTTAATGGTATTCTGGACTTGGTCAGAGGTCTCACTGTAGTAATTTGCAGGTATGACCGATATTAACTTATAAATTTCCCATGACTGGTCCTTTGTTGATTTCAGTCTTCCTCCTGTTTGGTAATGATTGCTCAGCAAGCATATTTTATCTTCCTTCTCTACAGGCCCTTTATTGCTTTGAAGACGTGCATGCGTGTGTGTGTGTGTGTGTGTGTGTGTGTGTGTGTGTGTGTGCGTGCGTGCGCGTATGTTTTTAATAGTAACACATGAGACAGTATTTCCCACTAGAACATATTCATATGCGCTTGTGGAGCCATTTCTTACCTGACATATTTCTCTCTTAACTTGGTTGTGCTTTTAGTTCAGGGGACTTGGACGCTGTTTGACCAGATAAACAATGACAAAACAATAGGGATGGTATAAAAATATACACATGCTTTAATGATCTGTACAGTATCACACTTAGTTACGGATCCTGTGATATGATTTTTAGGAATCACCATCAGGGTGGGTTTGAAGTCCAGTGTAATAACCCTAATGCATTGCTGTAGTGGACCGATAAATTTACGTATGGGTGAAAATGATTAATTTTTAGAATTTGTTTTCTTTCTCATTATTGAAAATGAGATTCTCATTTCCTGACAGAATCCTTCTATTGTTGCTCTTTTTTTCTATCACTGAAATTTTGAACTATATTGTATAGGGTCGAATATCTCACCGGTTAGTTTTTTACACATTTCAGAGACTTGAAAAAATGAATCGTGCTATAAACATGTCAGATTATTTCAGGCAAAACCGCTTGGCTTGTGTTAATAGTAATCATTGTCCTTAGCCAGCACATCTCTGTTTAAACGAAGATCTTTAGGGTATTTCTTACTACTTCAGCTAGATTTGAACCATTTTTTCATTAATTCTCTCAAAATGTTTTTATTTATAACCAACTTTATCTTTTTCAGCTTTACTGATGAACGATTGACAAAAATTGTATATATTTAGGTTGTACAATGAAACTTTTTATGGTGCATGGCATGATGATTTTAATATACGTATACTTTGTGAAATGATTCCCACAATAAATTTAACACATCTGTCACCTAACATTTTAATAAAAAAAAAATTAAATCGCTTTGAGTAAAATGAATTAGCAGAAGATGTACCTGTATGGTTCTGTACTTATAAGTGTATCTTTTTTGTTAATAATAAAGAAAGATATAACATTTAATATCATTGATGAGCATTAAGATGGGCATAAAACCTATATTAATGAGATGAGCATTAAGATAAGGTAAAACTTTTAATAATAATAATGGCTATTATGTAGCAACAGTAGTTAATACTGAGAACTTATTATGGCAGTATTCTAAGTGCTTTATATGTGTATGAACTCATTTAATCTTCATAACAATCTTCTGAGGTAGCTTTTTTTTATCCCACCTTTAAAAACGAGAAAACAGAGGACAGAGAGGTTAATTAACTTGTCTGAGGTCACGCAGCTAGGAAGCCTCAGAATCGAGGTTTGAACCTAGGTAAAATTGCCGGATTTAGGGAGTAATTTCTCTCTCTCTCTCTCTCTCTCTCTCTCTCTCTCTCGCACACACACACACACACACACGAACACACACACATTATACTCATGCAATACTTGCCTTCTATATTTGGGACATATTTCCACTGAAAAAGTATTCACTATTTATCTGAAATTCAAACTTAAATAAATGCCCTATGTTTTATCTGGAAAACCTAAACCTAAATTGTCTAGCTTTTGAGCCCATGCTCTTAACCTTTACTCTAATTCTGCCTAAAACCCAAGCTTAACTGATGAGTGTTGATTTTGTACATTTTAGATCAATTTTTTTTCTCTCTATATATATCCAAGGTTTTATTGTTCAAGACAGTTCTTTCTAGAGGTAGTACTTACTATCTACTAGAGGTAGTAAGAATATAGAAGTTAACAAATGTATACTTTTACTTTACTCTGTGTTCAGCACTGTGTCAAAGATTAACGTGACATGGTTTTGCCACTAAAAGAGTGTACAATCCAGTAGATGAGATGGATATGTGAAAAGCTGATTCTATTACAGTAGAATAATAGCTTTGTTGGACAATGGTGGAATAATAGCTTTGTTCTCCTGATAGAAGTTTAAGGAAAGCATCACAGAGTAGGGAGCATTTGAATTAGTCCTTAAAGAATGAATAAGAATTCATTAAGGAAAGAAACTATGGGTAAGAAGGAAACAACGTGAGAAAAGGCAAAGATATGTGAAAGTGCATGGTAGGATTATTTTTTTTTAAAGGTAGAATACATGTGCTCTGCCTAGTAGTGGTTGATGAGGATTGGAGAGTGGGATATGGATGTGACTTCATGGACTTCAGCGCTATACTTAGAAACCATATCCTAGACAACTGGGAGCCATTGAAGATTTTTAAACCGAGAAGTATTATGATCAGAGGTCCTTAAGTGTTCCCAGGGTCTGCAAGAGGATGTGGCCTAGCATGCTACTAGGCAAATTAACCAAATGTTTAATCCGGTGCCATCTGAGTCTTGGTCATACTACTTTAGCTTGTAAATTTTATTTTGTTAGAGGTGAAATAGAGAAAATGTTAAAAACAAATGCAAGGTAGTTCAGGAATGTATATTTTGGGAATTATAAATCTGAGAAGGAAAACAAGTTACATAAGCGTAAGTATGGAAGGAAAGATCTTGATTTATCAATAAAATAAAGGCATTGTATGAAACTAAACACCCATTCATTTCATCACATATTAGAATATGCAGATGGATTATATAACATAGGTATTGAGTGGGAAACAAATATATGTGAAACATTTTGCAAACTATGCCATCCTATATAAATGGGAGTTATTACAATAGTAATCCTACTTTTCAATATTACCCCATTATACGAATACTCTGTCTAGTCTTACTTTCCATCTTTAATTCTTTTCAGGAAAAATAGGAGGGCCATTTTTTGATCAAGGTGGCTTAACTTTAATCTCATTTGCTGCAAGGACTTTATGATCTTCTGAGTTATCTTACAACCTCGTGCTTCTGTGAAATGTAGGAGATATAATGCTTTAGCTCTTGAAAGGAAATCTGAAATATAATCTAAACATCACATTTTAATGACAATGATAATTTTTAAATGTTTTGGATACAAGGATCTAAAAGCATTGTGAATAGAATAAGCAATAGCAGGTCTTACCTAGGTAGAGAAAGTCAAGTAAAAATGATCTCCTTGGCATCTTAAACGCATGTAGGCCTGAAATATACATAGTGTCCACTCCTATACATGTTCTCAGTGGAACTTCATGCCACCCCACCTGGTGGAAAAGGAAGTAGAAGCTCTGGATACACATAAACCTGGGGCTGTAATCTAGCTCTTCTAACTTTGACTTTTATGATAGGTTGTCCAGCTTTCACTGTGGAGTTCCACAACTCTTACAGGAAATTTTGTAAGCACATTGAGGGGGAATGAAGCCAAGGGCCTGGGACACTCTGCAGTCAGTCTCTTAAAAATTTTGTGACTTGCTGCTGGTGAGAAATAGCTAGTTTGGCTACAAAGCCACTATAGGTTATGTTCATCTGAGAACCATGTAGTTGGAATCCAATCCAGTGTCATAATGAACAGATCCAGTAGGCTCCATATCTGGACCTTGAAGCAGAGGATAAGATGGTGAATTCAGAGAATGAAGACTGATTTACATCTAGTGCCTCTCTCTCCCTAGCTTGTTTATTTGATACTTTTGTCATTGATTCAGCTATATTTGTATTTGACAAACTGACTCTTAACTACTTTAGAAAGCTTCAAATGGTCAAAACTTTATTTTGACCTCTCTTTGGAAATCTTTTGTAAATAAACAACTCCAAGACCCAAATGAATAATAGTGCTCAGTTGTAACATACAGTGCAGTGAAGCTAACAATCGTAGCATCACTGACATCTAACTTAAGTAGATCAATAGCTTCCTAGTTGCATTTGTACTTGAGAATCGTTGCAGCAGTGGCAGATGTACTGCTGCAAACGTAAATTGTAAAGAATTAATTCCAACGGCACAGCATCTTATAGATGCGGCTCTGGTTGACCGGCTGGAGTAGGAAAGGATGCTCTGGTGTATTTTTTATGGAGAATGCAAATTAGCAGATAGTTGTGGGAATAAAGTCCTCTTTTTGATCTATGGCAGGAGATAGCTAGTCTGCAAGAGTTCATTTCAGACTGAAATTAGTTTATTCATTAAGGTTGGGGAATTCAATGACACAGCTGCATGAGGTACCATTGAAAGCTACCTGAACATATGGCAGAAGGATGATGCAAATTTAGTTCCTGAAAGAAAAAGCAAAATGGTACAGCTTTGTGATTTTACTTTACATCCTGCGGTGATTTCCTGAAGGGGAGTAGTGAATTGATTACACTCCACACCTTCTAATATACATTGTTTTTAGATGGGGGAGGCAGTATTTATTTTCCTTGAATGTTACATATACTACATATAAATGTACATAACACATCCCTGCACACATCCCCAGACAACTAGATATATGCATAAAAGATTGTATGCTGTTTTTGGTTCCTAGCAAGAAAGATTAATGCCTATATCTATTAATAATGTTTCTGTCTCCTCTTATGTTTTTAGAGTTAATTATTAATCTAGTAAGGTTTTAAGTCTGATTAGAGGTGCATATACATGGGCGAAATAAAACTGTTGGCTATATGACATCTGTAAGACTTATGGGTATTTGTACATAGATGTAAAATTCAACTTTGCTTGTGAAATGCAAGCATTTGGATACAAGAGAGTCTCTTATTTTTCTGTGTGTGTGTGTGCTTAAAGACTAATCTGACTACAGACATAGCCATAGTTATGTAAAGTTTAAAAATCATATAGTACTTGACTTACAAAATCAAGGCCTGTAATTCAAGTAGGTTACAGAAAGAATCAAATATGTATTGTTAGGAAGGAAGCCCAGTAAGTTAAAAAATTGGAGCAAAGCAAAACTTGATTTGAACCATTATACTAAATCATTGTTATGTCTTTCTTCGTATTCTTCATATGTCACCTATAAACATTATAGGTGGAAATGTTATCGAAGTCAAAGCATTCAACCCGGGAAACAAACAGGTGTGGAATTGTGACAGGTCCCTCATGCTTTTGTTCTTGGCAATTGATTTACTCCATAATTAGTGCCAAAAGATATTATTGACTATATCACATGCTCATAAGACTATAGTCTCTTCTCATGATTCTCAATCCAAATTGATAGATAACACAGATGAAACAAAAATTTTCTGCCAAAACTAAGATGTTGAATTAGGAAGGAACTCATAAGAATGTACAATGAGATGATGCTAGTGATTGTTTTATGACTGTCTGATTGTAAGGAAGCTTTATATCCTATGTTGTAGTTTCCTGTAACATATAAATTTTGTTAAAATGTGTGAGTGTTACTTTCATAACAATTCAAAGCCTTTTGTTTTCAGGAATGTAAATTTAGTCCTGTGCAGAACCTAGTGTTTGTGGCTGTGGCTCTGAATGAGAGGTGGTATGGGAGGCAGACGGTTGTAGGTAAATGGACAGAAAGTGATAAAGCCCAGCTGTAAGTGGTAGGTTAGGGAGATTTTAGGGGTCAGAGTGAGGATGGGCTTTCAACCTAATAGGACTGTCAGAGCAAACTCAGCAGCAAATTTAGCCAAATAATGGGGCAAATTAAGCGAATATATTAAGAATCAAGTGATGATAAAAATCAAGGTGTCAGGCCAGTAGCATAATCCAGGATCTAGTCTGAGGGTGATCATGAGAACTGAATTGAAACATATCAGGAAACAGATGGTAGAATCAGGAGACCCTCCTAGGTAAGGCAGCTTTCTCTACCTCATCCCCCTGGAATGTTCATATTTTTCAATAAAATAATCCCCATGACAGAGAGAAACCTACTCAAATGTACATAAGAAGAGGCAAGTGAAAATATCTGGGTGGCCTAGGGAGTACAGGCCTTGACCCCAGTTGCATTTATGGTCCCTGGTGTTCACCTCATGAGTATACTGCCATGGAGAATAATAAGACATTTCTCTGATAGTTAATGGACAATTATGCCTTTAAAACTTTTGATTTTATTTTTATTTTTCCAATTACAGTTGACATTCAGTATTGTATTAGTTTCAGGTGTACAGCACAGTTGTTAGATATTTATATAATTTACTAAGTGATCCCCCCGATAAGTCTAGTACCTACCTGGCACCATACATAGCTATTACAGTATTGTTAACTGTATTTCCTGTGCTGTACTTTACATTCTAGTGACTATTTTGTAACTGCTAATTCGTTAATCTCTTCACCTTTTTCATTCAGCCCCCCAAACCCCTCCCATACTTTTTCCTATGAGAGTGAGGGGAGAAGCAGCAGAGTTCTGCACCTCCTGGGATCACACTAATTTAGCGGGGTTGTGTTCTGTGTTCAGAGTCTGGACTGTTCTGTCCATATTAGGTGATGGTGAAAACCGTTCCTCCCCAGGAGATGTGTTTGCTAAAGAGTATCTATTGACCAATTCCTAATTTCTTAACCCTCTACTGATGTTTTGAGAATTTTGTACCCCTTTTGAGGAGACAAGAGATATAATCGTATGTTCATTTTTACATTCATTCCCTTGTTAGCTATGCTAAGTGCCGTGTCTCTAACAATAAATGAGATAGAACCATCATTGCCTTCATGGAGATTAAAGTCGAATAAATGACTTAAACGATGCAAAACTTATACTAAAACTGCTACAAATGCCCTCCCTACCTTCTTGCCTAAATCACTTTTTATTTTGAAAATCCAGAATTGAGTAAAATTAAACAAGGCCCTGCAATGTGAAAACTTTGTTAATATTGTAAGATGGTTTCAGCACATTTACTAGTGTCTGGTGAAGAATTGTGATAATTAAAATTCAGCTGTACTAATTAAAACAAGTGAACAAAGTCTGTTTAATGTCCTTTTCCTCCCAATTTTTAATTTCCTTTTTTGCTTACTCCTGACTTTACAGAATTCTGTAATCCTCACTGGGGTTTTCCTGTCATTAGAGAAATTTATAAAGTTATGCAGCTTAGGAAACCTGAAGGAATTCTGTAATAGCACTATATGAGTAAGTTTAGGTTTCTTTGAGTCCTCTCTTTTAAGTCAGTGAATTTAAAGCAATATGTATTTTGAAAGTCAAACTGTCATAAAAAATTCTGACCAATGTTTATTGTTTTAATATGCTAAGGTTAAAACCGAACCCCCATATGCTTCCCAAATCTCCTTAGAATTTAAAAGCTGTATTTGTGGTATGAAATCAGCTAAATAAAAACTGCAGAGAAATAGAAAGAAGGAAATGACACACAATGCTAATAGGGGTTGTCTCTGGGTGCCAAGAACAAGAGGTTTTGTTTACATTTTTTTCTAAATTTCTAAATTTCAAAATTAGCCTACAAAGATACTTAGAAACTACACTTACAACAAGTGCTAAGTGCTCTCACGGCTTGAGATTTCTGCCATTGATAGGACTTTTCTTTCAAAGGCAGATTTCAACTTCCTTTCGAATGATACATTGACTCTTATGATGGAGGCATCCTTCAGCTTGATTTGTTTTATAAATTGGTGTGTTTCATTTATTTCTTTAGAACAATAACTCGTCCAATGGAGAGCTCAGCTTCACCTTTTTAATTTAGTCCAACTTTGAAAAATATAGTGCTGCCCTGTAATTTTGTGTAGTATTAATAATAATAATAATAAATAATGCTTTTACAAAATGGAGGGGAGTGTTGAGGGAAATTAGATTTCTACCTGTCAATATGATTCCCAACCTTATTCCCACTCCAGGAATAGGAAAACTTGGTAAGTGGTTCCAAATGAAATGAGAGAGACTTCAGGCCTAGCTTCATGGTGTGGGATAACGTTTCAGGCCATGAGTTTTGTACCCAATAAGAGTAAAGGCTTTAGAATCTAAGAGCTGGTTTCAGTTCCTAACTCTGCCACTTGATAGCTGTGCGACCTTTGACAAATTATTTAACTTCTCTGAGCTTCCTAATTTGTACAAGAAAGTAATTTCTTCCTTTCAAGGTTGCTTTGAGCAGGTAACATACATAAAATGTTTACCATTGTACCTGGCACATGTAGCTACTATTGAAACAGAAAAAATGCCTATGGATGGAAAAGTCTTCATGTTAGTTAATATCCCTGACTACCTATTTTAGGAAAATCAACCTTTCTCAAGAATAATGTCAACTCTGACAGGAAGTTATGAACTTCTGTAATATAGGAAGTATTACAAAGCACTATTGGGGTTTAGAATCTTGTCAATGACCCTTGGTTTTGCAAGCAAGGAATGAGTACTGTTGCCACACACCGATTAACTTTACCCGTCATTAGCGATGTGTGCCTGCAGACGTTATTTCTTTTGCTGTATCTTATCTCGCTGAGACGCCACCCAAGAGAACACTTAAAAATCCAGTTGTCATGTCTTGCCGTTAGCTGAGCAACTGTAGGGTAAACGCTATTAAGGTTAAGTGTTTTACACTAACCTCAGTTGAATGAGCAACAAGAAGGCTGAGAAACACTCCATCAAAGCCAAGGAAGAGCCAACTTTGAATGATAAAATGGAAGCTTCTAAACTTAGACCTGGGTCTACCTAGGGGTGTTGGGCATTCTTACCTGAAATCATGAGAGGAAAACTATTGAAAGTTTTTCCTTCATTTGGGGCCTGTTTATTACCTATGATTATTCTCCCTATTGAAGACTAAATCGAGGCTGGTTTGTATCCTTTTCTTCCTCCTTTTACTTTTTCATTCTCATTAGGAATTATTTACTGAGCATCTATTATAGCAAAAACATTAAGCTAAATTTTGAGACAGCCAAAAGTGTAAGACAGAACTGCTGCCCTCCATATGTGTTTAGGCAGCTTAGTTACGTATAGAGGGGACAGAATAGCCATAGTAGAAGGTAGTTTTTGATGACAATTGCCATATTCTTTGTTGAAAGTTTAGTGTAAATAGAGATTGAACCTCTAGTGCCCTCCAACCCTAATGGGTGAAAACACTTTATTTACCTTCAGTTTTCCCAGGTCAGAGCTGGTGCTGCTGCCTTGATTTGCCTTTTTTATGGGCAGTAAAACTCCAAGGTATCATCTGGAATTTGAAAGCCACACTCCATTAACACTAATGAGTGACTTATGGTTAAATCTTCATGGATCAGGCTGAACATCTCCCTGTAGGTACCGATTCACATTTCATTTCTGTGGGCATCACACCAGCCTGCACTAAAGTTGCTCGCATCATTTAACCTGTGAGGGTGTCCAACAAACCTATGACTTATGGTTTGGAAAGTATTCAGCTTAGTCCAGGCTGTTATTGAAAATTTCCTGGTTTCTTGGCTACAGCTTCACATTCAGATCAAGTACAATTATAAATTTCCAGGCTCAGGTCAAGATACTTTATATGTGGAATAATATGACATTAAAATGACTGTTCTAACAATAATGGAATCATGTAGATTTACTTCTGAAAGTTAAAGGTTTAAGTTAAACATCCATGACAATTGAGTTACCAGACTATGTTTTTGTCATTGTAATAATTTATAAAATAACCTTCAGATTCACAGTCACGTGGGTGACCAATTTTAAAAATACTTTTATAAAAAACCCATGGGACCAGAAAAATCATGTTTCTATTTTCTACATAACTCTGAATAGTTGTTCATATTAATTGTGTCTACCTCGATTATAAATTTGTTGTCAGAAAACATTGTTGAGATATATAATTCAAGGTTAATAAGAAGGCATTCTGTTATATGATTTAGTCATGAGCCACAGCTTGAAGCCTCACCCTTCTACCACTAATGAGTCTCTTCCAGATTTTATTCTAAAGCTATAAGATTCTGAGCCTCTGAACTGCTGTGTGTGTGTGTGTGTGTGTGAGAGAGAGAGAGAGAGAGAGAGAGTGTGTGTGTGAGAGAGAAGAAAAGAGAGAGAGAGAGTGAAGAGTGTGTGTGTGTGTGTGTGTGTGTGTGTGTGTGAGTGTGTGTGTGTTTGCCCTTTTGTTTGGGGAACTGGTCCTCGCCAGCATTTCCTAACAAATTGAGTCCCTGTTGCAGTCTGGCTGTTAGATTGAGAGCCATTAATAATTGGCAATTTGTAGCTGTCATAATGATGCTGGGGATTTTCCAGATGGCTTTTCCCTTTCTCTTGAGGAAGGCTAAGACTTACATGTATTCTCTTTGATGGGGTTTTGATCAAGCAGACATTGGTCATGTTCCTCGACCCACAGTAGGGACAGGACTTGGTTGGCTCATCTTTGGTCTGGGATCAGGCCTGTGTCTTGTTTTCCCTAGGACAGGCACACATGCTTATCAGAGGTTCGGCTTTCTGATAAAGGGACAAGTCTTCAGGAGGGTGAGAGTAGGATGTATTAGGTCCGAGTCGGTAGAAGAATTGGAGTGTTGCAAGTGTAAGTTTGAAGAAAAAAAGAAATGCCCATTTGAATTTTTAAAATAACTGAACCAGTTAAGGGAACAGAAAGTAAGAAGATGAGAGCATTGTTTCTTTTGGGCCTATCTCTACGCTAACCTCAGGCTAGACGCCTAATGTAAGTTTAAATTAGGAACAAAATGGTAGTTTCTGCTAGTAAGTTTTAGAGCAAATAATTTTCTCACTTCCAACTTTGTTCCCCTTCTTGTCCCACCATACCTCTCACTCAACCTTAAGAAAAAGAGAAAAAAGTGGAATTTTCTGTAAAGTTTTATAGTTAATGTTATCTGAGCAGCATTTTGTTTTAGCGTGGGGATAGTGGTAGCTGGGAAATATCTTCCTGTGGAACTAACGAATGTTCCAGCATCCGGCTTCCTTCCGCTTCACAGGCCTTGCGGTTGGGCTAACCTTTTACTGAAATCTTGTTCTTTAAGCCTCCATGGAAATCTCTGCATAAACATTATCTTCTTACATACTTTCCCTGACCTGCTCGACTGAACTAGATTGTCCCCTCCCTGCCTTGCGATATCCTTAGTCTTCGCACTCTGCTTTCCTCTTCCTCATGGCATTCAGCACTCCCTGGGGAGCTGCCTGATGTCTGCCTCTCTCATCAGAACGTAAGCTGTGTGAGGGCAGGGACTGTGTCTCCTCCTGCTATAGGTCTAGTATCTGGTAGAGGCTGAACAAGTATTTATTGAATTAATGCATTTATTTCTCACCTTAGGCTCTGCATGTAGAATCCAGGCCTTTTAAAAAATATAGCTCTGCTATGCTTGTTACATTATCACAGATGCTCTATTTTGAGACATGCAATTATTTTTTTTCACATTTCCGAAATCAGGATACACGTTAAGAATATATATTTAATTAGGTAGTGAAGTTGCTACTAAATTGATGTAATCTTACTTTAAATGTGCCTTAGAATCAAGGGCATTGTGGTATGCAGAATGGCCCCCTCCAAATGTCCATGTCCTAATCCCTGAAACCTGTGACTATGTTACCTTACCTGGCAAAAGAGACTTGGCAGATGTGATTCAGTTAAGGATTTTAAGATGGAGAGATTATCTTGGGTTATTCTGGTTGGCTCAATGTCATCACAAGGGTCTTTATAAGAAGGAGGTAGGAAGGTCAGAGTCAGAGAGGAAGATCTGATGATGGAAGCAGTAGTTGGAGTGATGTGGGACCACAAGCCAAGGAATGTGGGCCTCTAGAAGCTGGAAAAGGCAAGAAATGGATTATTCCTCCCTTGATCCCCGAGAAGGAACATAGCCCTGCCAGCCATTTTAGACTTCCACCTCCTAAGCTGCAAGATAATCAATTCATATCGTTTTAATTCGTATTGAAATTTGTTAGGTTATAGCAGCCATAAGAAACTAATATAGGCATGTTATTAAAGGCAATAACATGTATTACATTTTGGAAATTTTTGATGTCCGGTTTCATAATCTTCTTAGGCACTGCTAAGGTATGGCATTGACTTTATCTTTCTGGTAACAAAATGTCATTATATATCAGGATCTCCACAAGGTATAGTTGTGGAATCTTTTGATGCTATTTTTCAGATACTATCAGTGCCCTACCCATATCCCTTTGACTTACCCCAGAAGACATCTGCAGATAGTTTCTATACTAGAGTGACCAGGAATCTCAGCTAGCCCAGGATTTAGGGAGTTCTTAGGATGCAAGGCTTTCAGTGCTAACACCAGGAAATTCCTGGAAAGCCAAGATAGGTTGTTTACCTGTACATGGGCTTCCATCTGACTATGAAGAGGATAGTCTCTGGCCATAGGCCACTCCTCATCTTACATACGTGGTGGGAGTTAACACTGCAGAGGCATTTCTCAAACAATGAGGGGAGAGAGTTGGCAGATATGTGTCCAGCTTCCCTGCACTGGTAGGAATGTTCTGAGGCATGTTTCATGCAGTCTTCCAGAGGGTCCCCTCCGGGATTGAGTCCTACTTGGCCAAAGCACTCATTTGTGACCCTTTTATTGTCTTTCTTTGTTACTTTATCTTCAACCCTCATCAAGATTCCTGGTTTACTTCCCAAATAAACATTTTGCACCCAGTCCTTGCCTCAGGGTCTGCTTTGGAATGAACCCAAATTGGGACATTACCTAGATTCAAGCATCTTATGTGATAAAGTCCAAAAGATTTCATATGGCCCCAAACATCTGGACCCTATCTTTCCCTCTAGCTTTATCCCTGATCAACAGCATCACCAACATCCATCCATACCAGCCATTATTCAGAATCTGTTCCAAATTCTTTCCTCGCATAAGTCATTCACATTTGTTCTGCCTGACTGAATGTACTGAAATCATGTTTGTATTTAGGTCCCCACTCAAATGTCGCTTCCTCACAGATGTTTCCCTGGCCCTCCTGTACTTTTTCTTAATAGCCCTTACTACAAATGAAGTTATTACAAGTTTTTTATTGGAGGATGATTAGTTATTTATATATGGGTTTTTCAAAGGACTTGAATGTATTAGTATCACATAGTATGATATAAAGTAAGGTTTATGGGAAAATCACAGGCAGAAGGGTCAGTGTGGTACATGTGCCCCTGTCCTCTGACTAACTGGCTGAGATGCATGCTAGCCTAGGCACAGCTGGACCAGTTGTGGAAGTGCTCCCAGAGAAGGACTCTGTTATGTACCACTATATATATTTATAAGATAATTAGGAGGAGGCAGGAGACATCTAGTCAACTCATGATAATAGAAGCTTCTTAGACAGATAGCCTTATTAGATCAGAGCTAGAAGTATCATCCCACAATGAAAAGCCCCATCGGTTAAAAAACTGTTGAATCTGCACTTCCAACATAGGTATATTTATTTAAGTTTGTACGTGTACCACTGTCAAGCTAAATGTAAAATAGTAGAGAAACTGAATTTCTTTTTCGAGATAATTATAAACAAAAATAAAAATAAAATAAGCAAAAATTTAAAAATAGGACTTGTAAAATTTCTTTGCACACCCTAGCGAGCCCTTTCATGTGTGTCCTGACATGCACACCCCTCTCAGTGGAGATTAGTACTCTAGAACAGTGTTTTCCTGAGCAAATGAATCCCCTGGGGAGCCGGTTAACAAGAAGACTCTAATTCAGTAGGTCTGCATGGGGCCTGGGATTCTGCATCTCTAACCAGCTCCCAGGTGGTGCCAGTGGAATTGGTTCATGGACCATACTTTGAGTAGCCAGGCTTTCAAGCATCTTATTGTCCAAATATTCCTAAGCCAATGGGATTTAGATGCTCAGGTTAAACAGAGTGATATGGCAGTTCCGTTTTTTGGAATAATTATCTTCTGTCTCATGGTTTGCCATTTCCAGGTGGAATCAGTGGAATGTGTGTGATCTTTACCGTGTTTTTGAATGATTGCCCATTGTAAAATACAAAAAGTGAAAGAAAACTGAGCAAGGTAAAAGTTTGTTGGCTCTTCATGTCTCCTGGCCTTTAAAATCTAATAATCTGTTTTTATTCCTCTGAAAAAAAGGCAAAAACACATCGAGCCGCATAAATGGTCTTCATGCTGGGTGATTTTCATGTGCCATTTCATTTCATATCTGTCTCTAATGGCAGAAACCAGTCTGAATACAAAGAGATACACTGTGTATATGAGTGTGTGTGTGTGTGTGTGTGTGTGACTCGGCCTTCTCTTCTGACCCTCTGTCTGACCTCCTGTGAGAGACGGGGCAAACCATGCTCCCTGTGCTCTGTGATGCGGTGAGGATTTCCCAGTTAGTGACAGAATTTGAGTGATTTGTAGGCATTTTGTGCTGATTGTCTTGCCCTGTAGGCATGAGCCATGTTGTATCAGGAGGACAAGAGGGTTCCAAATAGATTTAATATTCCGTGTATGAGCTTCAACCATCTGCCTGCCAGCTCTCAGTGTGAGCATAATATATGTTTCAGGAATCAAACACAAAGAGCCTGTTTTTTTCCCCCTCTTTCTTCTTTCTTTTTTCAAAGTTTTTTATTTTGGATCATTTGTGTTTTCCTTGTCTTTTGGGTAGGTTAGTTGGGTCATCCTCTCTACAATTATATTTGCTTTCATTTTGTTTTCTGATGCCTCTGGCATATTTAAATAAATGGTTTCCCCTTTCCTGATCGCCATGTACCCCCCACAGAACTGTATCCTTGAAATGAATAAATGTCTATGAACTCTTGCGATGCACTCATGAGGTGGTTGGGATTAAACTGCAGGCATTCCTATGGGTGCACATTAGACCCTGGACATCTGACAATTCTTCCCAGGCTAAATTTGAATGCTGGTTTTTTTTTTTTTTGAGAGATGTAATTCTAATTTTTTTCCTCCTTCAAGGGAAATCTTGTGGCTATCAATGGGCTTGTCTTAGTAGCTAGAGCTCATTGTAGAACTAAAATTATTTGGGCGTTGGGTATCTTTGACATGGAACCCAGTGTCATTTAAGGTAATTGACAGAAGGGGATCTTAAGCTCTGAAAGAGATGAAAATAAGTTATGCCAATCAGATAGAGTTCTTAACTTAAAATCTCACATTAGAGAAATTTGGCAGGAGATTTGGAAAGCTGTTTAATTTACATGAAAATTGGGTATGAACACTATTGGCACTCTTCTAGCGTTATTCAGCAATCAAGTGTTGGGCAGGAGGTGGCTAATGGAAGATAAACTTGGAATACTCTTTTGTGTAGGCTTGAGGGCATAGGAGTCGAAATTCTTCAGTTCTGCTCATTTTTATTTAGTCAGCAAACTTTGCATTGTCTTGCATTGAGCAGTGTATATTTAAAAACTGCTTCCTCTTTAAACTCATTTCACATTTAGTTCTTCCTACAGGGGGAGGCTGAAAGAGCACAATCCCTTGCTATTTTCTTATCTAATGCTGCGGGGAGGTGAGGGAAGGATGTGTGCTCTGGAAGACTGCCTGGATGCCTGACCAGGCTCCATCTCTTTTTAGCTACGTGACTTTGGAAAGGAAATAAACACCTCTGTGCTGCATATCCCTCAATTGTAAAGTAGAGGTTGTGATGGTGTTACCCAAAAGAGTTGATGAAATGATCAAATATTATAATGCATACTAATATATGCATTATAGCATATGCATTATATGTACTTAGCATAGTACCTCTCACTTACTCCCATGTTGGCTATTGTTACTGTCATTACCATAGAAATGAAGAATGGAGAAAAATGGGAGTGTGGATTCCACATCATGACTTATGCTGTTTAGCCATGGAGAATGTTTCTGAAACACGCCTCTGCTCATGGAGAATTGAGAGGTCAGGGCTGATAGAGACAGGAACAAAGAAAATAGAAATTGTACATTTTTTAGAGCTTTGTTTGAATATGTGGCTGCTATAGAACTCATGGAGGTATGTGGTTGGATGGGAACCATCCCTTCCTTTCAGGCAGCTGCAGGATTAGCCTTGACTTCTCCTTTCCCCAAACCCAAGGCATTTAGATTTGGTCTGATTTTGAGTCATCTTTGAACTGTACTGTCGTGAGACTGATGGAGCCCTCGGGGTGACCTTCTCTATAACTCTTCAATGTCAGTGAGTATCTAATGCAGAACAGATCTGGGCCTCTGTAGATAGTTAAAACTGAACCAGCCTTTGGGGTTGTGCTTCTGGCCAGAGCCAAGAGCCTGTCCATTCACTTGTCCCAGCTGTCTTGCATGTGGGCTTTCTCAGGTGTACTGCACACCAATTAGGGTGGCAGACTAGCCAAAGGATGGGTGTGAAGCCATGAAATACAAATGGAAATGGCATTTGCCTCAAGTCCCTCCCAGAGTATCTTGGATCTTTAGCTTTCTGGTTCCCTGTTTCCCATAGAGTGTTCAGCTCTCTCCCTGTAGCAACCCTGCTTTTCAGTGCTGGCTCCCTCTCTCAGTTCCATTGTCTATGGCCTCTGCGGCCACCCTTGCTTGCTGGGTGGTGCCATGGTCCTGGCCCTGATGTTCCTTTGCCTGGTGTTTGCTACAGTCCTACTTGTCGTTGCTCATTGGTGTACTCTAGTGCTCTACTCCAGTGGCTCCATATTGATACTCCACTTCTTTCTCAAGTGACTTTGGCTTTCTATCCTTGAGCCATCCCTCCTAGGCATGTGCATTGCCTTGATGCCACTACGAGTTTTGTTGTTGTTATGCTGAATCAGTCACTTCACAGTACTTAAGTCATTGGTGTTGACTTAAGTACTCCCACCATCACCATGATGAACCTGGTCCTTTCCCACAAGAATAATGATTCTTATATCAAGCCCCAAATGGGGGGAGCAGTTATAGATTATTCTCTTAATCTCTTATCACACTTATAATGTAACTTTTCAATTTATTGATTCAGTTTCTCCAGGATGCACTTCATATGTGAGTCATAATACAAGTTCCCTCCAGGGCTGGCTTGGAAGATTGATATCACACACTGAATAATTTACTCCTTAAACAACCTAACTTCATTTTGTGCGGATCATCAGCCAGTTGGCCCAAACGTTGAATCTTTCTCACATTAGAATATGTCTCTTTCTCATCCTGGATAGTCAGGGCTGGGCTAGGATGGTCAAGTATAGCTCTTTATTCATTAAAGAACCTCTGGCTATCAGCTTTAAATATCCTGAAAGATTCTTCCAGGGGGCCCCATTGTAGCTTTTCAAATAAGTAAACCTTAGCAGCTCACTGTGCCAAGACTGAAGCCCCATTCCTGCATAGAGGTAATAAGCTTGGCTGTGATGTGGGAGTCGTACCTCAAGGACACGATTCTGGGTTCTCCCTCCATATCTATCCTTCCCTCCCTCCCTTTTGTCTTCTCTCATTTTGCACCTAGCTCAAAGAAGAAGTTATTTTTCAGGCAAAATCTCAGTCCTGGCACAGATTTAGTTCCCACCCAAATGGACATTGAGGAAATGATTCAATGAAAAGACCATGGGCTATCAGGAGACTTAGAATCTGCACCACCCCCACCCCCACTCCCTGCTCCACTCTGCTAGTGTAATAGCTATATAAGCTTAGGCAAAAACCTTAATATCTCTGTGTCATTGATTCTATAAAGCAGGGTGCAGGGAAGGAGAGTGGTAGATTGGACTAAATTCTTAAAAACACTCTCTTTTTGATGGAAATGGGCTTTTAGCAAGTAGTGATGGAAAAGGCCTGGTATGTATTAGGCTTTCCCACCCACATTCTTGGTAAGGCAGAATGGGGGCCCAGACTGAAGTCATGTACTCACTTATTGTACCAAGAAAGAAGTGAGGCAAATATTAAGTTTCAGTCAACAGCACTGATTGAACACAGAAGATGGAACTATTTTCCCCCAATTGTTTTGATTGCTGCTAGTAGCTGCTATTTGGTCTGAAATCCATTCAGATCATCAAAGCCAAAGGAACATACAGTGCATGAAAAGATGTAATTGGCACCATTGTAACTCTATACGGTGTGTGATCTTAGCTGGGAGAATGGCGGTTGTAGAATAACTTGTAATCTAGTTTTCTTTGTTGTAAAATAGAATATTACTATTGTATTCCTGTGGAATAATAATTATAACATCTCATAGAAATACAGTGCCTTTCTCAGGAGGTGCTTAAAGAGCTCAATAGACACTCAGTCAGCCTTGTAAACATAGTAAAACCTGGCTTGCTTACATTTCTTTCATTTGAAAAATTCCTATTAACCAGTGTCTCCCCTTGTCTGTCCTGTTGGGATAAATGATATTTATGCTGGAGAACCTGACAACTTGAGAGACACTGAAGTGCCTCTGAATCATCAAAGAATTATGAAACCTTCAGTAGAGTTTCAGTGTTAATTGCAATTTATGACAGCCTAATTTTTTGAAAAGTGGTAATTCATGTGTTGTAGAGACTATAATTAGTTGGAATAGTTGATTAATCAGACTGTTCTGTTTTCTGACCATATTGAAGTATAGTATTTTACAGTAACTGCAACAGCAGCTCTCTTTGAGAGCCACAAATGAAGCAAGGTAAATCAAAGTAGTATTCCTTATGGCTTGGCAAAGAAAAGTTATTACTCATTCTGGGCAAATGATCATTCCCAGAGATTTATTCTTCAACTTCTACCTTCGTTTCTAAACTAAATGAGAAGAGGAAATAGGTATGTTTAAAAAATAGATTATATTTGCTTTTTATGACTTTGCCATTTCCAAGGTCACGGCTATTGTTGATACCGAGACATTCCGCTCTTTTAGCAAAGATGAGTGTCTTTAAAATTGCATTTCAGATGACAGACTTTTTAAGGAGAGTTTCAGGGCAGTAGATTTAGTTGTGTTAATTGGTCCATTCTAAATGTTTTATTAAAGAGTTAAGATCTTAAATCAGTTAAGATTAGTTTGATAGCTTTTTTTTTTAACATCCAAGTTCTTAATGATGGAATCTTAAAAAGCAAAGTATTAGAACTGATGTTCTGCTCAGGTTCACTTCAAAGAATAGAAAATTCAGGAATACGTAAAGAAGAAAATAAAAATAATCCATTATTTTATCACCCAAAGAAAACTATATTGTCTTTTCACATATTTCCTTCCATTTTTCTCCGGTGTATACATGTGAACATTTTACAAAGTTAGCTCATATGACATGAACCTTATGGTGTTCCTTGCCAACATTACATAAAAGAAATATTCTAGGGCAATAGATATTCTTTTAGAACATACTGGAAGCTGACTATATTTATGAATCATAATATATTAAAATAATCTCCTATTTTTGAACTTTATATCATTTATAACTTTTGACATAATGCTGCAACAAGTTTCTTTGCTCATTTGTTTGTCTGTCTAGCCATTTATTCAATTTTTGTTGAGTACTATGTGCCAGACTCTGGGCCAGGGTTTGAAGATATATCATTATTCATAACCCTCCTAATACTTAGCATTTGTTACTATTAGTTACTATGGACCAGGTACTTTAGTTGTATTAGTATATTAGTTATATGAATATATATTATTATAAGAATCATTCTCATAAGTCAGTATAATATAATATTAGCTAAGTAAATTCTTATGTGGTAGATGTTTTTATTCCTATTTTCCAGATAAGGAAACAAAGGCTTAGAGAATTAAGGCAACCTGCCCAAGGTCACTTAGTGGGTACATAGTGGAGCCAGAATTCAAACCCAGGCAGCCTGAATCCAGTCCTACTCTTTTAACCATGGTGGTTACTGTTTTAATAAAATAGACACTCATTTGCCCCATTGGGTACAAAACGATTTTAAATGTAATAATCTTCTGGTGATTCTCTGATTATATTTTCTGAGGATGAATTCTAGAAATGGGACTATCAAGTCAAAAAGTATGAATAATATTGTAGTCAAGGTCTTAAATGGGCGAGGACCAATGAGCCAACAATGATAAGATTGCTTATTTATTTGTTTGCTTTTTTCTCCCCCTGAGTTTCTTTCCTTGCTCTACCAGCAAGATGGAGAAGGAAATAGGCATGATAGTGGTAGGTCCTGGTCTGGGCCACGTTCTTGCTCTCAAGGCTGGGTATTGCGTGGCTGCCCTTCAGAAATGTTTATTTCCTCTCGACACTGAAGGATTTAAGATGGCAGGGAGAGAAGGCATGGAGAGGAAGAGCTCATCAGAGGAATGAGTCTAGATTGCAAGTGAACATATAGCCTCTTAAGATGAATATCATCATAAGAAAGGGCCTCTGCTCACTAAAAATCACCAGTTCAGTTAGGTTTTCTCATTTCAATTAGTATTTAGGACAGCTTCTTTTGCACCTAAACCATAAATTATTCACTTATGGCAAGTAACTATCTATAAATATTCCTTCTGTTCCTCCTTATTGTCACATTCCTTCTCAAGTCCCACTTCCCCAAATGAACATTGCCTGTCCTTTGCCACTTTTCTGTGATGCAGTATCATGTAATAGCAAAAGCACAGACTTGGTTGGCAGCTATCCTAGGTTTGATTCCTGGCTCTGCCGCTAATTTGCTGTGTCACATTGGATGATCTTTTTGATTCTCAGTTTCCCACCTTTAAAATAATACAGAGTTGTAATGACAACAAATTAGGTGACATGAGTAGAAAACAATAACAGCTAATCTTTATTGAATTCTTAATTTAAAATCACAGAACAAAACACTGCTCTAAATGTTTCAAATGCATACATTTACTTATCCCTCAAAGCAATCATGGTAAGCTTGATTCTATATAGCTCTCCTGGCTCTCACCCCTGGTGTTACTTCTGTGATTATGTTACATTATGTGGCCAAAGGGACTTTGAAGATGTGATTAAAATGACGTATCAGTTGACCTTAAGCTAGGCAGATTATCCAGGTGGGCCTGGATATTATAATCATATAATCACATAAGCCCCTTAAAAACAAGAAGTTTTCATTTTTTTTAATTGCTGAGTGATATTCCATCGTATATATGAATCATAACTTATCATTAAAATAAAAAAATAAAAAATAAAAAGTTTTCTCTGGCTGTTGGCAAAAGAGGAACTTAGAGAGATTTGAAGCATGAGAAAAACTCAGTGTAGTTGCTGCTCGGAAGATGGAGGGGTCACGTGAGAAGAGCCTGGACAACCTCTAGGAGCAGAAGGCCAGTCCCCAGTCAACAATCAACAAAGAAACCGGGACCTCAGACCAACAGCTGCAAGAAACTGGATCCTGCCAACAACCTGAATGAGTTTGGAAGGGGTCTCTTCCCAGAGCCTCCAGATCAGAGCCCAGTAGGCTAGCATCTTGGCTTTAGCCTTGGGAGTCCCTAAGCAGAGAACCCAGTTAAGCCCACCCTGACTTCTAACCCACAGAACTGTGAGATAATGAATGAGTGTTGCTTTAAAATGCTAAGTTGTGACAGCAATAGAAAATTAATATAAACCACACATAGTAGCTACCTTTATTATTATACCCACTTTGCAAATGAAGAAACTAAAGTGCAGAGAAGTAAAGTCAGTTGCTTTTAAATATCAGAAGTGGGATTTAATTCGAGGCACTCTCTCACCAGATCTCATGTTCTAACCTAGGGATACAGTGCCTGAGACATTTGTAGTACTCATTGCATATTAGTTTCTTTCTTCCCTCCCTTTTTTTAGCTTAGCCCAGAGGGTATCTAGCTGTCACAGCTTTTGATTTTGCTGCTGGGGTTTATTTGGTGCTGTGGCAGGCGGTTCTGGATAAAGATAGCATACTTGGAGCATTAGTTTTACTCATGGGAATAGGTCTTTATATGTTATAACCAACCTGAATATTTCACAGCCTAGAATGCAAAACATAACACCAAAGATTCCAAATAAATTTTATGTTTTTGATAATCTCTTTACTGCAAAAAATACTTGACTGAAAAAATTTCAGAAGCACTGAGCTGACATAGTCAAACTAATTTACCACTTTTCCTTCCCATTTTATTCCCGAAATTCAGTGAGTTTGCTGTACCAGCCAGAATTCTGGAATGAGAATCAAGAAATCTGGACCCAGCTCTTCATCACTATTTATCCAACCATCCATTTATAGAATGGTCCTTATGCTTGGAGTGTCTCTAATACAATGTGACTTGATGAAGTATTACAAACTTTTCCAGTTCTGTTTCCTTGCAGATGAAATTAGGTGATTTCACAAAACTTTCTTTAGGGTCTCTGTTACCAGTCTAATGCCTTTACAGCTCTTGTATGTGCTGACCTCTGGACTTCACAAGGCAAGACAATGTTTCTCACAGTCTGGCCTGGCTACTACCTGCGTTAGAATCTCCTGGGGTGCCTATAAAAAAGCAGATCTGGTTTTACACAAGCTCTTGGAGTTATTTATTTATTATTTTGTCCCCACCCCATCTTCTTGGGGTTATTCTGACGCACACTGAAGTTTGAGATGTACAGCTATAGAGATGCAACAAATATATGACATAGGTCTGGCGTCCTAAAAGTATCCCCCTTATTAAAAGACAAGGCTTATAGATTTGGAAAGAACAACAGGGTCACACCGGTCTGTATCAGTCTCCAGGCCATGCCCATCCTCCTCCACCCCAATACCTGACCCCAGCCAAGGCCAGGGAGGGAGCCGTGACCTTGATTATGGAGCATATCTGGCCTAGCCCCCTGTGCCTACAAAGCCACCTTTTCCTTTCTGGGGTTGACCTGCGTTTGCCCCATTCAATAACAGTGGTTAATGCAGAACAAGAGTGAGAGTTCTCCCAGGCTTCAGGAGCCTTTTCCCTTCCAGAAGGGAGGGTGGAGCTGACGCAGGCCGGTGGTGGAGCCCCTGTGGGCAGCGGGCGCCCTGCAGCAGTAACTCGCCCGGGTCAGGCAGCGGCTGGAGGCAGCGCCCTTTCACCTCCATCAGCACGGAGGGAACTGGGGAAGTGGGTCAGCCCCGGAGGCCCGCAGGAGCAGCCCCTCCTTAGCCTTCGCTTCCCGCTCTCCCGCTGAGCGCAAGGCCTCGGCTCCAGCCGAGCGGTGTCGCTGGAGCGTCGGTGCCCAGGGCCGGCCGGCGGGTGCCTGCGCCGCGGCGCTCTGCCCGCCGGCTGCCCTTGCCGGCGCGCGGCCGCCGGTCCTGCGGCGCCGTTGGCCCTCCCGCCACCCCCTCGGCGGGGCCCTTCCCTTACTATGGTAATAGTGACATTCAGCGGGAAAGGCTAGCGCGGACCGCGGCGCCCCGGCTCCCGAGGCGCGGGAGGCTGGGTGGGCGGACGGCGCTGTGCGCACCTTGCGCTCCGAAGCTGCGGCGGCCCGGCAGCAGGCGCGCTCTCCCCGCCGCCCCCGGCCCCTGGCCGCTGCGGGGCAGCCTGTCACGCACGCTCGCGCCGGCCCGCGAGCTGCGGGCACGACCTCGCGGCTCGGGCTCCTCCGCCGGGAAAGGACGACTGATCCAGCGCTTCGGGAGGGACCCTGCCTCACTGCTCGTATATGGCAAAGTTTCTCGCGGAGCTCCTGGGCTGCACACTGCCGAGCAAGGGCGCCTCTCCCATGTTTGAGGTAGGTGGAGGGTGTGTCCCCGTAGCGACCGCTGTCTGCGGTGGCGCGCGACCCTTGACCGGGGTCTTGGGGGACCCCAGGAGTTGACAATGTGCAGTCTAGCTTGGTTTCCACCTGGATGTCTGGGGTGGGGCAGAGAGAGGATGGCGAGGAGACCAGAAGCCGGAATTCTTGCCTCCCTGGACCTCAGTTATTTATTTATTTTTTTCTTCCCTAGTTGACAGGCGAACACATTTTTTGTCGATCTGGAAGAGTTTTTAAGAGTTGGTCCTTACCTAAAATGCCAGGAATGTCTGAAAATGAAAAGTATCTTGCAGTCCATCTCTGCTGCCTACTTTGTTTCCTTTTTCCTTTTAATTTGAAGATATAATTAACAGTAAAATCATTAGGTCAGAAGGTTTCTACCTTCCTGCCTCCAAGTATGCCCTCCCCCAACCTCTAACACACTGCAAACTCAAAAGTTAATTTCTTCTTCTGTGAGTGAGATACATTGGGGATGAGAAAGGTTAAAATAGGATTTGCCAAATCAGGTGAACAAATCGCAGTTCGGAAGGCAGGTATATTTAATTGCTCACACCTGCCTGAGATAGCAATGATGCTGCTGTAAGCATCTTGGGCAAAGAGTTGATTATGGGAAGGCTGTCTTGCTTGTCCTCTTGGGGAGAATGGTGGCATCAACTTTTTAAATAGGAAACCTATATTATTAGCCACTTCATAGAGACAACTTTACACTGTGCATAGTCTCTCATTTGCCTCTACAGTGAGAACAGTGTCCTTTGTCTCTATCCACCCATCCTCCCCCAACAGGCTGCCTGACAACTAGGCCTGGACCAGCGGGGTTTGGCCATGGCCTCGGCCAGATTGGCCAGTGCTGCTGTGTGTGCTTGCATAGCACTCTCCACTCAGTCCCAGGGCTTGACATCTTTCCCTGCCAGCCTCCTGGCTACTCCAGGAGCTGCCTCAGCCCTGTCTGTCTGCAGTTTCCCGACTGGCCAGAGAGAGCAGAACTTGGTCTCTTCTCTCCTGGATACAGGCAGTTGTCCTTCAGCAAAGCAGCTCTTGAGGATTCAGACTCTTTGCTGTTCCCTGGCTGCATGTGAGTCTCTTCTCACCTTTAGCAATGATAGGTGTTCTTACCTTCTGAGGTTCTACGGCTACATTCCTTTTATTTTGGAGCTCAGGTTGCCCAACCCATAATCTCTGCAGTGTGGCAAATCCATTTAAAAGCAGCGAGATCTCCATAGTGGGCGATGAAGAGGAGCTGGGAAAACAAAAGCAGCTGGGAGAAACCAGACCGAAATGCCAGACTGGGCACTTGGTTGACTGGGATCTAAAAAAATAGTGAAGAGCCCACAGAAGTAAAAATTTCCAGGCCTGCAGCTAAAATCAGCTGTCTCCTATGGCGTTTAACATCTCTGCCTGTTTGCTTCTCTGTGATGTAAATGTTAGGCAGCATTTGGGGGTCATTCGGGCACCTGAGATGCTCCTTTGAAATTGCTTTTCTCTTTGGCTTTCTCTTCACTTGTATTTGGATTTTTATTCTTAAATTACCAAAACCCACACTAAGTAATTTTGGTCGTAGGCACTGCCTTTTGGTTTTGTATATTTTTGCCTATTTTATCCTCCAGCAATAGATACCCCATCTTTATTTCTTAGAATTGACTCTCAATTATTGCTGGTTGGAGGAGGCCTTAACAAAACCAGTCAGAGATGTAATTAGACAATTAAGAAAGTGAGCGGCAGTTTTGCCTGTGAAGAGCTCCAGGAAAGGGCATTCCTTCCGTCCTTGGTAACTCCTTATATCTTGCTTTTTGTTATTTTTCTACCCGTCTAGAGGCAGGAGCTACTGTAGCATCTGCTCTCTCCTTTCTACAAATGAGTAATTCAGTTTTGGCTCAATCATCCAAAAACACTCCACTGAAGGTATCACTTTTAATCAGTGTGCTGGAGGAGTTAAGTGATCTTCCTTCCCTTTCCTACCGAAGGAGGGGGAAATCCTGTGCCCAAAGAGATGAATAACTGAGTCAGGAATGTGTTTTGAGGATGCTTTCTTCTCAGGCAATAACCCCTTCAAAACACTTTTACTCATAAAAGAAGAGGCAGTTGTTGAGCTCTCTATATCTAGGAGAGAGAAAAATGTGTAGAAAAGATATTCGCAAGCCTTTCTAAATATTTATTTCCTAAAAATGAAAGTGCTAGGATGTGAGAAATTTTAGGCAGTTTCATTTCCACCAAATGCTCTAATTTTAACTTTGGAGATTACCTTCAGTTTCAGGGAGGTCAAGAGAAGAGATGGATGTTTTCATAAGGATGGCCTTTGGTTTCATTTTGGTTAAGAGTAGCCAAGAAAGTAGTTTCTTCCTACCCAGGCCAATTAAGTTTGCACAGAGGAGCTTCTGTCCAAAAGAGTACTGAATCCTGACAGGACCTGTTTTGTGTTTGCAGCTGTCTGACTAGGGAGAATGGGTGACAGGTTATGGAGAACATGGGGCAGAAAGTCACTGTGGTTGAAAAACAACTCCATCCGGTGCTTTGTTATGTCATTTTCAGAGGCTAAGGACAGATGGTGTGCTTTTGAAACAATGTCATTCATGATCACTTTGTTAAACTTTCCTTTACTTTTTCTTAGTATTTAAGTTTACAAATCAAGTCTTTGAGGAACAATTTAAAAATTTTGAGGAAATAAAACCAAAGGATAATATTTACCGTAGCCATGGCAGTGCCCTGAGCATAGGGCTAGATTTTTGGAATAATGTTGGTGTCACACCAAGGCAGAGCTCCTGTGGAAAGGGTGGGCTTGCTGTGGATTCTGATGTCTAGGAAGATAGGGCATTCTAAGCACACAGGTTGGTGGTTTCAGACCAAGCAGGTCCTACATATATGAGTCCTGTAAGCTTGGATGAGTGTGGATGGCTGGCCCTGCCATCCATTCCTTCCCCTTTAAGCTCGAATATATTATGAACCTGCTCCCACCTCTAGCCTCAGTGTTGTTTCACACTATGCCTTAGTGGTAGTGATGGCGTCTGGCTCCAGGACAGGAAGTGGCAGGAAAATTATATAGTCAGTGGTGATTGCTTTGGCTCCTCTTTGCAGGTCTGTCTTCTCTTAGTCTACAATCCCACAGTTTTTAATACTGCCATCCTTCATCATCTAACAAGGTGGGGTACCTTTCAGGAGCCAAATCCGCTGGGCAGAACACATCTGGCTCTCAGAAAAAGGATGTTCAGTTCCACATCACTGTTCGTGGATGTGGTCTCTAGAACTGTCACACCTCATGTAGATTCTGTTCATTTCCACATTGTTTTCTCTCTTTACCAGTGTTGCCGCCTAACTGACTATAGCTTTAATTTATACATAATACATAATAACTATCATTTATTGTGGGCATTGTTCTAAAGGCATAATATACATGATCTCAGCTATCCTCCCAATAGCTTCAAGGTATAGGTATTAACAACCATGTTTTACAGATAAGAAAATTAAGGTTTAGAGAGTTTAAGTCATTAGGTCACTCTAGTAATGCGTGCTAAGGAGGGGTCCCAAAGTTCACCTCCCTCCCTTAACTGTGGCTACTTGGTATTTAGTTTTTTGTTTTGTTATATTTTTTGTTTTCTACCTCAGCTTCATTCCTAGATATACTCTTTTCTTTTGGAAGTAGGCAAAGGAAACCCCATTTATTCACAATTGCTTTCATTCTTTCACTGGCACTATGTTACCTTTGGAATGGCCTGAGTACCTTACTCCTGGAAATGTTCAATCAAAGACTGATTGAACTCAGAGGAATTGTTACGGGAAGGATTCAAGTTCGATTGCCATGACCCTTTACAGAGAGCTTCCATTCGCGGAGCATTCCTATACATTGTCTTGTTTTATTTCCCAGTCATATCATGAGGTAGGTTGCATTGTTATCTCTGTTTTAGAAGTGAGGAAGCAAAGGCCCAGAGTCATTACACGAATTGTCCAAGGTCACTCACCTACCAAGGATCTTATCTGGGAGATAAATCCTGCACTCTGATTCCACAGTGCTTTGCCAGCCAGTTGTGTTGATTTGCCTTATCTTTTTCTGGCCTCTGATTTCTGTCTCATCCATTCTGTCTTTTGGATTGTTGCTAAAGTCTTCTTCCTTAAAAGCCCAACTTAGCACAGTACCCATTTATGTACCCCAGATTCTTTGGTGGTTCTCTGTTTCACGGAGATTCAGCAGGGTATGCATTTCCCCTCAACAGTGTGGTTACTACCTAATTTTCTTATCCAATCTTTCCTTCTTCCTACCATATTCCTAGTATTCCAGCAATTACTCTGATTTCTTGATCATATGCTCTCACCTCCAAGCTGTTCTTTTGCCTAATATTTTCTTATTGATGTTCAGCTCAAATCTCACCTCCAGATCCAACCCCTTAGACAACATCCAGCCCTCTACCACAGGCCCACTGAATATTATTTGTGTTTGTTTCTATATGAGACTGCGGACAACTTTCTCTTATAACTTCTCTATGCTTCAGTTTTCCATCTTCAGTGGGAATAATAGCTGTGCCAAATGCAGAGAGTTAATCCCTGTAAAGAAGTTAGAATAGTGGTCAATGTACGGTCCTTGCTGATGTCCCTTGCTGTGTGTCTCTGACCTCTTCAGCCTTAGGAAATAAGTATGCTTTCCTTCCATACCACCTAACATAGTATTTTACACATAGTTTTGCATCAAATAAATGCCTGATGGATCGAATCGATCTTTCAACTCTGCAAGTTCATAATTTTCTTTGCTCTTAAATTATTTATCTGAAATTCAAATTTAACCAGTACCCTCTAGTTTTTACTTACTAAATTTGGCAATCCTATCTTACCTTCTTTCTCCTCCCTCAGTAACCAGCTTCTAGAGTCCAGTCCTACTCAACTTTGGAAGCCTTGTCCCCATTCTTCCCTCTCTATAGCCCCTACTATGTCAGAGATCCTATTCCAGGCCACAGGAGCCCCCTATAGGAAATTGCAGCTGGGCAACTGTCTGTCTCCAGTGCTTCACTAGTGTGGAAATGCTGGAGTGAGCAAGCTTTCCATTGCAAGTGTCAGGGCTGTGACTGAGAGATTCATATTGCTGGTATCTTATTTATTCGTACTTTGTGTTTTCACCAGTTCATTGAATCATTCATTCATTCAAGCATTGGCATTGTGCTAAGGTGCCCTATGAAAACCTTGCTAAGAAACATTCAAACTATTTTGACTTTGACCCATAGTAACAAACATATTTTACATTGCAGTCCTGAATCCACATAGCTATTTATACCTATATAACACTGAATCAAAGTTTCAAGAATAATAACTTTCCTTATGACAGGGGATGTACTCTGATCTTTGCAATTCTCCTTTACATTCTATTTCTTCCATTCTATTAAGAATTAAATGGAGCAAGACCCATCGAATTGATTTCATGAGTTGTAACTCATAATTTGAAAAGCTCTGCTATATAGTATAGTAAGATTCTATTTTTATAGACCAGTTTGTATTACCTCATTATCCCAGTACTATACTTACCCTTTGTTACAGGATACATTAGGAGATTTTTGTAGTCTATCATGAGAAGCCAACCACCATGCATAACATTATTTTTTTGGTAGAAAATATTTTCAGAGTTTCAAACAACTAACTTACCAAATAACTTTTGATAGGTATCCTGCCCCTAAAAGATTTGGCATGTTACCTGAGCATATTTTATGACATACTTTTTATTTTGAACGCTGTACTTAAATTTGAATTTATTTCTCTCTTTGCATTCACTAATAACAAATGTGTTCTGCTGGTTGGATTGACTCCCCAGGCTACATTTTAAGGATCGTCTCAGTTTTATATTTTAATTGGCCCCATCCCTTCTCTTGTGAAGGAAGTGATACTTTCAAGCAGTTTTTTCCCCCTCTAATTTTCCTGGTAAAGATCTTGAATTTGTCTATTATAACAAGCTCCTTTGTCTATTTAAATGAATCTGACACACTCTCATCCAATTGGTCATTCTGATTGGCTTCGAGCCTCTAAAGAATGACCATGTGGTCAGGCTGTTTTGAAAGCAAATGACTTGGACAAGTATGGTTGTAACTTTAGTGATTGGATGTTGGTGGATGATCATAAGAGAGAAGTTGACTTTGAGAATAAACCTAGTTGCCACAGCTAGGTTTTCAATGAGGGCTATTTGAATTTTAAGCTAATGGATTCTGAGTTTATCTTGTAAATTCACAATTCAGTTGGTTTGAGGGCCAATTGAATTGCTCTACTACATATGAGCCATTGTATATACAGGTCAACTCTACTTACCTTTTGTGTTAGCTGCTTTTAAACTCCGCATGTGGTCCTAAATGCACACATTTCACTTATAGGAATATTTGGTCCCATTGTGATTACATCTGTCTAATGGCTTCTTGCTGAGAAACTGTTACATGATTTTTTTCCTCTTTGTATTTTGATAAGGAAAGGCTAGTGTTTCATATCTGTCAAATGGCCAGTGCTGGCTGCATGTCACAGGGAGAAGGGATAGGGGCTTAACTCTTTGATTTATTTCCTTTTGCTTAGTTCTTTTCAATTTATAATAGTTTTCTTGTATATTATGAATTTCTTTACTTTGCAAATCTTTGATGAAATACAATGGGTCAAGTAGTGACGTTTACATTAGGAAAGTTCTACCTACTTAGAGTTACCTACAGAAGTGGTCCACACACAAAAAAATGATAGCTTTTACTTATCTGAATTTTGCAATGAGTAACAACTGTGCTTTTATTCTAGTCCTATTTCTCCAAATACCTATACTATACTAACAGTATTCTATGTCCCTTTCAAACTGCTACATTTTCAGACCAAAATGGAAGACTCATCACCCTCCATGCGACCACCCGAAACCCACTTCTGCTTTCCAACTCTATCATCAGTCAAAGCACCACCATACATCGTCTTTTTACCTAGAGTACGTTGGCCCAAAAGCTTTGCTTTCTTTTTTTTCTTTTTCCTTCCTGTCAGTGACTCCTGCAGATTCTGTTTTGGATTTGTACCTTTCTTTTTATTCCTCTTCATCTTTATGCACTGTTCTGACAAACATTTATTGAGTATGTACCATGGCCACGGGGCTATAGAGTCTGTAAGGGATTTCACAATAAGCCACTAATTGGTTTGCTTCCCTTAAATCTCCCTCCTCTCCACTTTTCCTGAATTTGCTTTTTAGCATACCACAATGCCTTTTCATTGTCACTTTCCTACATAAGAGTCTATCTGACTTTTTATTTCCAAAGTCTCAAGTCTCTGAATTCCAAGTTATTTCTAAGGTATTCTCTTAGGTCTCTCACTTTGCCTAACCATCTTTACTTCCTACCATTGATTTTCTTCCACTGATCCTAACTTGTCAAATACAAGTTCTTGCCCCTGTGCTTTTGTTGTTTATGTTACTTATTTATCCCGTAATATGATGACCTATCCTCATTCTTTTCATTCTTCCTAACTAAACACTACCTAACCTTCAAGACCATAGTAAAGACTCAGCCCTTTATGAAATCTTCCCCAAAGTCACAGCAAAGAGGCTAAGAGTACACAGCCTGGAGAATCAAATAGTTGGCTTACAATCCTGGCTCCCCCACTTCTTAGCTATGTGACCTTAAATAAATTACTTTTTTGAGTCTCACTTTTATTTTCTGTAAAATTGGAATAATATTTGTAGTTATCTCATTGCGTTATTAACGAAAAAAGATAATTCAAATAAAATACTTAGCAGAGTGGTATGCAGTAATCGATAAATAATATATAATAATAATAATAATAATAATAATAATTGTTATTATTATATACTTTCACCTTGATCTCAATATCTCTGAGTTATCTCTCTTCTTTGACTATCTTAAAAATACCGTACACTTTTCTGAATTCGCCAGTGCTGAGCACAATATAGGTGCTGAATCAATACTTATTAATTTTGAACACATGCCATATGCTGTTTTAGCAAAATCTGGGAACCAATTTATTTCAGAATATATTTAATCATATTTCATGGAACTATGACAGCCACTGTCCTTTAATGACTTGCCCCTAATCTGTGGGATGTGTATTGATGCTAATTTAGGCTACAGTCTTCAAATGGTGATAATATACTTTTCATCCAGCTCTGGCAGAAGCAGTTCTAAAAATGTTCCAGTTACAAATGCCATTTAAATAAAATAGAACTATAGGTTTCAGTATAATTAAACACAGGTTATTTTTTATTTTTCAATTGTTTTACAAACATACATCCTCAAAATAAGTCAAGTGAAGCAAATTCATGCCATAAGTCAAGATTTTATTCATCAGACCTTTATGTTCCATGCTGTTGGTAGAGAATTCTGGTTGGAAGTCAGCTAGATTATTCCAGAATTAATTTACTCCAAAGAACACTTACCCAGTTTGTTTCCTTATTGTATTTCCAGTGGGAAAGAGGGAATAATGATACCTTGCTTCCCTGGAAACTCTGTTGGAAGGCCCGAAAGCATGAGAATTTACTTTCATGAAGATTATTTGAACTAGAAGTCAAGTGAGGGTGCCTACAGAGAGGCACATGGGGCTGAAAACGAAAGAGTAGCAGTGTTATGAATTGCAAAGAACCAGTATCAGGAGTCTTAAGATCTGAATTCTAAGTCTGGCTCATCTCCTCACTGGCTGAATGCTATTGGGGGAAATCTCCTGACCACTCTGAATGTCAATTTTCATAGCTCTAAAATGAATGTATCAATATTCAATTTGCTTTACTCACAGAAATGATATGGTAATAAACATGAAAGTCCTTTGTAAAATGTCAAACTTTATACAAATGTGAGTTGCCATTACCGATACTGTAATAAAGAGGACAGAAACATAAGGTGCATACTTGGCATCCTGGGCATGCAGGAGCCTGCTGGTGAATGGACTTTTAGGGATGGTATGAATGGTAAAAGTAGAATGCTTCTATATGAAAGGTTGAGAAGGAAATATGAAACAGTCATAATTGATAACTAGAGCTTTAACCGCTGTGCAATAACCCCTGGAATCTATTTGTATTTAGATAGAGATAAAGCTAAACTTAAAAATTAAACTTGAACTAGGTACATAAATGAAATTCTATCAACGTGGCGAGGTGGTGGTGGGGGCATGCAGATATCAGTAACAGAAGGCAAATTGCAAGGAGAGTCTGAGAGGCTAGGATTGTAGACTGCAAAAACATATATTGGCCATTGTTTGAACTCCCTCCCCTTTCTCTCTATCCTCTAAGCCTAGCTATCCTGTGCCAGAGAAAAAGAGCTTGACATATGATGACTCAAGTGATTCTGCCATGGGGCCATTTCAGAGAGCTGAACTCACAGGAGGGAGCCTTTTCAAAGCATGGGGAGTACTGATGTCCTGGGCAGAGCAGTAATGGATAGTTAGCTGCAGGAGCAGTACAAGCACATGGGTAACCTGGAGCCAGCTTGGTCCAGTGGCTGCCCTGACTGGTTCAAGAGTTCATATGATGTAATTTTCCCCAGAGGACACTAACTGATACCAAAGGAAGGAGAATCTGATGTTCTCAGGGTTGGGGTGTGATTTTGTGGCTAGGATAAGGCGACTTCATTTGTAACCACATTTGAGTACATGAAAATTGTTCATATAATCTTGTCAATTGTCTTCTTTCTTCTTTCATTCTTGAATCAGTGTGAAATCTAACCCTCTCAGCTTTTATTTTATTTTTTTCCCAACGAGCTTATTCTTGATGTTCCTTTTAACCAAATTTTATGTGCATTAAAATGTGTCGTGTAGGAGAAAGTGGGGTGGTGTGGGAGAGGTCAGATGTACATACAGAGCCACAGAGACACAGGAAGACACACGGATACACAGTGATTTGCTCCTGGAATGGCCATGATGATCACACCACATCATGATCAGAAGTTAAAATGAATTTAGAAATCTCATTGATTTTATTTATCAGCTTAGCTCCAAAACCTTAAATGTGCTTTTATATGTGAAGTCAAGTGCATGGGGCACTTCCTAGGGGTGACGAATTGAATTTCCTTTCCTTTTGAGTTTCTCTTTCGCCTTTCTCTCCTCCAGCTTTTAGGGAGGTCCTTTCTAAGAGTCTGTGACATAGCTGTGTGCGATTTTCATTTTTTCCATCTCACTCTGCAAATAGAAACTGATTTCATTTTTTCTCATGTATAAAGAAATAGCACATCTGATTTCACAGGCCAGAAATAAATTATTGGAAAGCATCCAGCCAGGCCCTGGGGAAGCCCCTAAAATTATCTTCTACCTTATGGACTGCCCAGATTGTATGCGTGGCTGGGGAAGATGGGGGAAGGAAAGCAGGATTTGGGAAATAAAATTTTCTTGGGCCCAGATGCTGTGAGTGAGTCAGATGGCTGGGTGAGTTCCCTGATGCCGACTGTGATTTTTAGGAGTCCATTTGCTCGGTGCCAGGTTTGGATGTCCAAGCAGCTGGGTGGACCCTCTGGGGTTCCTAGTTAATGTAGCTCCCTCTCCCTGCACATTGTGTGAACTTCCCTTATGTGTGAATAGTGCCTAGATAGAGGGACTTCACTTGGCTTACCTTGCATTGCAATTTGGAATTGTTGTAGGTTACAGTGAGTAAGACATATGCCCTCACTTAGCCGAATTGATGGACAATAGGTAATAATAACAGTTCTTTAGAATTTACCAAAACATCTTACATTCAGACTTTTATTAGAAATAGAGAAACAGTAGGGGGTTATTTTATTCTATTTACAGATGAAACTAAGAAACAGGGAATTAAAAATGTTAGCTTTTGGGAAACAGCTTGGGTATAAAATTGTCCAACAGCCTTGCAGATAATAAAATTAATTTATCACCTTTTTCTAGACATGTCTCCTTCCTTAATAGAATTTAGAATATAACACTATAAAAACACCGTCAACTAAAATTATCAAAATAAAAAATTTTGAAAATCATTAAGTGGTACAAAAAAAGATATCTGAACTCAAATACAGTTTGGAACAACGATGCAGGGTATACCTAAATACCATAAAATAGTATTATCATTTAAATGAAACATTCCATTTTTAGTAAAGGTCCTTCCCATTTCTGGCCTTGCAGATGAACATGGTAACCAATGGGAACAGCTTCAATGATCTGTTTTCAAAGACATTTCCAAGCCAGTCTTTTTCCTCACAAAATTAGCATAAATCCCACCTGCCATCTCTAACCATCCCCATCTCTTCCTTCAAGTTCCTTATATCACTGGATGAAGAGCTCCCAAGCTGTGACTGCAGAAAGCAAATGCATTTTTCTCTCTAACAAACCATTTCTAAAGTAGAGCATGTTGGGGTGATTGCCCAGGATTTTATGTTACGGGGTCTTCTGTTCTTCTGTTCTGGTGGCTGAGTATCAGTAGAAGAGAATAATTGACAATTTCCTGGCACAGTGTTTTATAGATTTTGAAGCACTTTGACTGGATTCTCTTAAACAGCTTTTGAAATGTTATCATCCCCATATGACAGGTTTGGAAGCTGAAGTTCAGAGAGATGAAGTGAATGTCTCAAGATAACCAGAGCCAGAAAGTGATGAAGCTAGGACTTCAGCTCTAGGTCTTCCCAGGTTCTTATACCTTTAGTGATATTAAAGGCTGCCCTTTAATGATTATCTTCTAAAGTTTAAGTTAAAGCTCTACTCTGTCACTTGTCACTTATTATTTGTGTGACCATGGGCAGGTTACTTAGCTTCTTTAAGCTTCAGTGTCTTCATCTATAAAATGAGAAGAGTGGTTATTACGAAGATTAAATGAGAGAAAATATATAAAGTGTTAAGCACTCTGCCTGGCATATAGTTAACATTAGATGTTACCTTTCTCTTTTTTTTTTTTCATTTTATTTTTCACTTCATGGTTGAGTTTGATTTACATTTTTGCCTGGTTCTTTCTGTATTAATTTTTAGGAGTGAGGTGGATATGGAGTGAACATGTAATAGGAGTGGGAAAGGCCTAGGAAAAGGGATCTAACTATATACTTTGTCCCTAGCCCACTTGAAAACCAAATTAGATACCATAGCACTAGGGGTGATAAATGATTGGTTTGATTATTTTTTTATGGGTAAATAAACCAGTGTTTACTCTTTTTTTCTGAATTCTCTAGCTCATTATGTACTGTGTTATGCAGACTTCTCATTGAATAAGTATTTATTCAGTCCCAATTATGTGTCCTATTCATGTGTTTGGTGCTGTAAGGATTACAAAAAGAACAACACACAGTCTCTGCCCCAAGTTTACTTGAGGAGGCTTGATTCCTAAGCACAAAAACGGAGGACTATTCTGAGCTGAGGTCTGATAGGAAACCACTATGCCTATTCTGGGGAAAAGTTTTCACAGGCTAAGTCTTTCTCCAGAATGCTTCCAAGTACTATGACAACCATTTAAAATGTTTTCCAAAAGAAGGAGTCATTTTCAGAAGAAATTCTGTTTTTCCAGATTGATTCTATAAATAGGCAGAATAACTTATCATTTGTATCTTACCACTTTCCAAGACACAAACAATGATTAAAAATGGTAAAATGGTGGGATTATGTTTGAGATCATATCAGATGTAAAACCTTTTGAAAACTATGCCTCTTTATTGGATTTTCTGATTTAGTTTTGTAGTGCCTTAGGCAAACTACTTTCCTCACATGTAAAATGCTCTAAATAAAAATATCTCACTGAGCTGTCATGCAAATTGCATGAAATATGATGTGAAAGCACTTAGCATAGTGCCTGGCACATGGTAGCAAGTATCCAATTAACAATATTTTTCTTTCTACATTGATGAATATGCTCCTTGTCTTTTCTAGACCAGAGGTTTAAATTAAGTCTTCCTTTGAAGTGCCTCCTCCTGTTATCCACTTTAATTCTGCTATTCCCTGGAGCATTTCAATGTTTCTGCAGCTCAGCATGGCTTTACATGCATAGCCCATGAAAGAGTTAATAATGCTGTGTTCTAGCCTTTCTGGTTTGCTGAAGCTACTTAATCAGACAAATCATTGTGGCTCTTTTTGTGGAACTCATTGATGTCCAAAGCAACTAATTAGAGGAAGGGAGTATAGAAAATCAATCTTTACTAACATTGACATTTCTTCAAATTTAAGCAATTGATTTGCTTATATTCTTTGTGAAAACCTGTTGGGATCTAAAATTATCCCAGATGACTACATTAGAGGGTTCTAATAGGTTCTTGGTGTTAGAATAAATGGTATTTGAACATTAAATACATAGTCATAATTTAGAAGAAATCCAGGACATTACATGAACTCACTAGACAAGTAGGTTGTAATCATGACACCATTAAAGGGGCTTCAGGCAAAGTATCATTCTTTGAGAATCTAAGCTACTTAGAGAGAAGAGGATTGTGTTAGATATTTCCCTTTGTACCTCCAGGTTTTGACCTTTCTGTACTCTATGAAATCTACCTAACAGAGTTCTGTTGGCCTTAGCTTCTAATTGGGTTTGGCCAATGGTGAGCATTGATCAGAGATTGGAGGGAGTGGAGATTGTGAGAATAAGACGTTTATCACTCCAACTCCCTATTTGCAAGGTCACCTTGAGCTGGCTGTGTCTCTTTGCCTAAGGTCACAGTTCTTGTAAGGTGGTCCTTTCCGCATAGCCCATCACCAGTGTCATTGCATTCTCCTTTCTCTTGCTGCTTTGGGGCAATTGGACATGTTTCTAACCCCAAGATATTGTACTATGCTTTGTGGTTTTTCTTACACCTTTCTCACATCTTTTTTCACAAAATTTTACTGAACTTTCCTTAAATTACTCAATTTGAATGTCATCTGTTTCCTACCAGAACCCTGAATGATAGAGGAACAATAGCATCTTCCTTTTGAAAGATCAAAGTGACCATCTAAATTACTGGTTTATAAAAAATTTTTGCCAATGCATAAAAATCTGTGTCATTACATATTCAGGTAAAAGTGCATGAATTCACAAGAATGATATATAATGATGTGGCTTGTGTTGGCTGTGATTAAATGGAATGTCATTGGGTCGAATGAAGATATTATTAGAGCTTCAGTAAGTACCAGCCAGCATCTTAAGAGTAGTTCTTAGAGATGGAGTGGGATGCTGAATGCATTGCATCGCAACTTCTTAATTTGCAGGTGAGGAATTTGAATCACCAAGAAGTTAGATAAGTTGCCTCAAGTCAGACGACTAGTGTGTGGCAAAACTGGGTCTTGAACCACAAGTGCGACTGTAAAGCTAGTGGTTATTGTAGTGCTCTGAATTGTGGAAGACAGTTAAATTTAGTTTCCATAAAGCAAAATACATGGATTTGACTTTAACTGGTCAGCTTGCAATGGATTAGAAATGTGCTTGAGAGTGGTGCTGTGGGTTTTGATTTATTTTTAAACAGAAAATTAAGTGCCAGTGAGAAATTTCAGTTTGCAATAATCCCTCTGTCACACCAGTTTAGCCAAAAAGAACAATGTTATTAAGATGTTCACAGAGTTTTAGAATTTATTTATTCATAAAAGTTTTTGCTGTGTAGTACTTTCAGTTTTAGAAAATATGATTTATATGTGGGCTGAGTGATGAATTATAAAATCACTCAGAAAACTATCCTAATCCCTGAATATATTTCATTATTAAAAGAGTTTTTGGGAGAATTGATCTGTTCTCATATTTGATTTTCTATTGCATATGTGGTGTATACCCTGAGAATAGGATTAGTTATTACATGGAAGGTGTCAGTGTTTCTGCCCTTAAGATAATGGCAGCCTAATGCAAGAGATGTGGGGTAGAGATTATATCTGAATTGGAAAATAAACAGGGTAAAATTTTCTGCTTAAGTCAACTGTTAGGAAGACCTACAAGATAACCCCTTCAATTAAAGAGTAAGCCCCTGAAGTCAAGGGTGAAAACTTAAATTTCTTTCATAGTCTCTTCTACCTCTTTATATGGTGGGCAGGGAAAATAATACTTAATTAGTGATATTTGACAAATAAAGAAATGAAATTGCAATAGGTGTTCTTATAGTATTTCAGGAATAAGAAAGAGAGGTCAGTCTATAATCTGTTGTTTTATCGAATTCACAGTTGCTAGGCTAGATGGCTCATACATTGGGAATATTACTTTGCTATACATTTTGTGTGAGTGTGGTGACTTTTTTTCTATTTAGGTTTGCATATAGGAAAATTGGATTATTAACTCAATATTCTTTTTAATAAATTAAAAAGTGAAACTGTTTAGGTAAACAAATCAATAACAGGATAATTTCAATCAATTTTACTATGAAACATCAATTTTCTTATACATAAAACCTTGAAAATTAATAAATATAAGCTGTTTATTGGCTTTGGTTTTTGTGCTTGATATTAATCCATAAAAGCAGTGACTCACACCAGCTAGATGTGTTAGTTTTCTGTGCAGTTTTGTAATGCACTAAGATGCTTTTTGCTCTAATTCTGCTTTCCTGCATAATGCTGCTCATTACGTTATTATATTATATGCATATTTTAGAATTTTTTTAACTATCAGTTTTTCCTCTCTGTATGCAAGTATATACCATCCCCTTTAAAATGTTATAAATGGGTCCTTGTTTTTTTAAATATCAAGATTGGCTTGATTATCTTTTGGATGATGGAGTTTTAAGAAAAACATATGTTGAAAAGATAATGGTCAACTATATGCTTACCTAGATGTAAAAATTATATCTTTATAATGACATTTCCTCCAAATAGAAAGTTACACCATAGTCCTCTAGGGTTAGTACTCAATGCTCCTTTATTACTACTCATCTTATCAAATTAGTTCTCTTCCTCATTCCCCAAGGTGGAGGAATACAAATACTTGTAACTGTCCGTGGTGCTGAAAGCATACTGTCAAAATGATGGTAACATAAGAAATATTTAGATTAATTCCTCCACTTTAATGAAGAATTATGGAGAGATGAACTGACTTACCTAATTTGACATAGCTTGTAATGGTTTTTCAGGACAAGAATCCATGTATTTTTTCCATTACTCCAAGCTGTCAAACCTGGCTTAAAACCTAGAGGACCCATACCAGAGTTAAATGCACGGAACTCAAGGGTTCGATTTGAAAAAGCAGTTATTGTATTATGATATTTCATAAACCCTTTGGAAACAGGAAAGTATATAGAGTGTTTTTTTCCTTATTAGGTACACGAACAGATTTCATTAGTTTGTAACAACTGTACTATTGAGGGCTATAAATTCTATTTGGAAAAAAAACAACAGAAAACATTCTGAATCATTTCTTACCTTTGAGCCTTTTGAAAGCCTTCTTAAAATCCTGACTGACTTTGGAGTACTTTCCAAAGTTAAAGAACTACCTTATTATCTTAGAACTAACTATTTAAATTCAGTGTTTACTCATGTTTAAAAAAAAAAATTCGGGAAAGGTACCAAGATTTAGAAGACTAAATCTTGAGACTACTAGGTAAAAATTCTGACATAAAATAATAGCCACCCTAATAAATTATGCTTAGAAGAGTTTTATCTGGTCAGATTTTATTTCTCTTCCTGATAGTTTGAGATGCTTCTTAATATATTCTTGCACATTTTATTGCAAATTTTCCCCATTATTTTTAATTTTGGTTTGACTGTCTTTTGGAAATATTTGAAATATGTTCTGGTACCTCCCCTGACAAATTAATCAGAATGCTTGTATTTTGTTTAGAATATGGAGAAAATTTTAGAATAATTTGAATATATCAATAGGGAAAACAGCAAAAAATACCCCTTAAATTAAACCTGTGTATTCATTGTACTTTGTAAGTGCATACAATTTGCTCATAACTGTACTAAGAAAAAATTAATTTATGATGTCTTGGATTATCCTTCTTATCTTGTAATTTAGTTTGTTTAAAAATGAACACTCATTTTTAAAAAGTTTCATTGGAGTGTACTTGACATATAACAATTTGCTATAAAAGTATAAAATTGCTGTAAAGTGTACAGCTTGATAGGTTTTGACACATGCATACACATGTGTAATTATCACAATCAAGATAACGAACATATTTAGTACTCTCAAAAGCTTTCTTAAGCCCCTTTATAATCTCTCTACCTGTCCCTCACTTTTACAGGTATCCTGAGATTTATCTTCTATCTTTAGGGGTTAGTTTGTGTTTTCCAGAATTTTATATCAGTGGAGCCATGCAATTTGTACTAATTTTTCTGAGGTATTATCTTATTGTTTTGTGTTTCTTCATTTTCTTTGCCTGTATGTTGGTTTCTATATATCAGATAAAAGCTGTCTCTCCAAGTGGTCTGATGTAGGAGATGAAACTTGTCATTCAACTCTGCCCTAGCTCTTGGCTGTCTTTCAAACCTTTGTGATTATCCAAGCAGCCTACTTTGTTTTTAGTGGCTCCCAGTAGTTGAGAGTGTTCCAGGACTTGTCAGTGTCCCAAAGGGGAGGATTCCAGTCAGCACCTAGACTCAGGCTGAATAGAAGCTTGATCCTAAGGCGGCAGCATTTAAAATATGCAAATATACCTCTTGCAGAGCAAGACTGGGAGACCAGAATTTCTGTCTTCTCCCTCTGCATTGAGTTTATACTCATTTTTATCTTGCTTTTTCCTCATGATTTTATCATCAGTCTGTTTTATTGTGTGTATAATAGTTCATTCTTTATTTTTCTGCATATTTTATTATACAGATATGCCATGATTGGTTTATTCATTCACCCGTTGATAGACATTTAGATTGTTTACAGTTTTTGTCTCTTACAAATAAAGTTGCTATGATTATTCACGTACAAGCATATATATACTTTCATTTATCTTGGGCAATACCTAGAAGTGGAGTGGTTGGATCATATGGTAAGTGTATGTTTATTATTTAAGAAATTGCCAAACTATTTTTCAAAGTGGTTGGCTCATTTTACATTAGTAGTGTTTCTCCACGTTCTCACTAGCACATGGTATGGTCAGCCTTTTTAATTTTAGCAATTCTAATAGATGTGTAGAGGTATCACATTGTGGCTTTAATTTATATTTCTCTAATGACTAATGATGGTGAATAACCTATCATGGGCAAATTTGCCATTCATATATCTTCTTTGATGAAGTGTCTGTTCAAATCATTTGCCCATTTTGATTATTTTTCTTATTATTGAGATTTGAGAGTTCCCGATTTATTCTGGATACAAGTAATTTATCATATAAATGATTTACAAGTATTTTCTCCCAGTTTGTGCCTTGTCTTTTCATCTTCCTAACAGTGTCTTTGGACAAGAAGTTTTTAATTTTTATGAATTTCAATTTACCATTTTTCCTTTTATTGATCATACATTTGATATTACATCTAAAATATTCATTTAATCCAGAATCACAAAGATTCTCTCCTATATTTTCTTTTAGAAATTTCCCAATTTTACATGTAAGGCACTGATTCATTTTTAATTAATTATTGGACATAGTTTGAGATATGGATCAATGTTATTTTGCTGTTGCATTTTTTTTTTGCATACAGATAAACAGTTATTCCCACCATTTATTGATGGTGAGAATAATTGCCTTTTTATCTTTGTCAAAAATCAATCATCTATAGGAACTCTCTGTACTTTCTACTCAATTTTACTGTAAGCCTAAATCTGCTTTATAAAAAAAAGTCTAAGAAAAAAAGAAAGAAGAGGCGAAAGCAAAAAACAAACAAACAAAAAAAAACAGTTCACATAATGTAAGTCTAATTCTGGACTCTTTACTGTGTTCCACTGATTTGTCTGTCTTTGCACCAGTGCCACACTATCTTGACTACAGTTGCTTTATTGTAAGTCTTCAAATCAGATCTTCTCACTTTGCTATTCTTTTTTCAGAGTTGCTTTGGCTATTCTAGGTTCCTTCCATTTCCATATGCATTTAGAATCAACTTACTTACTAATTTCTACAAAAAAGCATGCTGAGATTTTGTTTGGGATCTATAGCTCATTTTGGGGCTACTTGACCTCACAACAATATTTTATCATCTGACCCATAAGCACAATGTATCTCTCTATTTATTTAGGTCTTTAAAAAATTTTCTCAGAAATATTTTTACAGTTTTCAGTGTATAGCTTTTGCACATCTTTTGTCAGATTTATCCCTAAGTAGTTTATATTTTTAATGTTATTGTAAATCGCATTGTTTTTTGAATTTTAATTTCTGTTTGTTCACTAGTAGCATATAAAAGTACACTTGATTTTGTGTATTAATCTTTGATCTTGCAACATTCTTAGTTCTAGTTGCTTTTCTCTAGATTTCATTATATATTCTATATAGGCAATCATATTGACATATTTTTCTTTAATTAAAGATGTTACTCCATTATCTTCTCCTGTGTCTTGTTTTTCATGAGAAATCTGCGATCATCCTTATGTTCATTCTTTTGTATGTAATGTGTCTTTTTCTTGGGCTACTTAAATTTTCTTTTTATCACTCATTTGAATAATTTTATTATGTTGTGCTTTAGTGTCATTTTCTCATGTTACTTTTGCTTGAGGTTAGTGTGCTTCTTGGTTCTCTGGGTTAATTTAATTAAATTTGTAATATTTTAATCAATTATTCAAAAATTTTCCCTGCCTGTCTCCTCTTCTTTGGGACTCCCAACACACACATATTAGACCTCTTGAAGATGTCCCACAACTCACCGATTCTCCATTCACTTAAAAATTCTTTTTTTCTGTGTTTCATTTTGGAAAGTTTCTATTAGTATGTGTTTTCAATTTAGTAATATTTTCTTCTCGTCGGTAATATGATAATAACTATGTATAGTGCCAGGTGGGTACTAGACTAGTCAGGGGGTTCACTTCATAAATCGTATAAATGTCTAACCACTATGCTGTACACCTGAAACTAACATAAAATAATATTGAATGTCAACTGTAATTAAAAAATCAAAAAAGGTTGGGGAAGATGAAGGGGAATAAGAGGTTCAAACTTCCAAGTATAAAACTAATAAGTCATGGGGATGTGGTGTACTGCATGGGGAATATAGTCGATAATATTACGATAGTTTTGTACAGTGTCAGATGGTTGCTGGACTTATCATGGTGATCACTTCTTAAGATATATAAATGTTGAAGCTAATACAATATTGTATGTTACCTATGTTATCATAAAAATCTTTAAAAAATAATATTTTCTTCCACAATACCTGATCTGCCATTTGTCCCTTCCAGTGTATCTTTCCTTTCAGACATTGTAGTTTTCATCTCTAGAAGTTTGATTTGGGTCTTTTTCATATCTTCTATGTCTCTATTAAGTTTTTGAGAATATGAAATGTAGTTATAATAATTGTAATGTTCTCGTCTGTTAATTCTAACATTTGTGTCAATTCTGGGTCACTTTTAATTGATTAATTTTTTTCCTCATTAAGATTCATATTTTCCTGTTTCTCTGCATGCTTGATAGTTTTTGATTGGATACCCGACATTGTAAATATTGCCTTTTTTAGTGCTGGACATTTTTGTATTCCTATAAATTTTTTGTGCTTTATTTTGGAATGCCATTAAGTTACTTAGAAATAGTTTATTCCTTCCAGGTCTTATTTTAAAGATTTGTTAGACTCATCTACAAGTATAGTTTGCTAGGGCTAATTATTCCCACCTTTGAGGTAACACTCTTCTGAGTACCCTACCCAATGACCCATACATGCATTATGGTGTTTCTCTGTCTGCCATGTGGAAACAGACACTATTCCCAGTCCTAGGTGAACTCCAGGTATCCTTTCAGGTGATTCTTTCCTCAGCCTCAGATATTGCCTTGCATTCATGCACAAATCAGTACCCCGATCACTTATTTTAGAGAGATCTTCTGGAGATCTCTGGAGTTCTCTCTCTGTGAAAGTCTCCTCTCTTTGGTACTCTTTTGTGCAAATTTAGCTGCCTTGGTCTCTCCAGGCTCTCAGCTCTATCTTTTCAAACCAGGGAGCTCAGCCTAGATTCCTCTCCCTGAGCTGAAACCTGGCGACTCTCTCAGGGCAGTATACTGGCACAAATGTAAGCCTCACCTTATTTGTTTCTTGTTTCTCAGAGATCACTGTTTTTCACTGCCTGATATCCAGTGTCTTGAGAACCATCATGTCATATATATATATACATACATATATATACACATGTGTGTGTGTGTGTATGTGTATGTGTGTGTGTTTTCAGGCAAGAGGGTAAATCTGGTATCTGTTACCTAAATACTCATTACAATTAGGGAATAATTATATGCTAAACTATGTGCTAAATACAAGTATAGTTGTAGGAATTAAGTAGAAGTAATTTCCAGAGCAATCGGAAAAAGATACATAGAAGAAGGGAACTAATATTTGAAGGTTAAGTGGGATTTGGATAAATACAGTGGTGGTATCATCCCTTTAGTCAGAAATAGTCCTCCTTCAGTTACAAAAGAGCTATGGAGACATAAATGAACAAAACCTTTGTGTTGACTGTGTTAAGAAATCTGTCTACATATTTACCTCAAGGAATTTTTTTTTTTTTGCTTATCTGCATCTTTCAGAGGGAAGCTATTAAGAGATACAGTGAAATATAAAGTTTGCACATTTGGGAATATGTTTATTAATATAAGTTTTAATTTTCAACATTAAGTTATCTTACTATCTGAGTTTTTATTGTAAATAATGAACAAATGTTAAATAAATGGGTTTTGGAATCAAGCAGATCTGGATTTGAATCCCAGCTCTGCCATTTATTAGCTGTTTCCTTAGACCAGTTACTTCTCTTAGTTCCAGTTTCCTCATTTTAAAATAGGGATAATGATAGTTATCAGGATTAAGTGAGGTCATTCATATAAAGTACTTGGAACAGAGCCTGGCACAGACTGTACCCTCGATAAATGTTCGTTGCCATTATATGTTATGTTATGAAGGTGGAATGGCAGTTGCATTAAAATATTTTGTGGTAATCAGCCTGCTGACATAAACTATCCATTTATTTTTCTCATGGACTCTTCTATTGGAAAAAAACTGTATTCAAGTGTAATATTCCACTCTTAACTCCTTAAGTTTCATTTTATTTAGTGTCTCAGATGACAACAAACATCTGGATAAAAATTGAAAAAGCATTAGATTTGGATGACTGGGTTCACATCAGTGACCACCCTGGATTGACCAGATGACTTTGACTGAGTTAACTGTATTTATGTGTTTCCCTTCCCATCTTTTTATCTGGATTTTTCTTTTTTTTTTCTTCCTTCCTTTCTTCCTTCCTTCCTTCTTTCCTTCCTTCCTTCCTTCCTTCCTTCCTTCCTTCCTTCTTCCTTCTTTATGCGTCCCCTCCTTCCTTCCGCTTCTTCCTTCGCCGTCTTCGCCGCGCCTTCCTTCCCTTCCTTCCTTCCTTCCTTCCGCCCCGTCTATTCCCTGTCCGTGCCGCCGCCGTCCTTCAGCGCCGCTTCCTTGCGCCTTCCTTCCGTTCCCCTTCCCCCGCTTCCGTTCCTCCTTTCCCCGCCCCTCTTCCATCTTTGTTTCCCAATCATGACCTCTTTCTCTATCTATTCATCTCTTCTCTCTCTCTCTCTCTCTCTATCTCTTATTCCTGCCATGCTCAAGTTGGCATGCTCTTCCAGCAGTTTATCTTTTGTGGGTTTTATTATGGAAAGGAGCTTTGACTGGTTAATTTTGAGTGTTTGTGGGAACCAAGCTTCCCCAGCCTCTTCAGACCTTGCTGGGAAATTTTTGTGTTACAAATGGGAATGTATTGAGTTCTGAAGTTCCAGCCGCTGTCCTCACATTGGCCCACTGTGCTTTCCAGTGAGCCCTTGCTGGCAATTTTTGGCTTTTCCTAGTCTCAGATCCTTTATACACTCGTTGCTTCTTTCTCTTTCCTCCTCATGGCAAGGAATACCACATAGGTCTTGTGGCTGCTGCTGGTTTATCTCCACCTGCCCATATTTTCAGGTTCCTGGGAGAAATCTTATCACTTAATTGTCACTGTTTGATGTAAATATTGTTCATGAGTTTTTGATTTTAGTGTCCTAGTTCTGTCTGTTTTTATGGGGGGATTTGGGGAGACTGAAATACTAAATGTGGCTGCCATTATATTCCCAGAATTCCTCCCTGATCAGTCTGTTTTTCACATTTATCTCTCCATTTGAGGTATAGCCAACAGTTTTCTGGAAGCTCTGACCCAAAGGTTAATGAAATGGAAACTAGACTGTGCTAAAAGCAACTAGCCTAGCTGGAGGTGGCTTGTTGGTGGGATTCTTTTAATGCAGACATTTCATTTTTCTGGATATATCTGTGGCTTAGGATCCATTGCTTCCTTATTATTTAATTTGCAAATATGACGATAGTATATATATCATTTTTATGCATTTCAGACATGCCATGAGTCAATTTCTGTTCTCCTGCCCTATAAGCATGAGAATTACTAAAAAAAAACTAATATAGCACAATTAGCTTAAAATTCAGGTATTGGTTCTATTCCCTACCACCAGAATTGTAAGGAGATTTTACTTTTTGCCATGTTGAGCACCTTTTTTTTAGTCTTATTGGTGAGCTGGGGTTGCTTTCTTTCATTTCCATGACCTCTTGTTTATCTTGGTTTTAAAAATCACTCAGGTTGAAAATGTAGAGAGTAAAAAGTTTTAGGGTTTTTATTGGCTTCAAACCCAGAGAGTGTCATTTAAACCAATCCAATTTCTTTTGGAATTTTGCCTTTTTTTTTTTTTTTTTTTTTTAGGAAATTAATCACTGCAGAAATAAACATGTCATCTGGTCATTTGAAACTTTATGGATTTTTGTTCAAGTTTAAAATTGATTAGAAGTAGTTCTGGTCATGGTCTGGGGTGAGTGGGAAAGGAAGGAAGCAGAATTAATTAGCCCCCCAAATCTATCACAGTCCAAGGGCATTTTCTGCAGAATCATTATTATGAGTGCATTGTTAGGTCTCACCATGAAAGGGGAGTGTATTAGCACTTTTACCTGATTCGCAGGAGAGGAAGATAGGAATCCAAGAAATTCTTGAAAGTCCGGGAAGATATAATTAATTCCCAGGCTTCCTGCTTGTGTTCTATATTCTACTATAGAAATAGCTGAGCTTTTAATAGCAATAATCATTCATGACTTACACTTTTCCTTATATAACAATTTTCACTTAATTTTCAGAGAGATTCAGAAAGCTCTCATTTTGGAAACTTTAGAGATTACTACTGATTATACACATTTTTGTGTACATGTGGACTTTGATGTACTTGGATGATTTACAACAAGGAGAGATCTTCTCCTCATCTGACCTATCTCTTTGTCCCTAGTACAGCCCATCTGCTCCTCTCTCAAGTCTCTCAGTGTGCTGTACCCAGTTCATGACTGTTTAATTCCTAGTTCTCCACCTTTGCCAGGCCATTGTCTACTGTCTGAAAAGCCTCCCAGCATCAGCTCTGTTAGTAAGAGTTAAAATCTATTATCTAGCTCAAAACAATTCCTGCAGGAAGTCTTCTTGTATTAAATGCTATTTACTCCCTCTGATGGTGCCACTGGGCAATATTCCCTCAGCACATATATATTTGATTTGAATAATAATGTTTCTCACTGCACTTAACATAGGGTTCAATCCAAATCGAGCTCTTAATAACTGACTACAGTAGTTATCCCTTATCCACGGTTTCTTTTTTCTTGGTTTCAGTTACCTATGGTCAACTGTGGTCTGAAAATATTAAATGGAAAATTCCAGAAAAAAACAATTCATAAGTTTTAAATTGCACGCCATTCTGAGTAGCGTGATAAAATCTCGTTCCATCCCGCTCCGTCCCCCGCAGGGATATGAATCATCCCTTTGTCCAGTTTCTTCACGCTGTGTACACTACCTGCCCATCAGTCAGTAGCCCTCTCAGTTTTCAGTGGGACGGTCGTGATATCACAGTGTTTGTGTTCAAGGAAACCTTATTTGACTTAATAATGGCCTCAAAGCTCAAGAGTAGTGATGCTGGCAATTGTATCTGTCAAAGAGAAGCTGTAAGGTGCTTCCTTTAAGTGAAAGGATAAGTACAGTACAATAAGATATTTAGAGAGAGAGAACATTCATATAACTTTTATTATAATATATTCTTATAATTGTTCTATTTCATTATTAGTTGTTGTTCTTAATCTCTTACCATGCCTAATTTATAAATTAAACTTTATCATAGGTATGTATGTATAAGAAAAACAGTATATATAAAGTTCAGTACTATCCCCGGATTCAGGCATTCGTCCCCTGTGGATAAGGGGGGATGAGGGACTTAACTAATATATCACCTTTCCTTGTAGGAAAACCAATAAATAATCCTCGTGTATTGAAAAACTGTATTTATTTGGTTTTGAGTGTTTGAGAGTAAAACAAACGTTCTATGAAAACAGAAGGAGGATGAGTTTAGAGAAATGGGGTTTTATACTAGAATTTGATTATTTGCATACTAACACCTAAATATAGCATGTAGTAATAACTAGAAATGTATTTGAATTATAAAAATAGCTACTCTATTACTGCGTACCAGGCACTCTAAGGAACCTTGATTATTTTGTCTAATTCTCCCAATACTTGGAGATATGTCTATTATTATATTTATTTTACAGGTGGTGACCTTAATTCTTAAATAAGCTAGGTAGGGAAGAAAAGTTAAGTAAAATTTATTAGTAAGAGTATAAAAAAAAGAGAGAGAGAGAGAGAAGCTAGATAACTTGTCCAGCATCACCCAGGTAGTAAGTGGAAGAGATGTGGTTTTATTATAGGCAGTCTGCATCTAGAACTTATGTTTAACCACTCTTGGCATTCGACTCCTGATGCCAGGAATAAGAACACCATGGTGAATTATTTTTTTTTTCCTGTCCACTTTACCATACCAGTTAGCATTTGACCAGGCAGATTTAAATAGTCCAGAGGTGTTTTGCGAAAACTTTTTTCCAGAGAACCTGCATTAGAATCACTATATTGTATAATCAATGCACTGACCAAGCATCACATGTGGAATATAATCTAAGTGTAGCTTTAGTTTTTTTCTACCATTGCCCTGAATTTATTCAGAGGTCCATTCCACACCGGTTCTTGCTTTAAGAGGTCTTTTTGGGGAAAACCTAAAACAGTTTGAGGCCTATTCTCTCACCTGTGTGGCCTGTCCGGACTAAAGGAAATACACATACATCCCTCGCCCTATGAATTCTGGGAGCACAGACTGGTCTTAGCCCACCAGCCAGTTAGATTCTGCTGCTCAGGGCACTTTCATTTTTTTCAGAAGAAAGTCTAGCTTGCTGTCTTTCAATGACTGGGAACACATTTAAAGCTCTGGGAGTGATCTCATGAGAGCCGCCTCACTCTTTTTCACTCTCTGACCCTTTTTTATTTCCTTGTTCAGATGAGGCATTCAATGTCATGGAACTGGTTAGAAACATTTCTTTTGTAAATTCTTCACTTGAAGACATGGGTGTGTGGGTGTGTTTCACACTCACTTTGATATCTACTCTGTTGGTGCCTATGCGGGATATCTTCGTTTTGCCCCTCCAGACCCATGCTCCATTCCTATCTATGTACTTGTATGGCCCAAGGGGTTGACCAATATGGACTTCTCTGATGGGCTTCCTTACTTTCTGGCTTCCTCTTGAGTTTGGTCAATGGGGAGTACTGGAAGAAGGCAGGAAGAAGGGAGCAGTAAGGTTGGGCAAGTAATTCTCTGGGCTTAAGTAATTCTCTCCCTTTCTACTGGGCTTCCTTGGGCTGCCTGCATCCTCAAAAAAGGCCATAGCTTTTGTCAAGCAGTCCACTCCACCTGTTTCCTCCCTCTGATTCTCTGGTCTTACTGGTCTAGGGATGTTAACAGGCATCTTGCTGCTACTAGGCCTGGGGCACTGCATTATCCCTTCTGGTTTCTCTATTGTTCTGCCCACACCTTTTGTAAATACTCCCTTTGTTAAACTTTCTTCATGTTACCCAGTGTCAGTGTTTTTTGCCGTGATCCTGTGACACCTCAGTTGAAGCTGACGCAGAGATGCTTCCATTTTAACATCCTGTTTACGTGCATTAAAAATATAGACTCCTTGGACCCCCACTAGACCTACTGAATCACAATCCCTTGTGGTGGCTTTTGGGAATCTGCATTTTTAACAAGCATCTCAGATGATTCCAGTGCTCACGAAAGATTCAGATTTAACAAAAGTTTAACATCGCTTTAGGAAGTGGAAATCAAGTTTGAGCGAGGCCCAACCTTTAGGGATTGAGCCATTTTTTTCCAGCCTAGAAGACCTACTGAGTTCAAATTGGCAAAGCACTTTGAGATTTAGTAATAGACAAATACTGTGTTCATATTATCCCTGTAGCATTTCTTTTCTTATATTTTCTCTAAAAATTGTCTTAATTCTTTTAATTGTATTAATTAATATTTTTGACTGCCATACATAGCTCCTATGTATGATTATTTTTTATGCTTTTTCATGAGATTATAGACATGGTTTACCAGTGTTGGTTTAAGTTAATTCTTGGCCTAATATGTAGCTCAAATACCACTTGTTAATACTTCAATTTAATAAACAGTGTTTGAAATAACTATTACTGTTACATGCTTTCTAGAACAACATTTTGTTTACAAGGGAGATTTTTGGAATTACTTTAAATAAGGATGTGTGGCAGGCATACTAATGGACCACCCAAAATGTTCATGTCCTAGTTCCTGGAAACTGTGAATGTGTTAGTTTACTCCGCAGAGAGGAATAAAGGTTGCAGATGAAATTAGTTGCTAATCAGATTTCCTTGAGATTATACTGGAATATCTGGTAGGTCTCAGTGTAATCATAAGGATCCTTAACAGTGGAAGAGAGAAGCAGAAGTCAGAGCGATATGATCTGGGAAATACTAGAACTGTGGTTGGCTTTGAAGGTAGAAAGGGGCCATGAGGCAAAGAATGAAGACTGCCTCTAGAAGCTGGAAAAGACCAGGAAATGGGTTCTTCTCTAAAGCTTCTGAAAAGGAGCATAACTCTGCTGACACCTTGATTTTAGCCCTGTGAGACCGATGTTGGACTTCTAACCTACAGAAATGTAAGATAATAAATTTATATTGTTTTAAGCCACTAAATTGATGATAATTTGTTACAGAAGCAATAGGAGACAGACACAAAGGGTTAAAAGAAATAAAGGGAAGGAGATTTCAAATAGTAAATCAATACTTTAACTAGGGTCATTTATTCTGCAAACTTTGAAGTATGCAATGGCTGTAAGTGTCATGTCTGAATGTTGGAAAATTTAATTCATTCCTTTGGAGCTTTAGGGGGTGACATTATGACTTTTTGACTTTTTAATTATGAGGTTGGCACTGGAGCAACTTATGCACAAAGCGAGAACTGGGAGCCTTACTCTAAGCCAGGGTTTGACTGCTTAGAATGCAGCTGACCTTCAGCGAATGGAAGGCCAGCCCCTGAGAGAGAATATTTCCACAGAGACTCGTTCGTTTGTGTGTCTGGGAACCTGTCAGCCTATTGCCGTGCAGGTAAAGGAGACAGGGCAAGGAGCAGGATCACCTGTGTCTGGTTATCTTTCTTTTCTTTTCATTTTCAATAGTATTTTTTTTACTTATATTAAAATGTTTACATTTGCTATCATATTTTTAATTCCCAAGAACTAATTTTTGATTTCCGAATGACAAGGACTCCCTCTGTGACCCAGCATTAGTCGGGCTGCTGCCAACCCTCTCCTTGCTATGCCTCTCCTTGGTCTGCCAGCTCAGTTTTAGCAAGAAACCTGCTAAGCCAGTTTAGTGAGAATCCCCCCACCCTTGCTATCCAATCAATTTTCTCATCCTCCTACATTTGATACCTAACAGATTTCCTTAGTAATTTCTCATCATTTGACTCCCTCATCCAGCCCACCGGCTGTAAATCTCCAACTGTCCCTATTATATTTGGAGTTTAATTGTCCTCCCCTACTATAAATAGTCTTGAACCCTATTACAGTAGTCTTGAATAAAGTCTTCCTCGCCTGTTTAACTTGTCCAGTGTAATTTCTCTTTGACAAAGCTTCTTTTATATAGATTGTTTTCCTTATTTCTTTCAGTATTTTCTCTTATCAGAGAACATTAATGATGGCTTAATTTTTTCTAAAGTTTTCTGTTGTCTGCTTTTTTTTCCTACACATTTAGTCCCCCTCCACCCCAAAAAAATTGTTTTCCTGTTTTTTGTATTTTAAGAATGGGGCACTAAAATTCTGAATGGAAGTTCTGCATGTGACTTGTCAATTTCAGGGCTGTAATGCAGGATGACTGGGCTAGGCTATTTCATTGCCTCTGCTTCTTCCTGCAATTCCTCATTAATACCTTTGGCTCCTTTCCCTGGGGCTGGTGAGTTTCCAGACAGAAGTTTCCCAAATTACTGACAGTTGAGAGAGATTAAGTGTAAGGCTACCTATGTGAGTTCTGGAAGCAAGGATGAGTGAGAAGGTGGGAATCTTACCTTTTAATAGGTGGGTTTTTAAAAATGTAATCCACCTATTTTTAGTGTGAATCCCTTACTTTCTGTGTCCCTAATGTTCCCCAGCCCACAATCCCTTCTATCACCATCTCCAGAGGGTAAATCTAGAGTCTCCTGCAGGTTGAGGTGGGATATCTAGATGCCTTATGCGGTCTTATGCAAACTCCTAGCCAATCTTCCTGTTTTAAGCCCTGCTTAATTTCCCATTCTTGGAGATACATTGTAACTGTAATTACTGAGTCTTGTCATCATTCTGAGGAATTAATTGGTTGGTTTCTTTCCCTGCTGGTTTAGGATTACATTTACTCAGGTCTTTGTCTACCTGCTTTTCATTTTTCCAATATTTTGCTTCTGTCTTCTCCTACTCTTTTTTTTTTTGATCTTTCCTAAAAGTGGAGTCTCAAAAGGTGTTCAATGCATCATGTTTAACTGGAAGTACATGTGTACATTTTAGAAAGATTTTCAAGATATTAGCTAATTATCTTCTAGTTTTCTCTTGGTCAATAAGAAATTCGATTCACTTTAACATCCTCGTCCCTCCCAAGAAACTCAGAATTAATAAATGGTGATGGAACTATTGATTTATTATGTAATTAGATACACTATGTTTCCATGATACTTTTTAAAGGATATAAAGCAGCACTATAGTAAATCCGATTGAACAAAAGAATTCACAATAGAGAATAAATTACTTAAGTGGAAACTACCTCACTCACCATATTGCATTAGAGCTGAGGATTATCTCAGTAATCACCTAACAGTAGGGGTCCATATTGATTTTAACTGCTAGTTATGTCAGGGATGTGCTCCCAAGTTAGAATTTTAAATCTAATTCTGTTTAATCTGGAAGTACCTCCTGAACTCTGAGTTGTAACTGCAACAGAAACAATTACAGACCATGGCGAAACAATAAATTTGAGTAGCTTATCCCACAAGAACTGATTAAAAACTTTTTCTTCATCTTTTCTCATGTCAGGGTCTGGCCTTGTATTTTGGACCAAGGAGTGATAAATTGGGATTTTTAAGGCCAATCCAAGTAGAGTAAAGCTCTCAACAAACTCAGAATTAATAAACGATAGAACTATCGGCCATTAAGATTGGATCTTTCCTTTGTTTGTCAAAGGCATTAGAGTGAAAAATAAAACCCTGATTAGAATTTAAGGAGTAAAGTAAAGAAGAATCAGAAATAAACATGGGAGAATATAATGAGTTTCTATTTGGTAAAATCCAGGTTTCATCTTTCGCTGGAATAAAGCTTCAAATATCTATCTTTCTTTTAAACCAGCAGACCCCAACCTTTTTTGGCACCAGGGACCGGTGCTCCTATGAGAATCTAACGCCTGATGACCTGAGGTGGAGCTGAGGTAGTGATGCTAGTGCTGGGAACGGCTGCAAATACAGATGAAACTTCACTTGCTCGCCTGCTGCTCACCTCCTGCTCTGTGGCCGGTTCCTAACAGGCCATGGACCGGTACTGGTCTGCAGCCCTGGGATTGGGGACCCCTGTTTTAAAGGATATAGAAGAAACGCCGATGACAACTTTTTGTCAAAACCAAGAAAGATTCTTGGAACAACCTCGGTCATGTTCTTCATTTACATAAATTAAATTTGGTAGTGGCTGAGAGTTTGAGAAATGTTTTAGGTTATTAATGATCAGGTCATCCACCCAAAGGAGTCTATTTAGAATAGGATTCTGAAATGTCACATGAACAGTATATTTTCTTGGATGTTTGGATCCAACACAGGGTTTAAAATATCTTGTTATCAGATGTTTATGAATTTTTGGCTGTCAAAGAGATGTAAAATTTAGCCGAATTGACTCCTATTTCACTCCATTCCAAACTCATGTTATAATGTTCTAGAATATTCCCAATTAAAAAAAAAAAACCTTCTTATTGAAAGCATAGCTCAATAACTTGATGCCAGGTGGTAAGCAGAATCAATTTTTATTCTGATGAGTAACATAACTTTTAAAAATATTTTTTCAACAAACCTCTTTTACCTGTAAAATTAGATTTATGCTCATATACTTTTGTAACAAAGCCAAATTTTTTTTTCCATACAAGTAAAGATATGCTAGATAGACCTTCTTTCTATGCTTTAGTTTCAATACAATGAAACAGAATTAAACGTTTTTTGTACTACCTTTGCCAAATATCCATTTAGACTATAGTATTGTCAATATTTCAGTCTATGAGGATGTATGAATTAAATATCTTAACATGTTCTGGACTATAGAAAAATACGTTTTCTTGTTTAATTTTATGAAAGCACCTACCTACCACAGTGCCTGTTATATGATAGATGCCTATTAAACATTTTCTGGACTTCAGTACCTGTTAAATTTGTCGACTACCCACTATAAAATAAAAGGTCTTCAGAAATAAATTATTAAGCAAGACTTAAGCCTTTTAGGAAAATGAAGAAATTGTTCAGATTATAATCTTAAAATAAATAAATTACCTGTCACTTATCTATAGGCACAATTAACATTTAGTTAGTACTGGATATAAAATATAAACTATACCAGTTGGTATATAGCCACTGTTCTGAGTGCCTAACCCTCCTACTGCCCTCAGCACCCTAGACCTTCCTCCTATCCAACAATAATGAATTAAAGCCTGGCACAATATGGGGTCTCCAGGGCCCAGAATTTATTATGATTGACTAATGTCTAGGCATTACTGTTGTTAATATCTTGACTATTACCCTTCTCCACTCACCAGGTGATATGTGCTAGGGAATGCAAATGAATTTCAATATTAGCTGGATGCAGATTTAATTAGTATACAAACCAGTTTTTTGGGGTGTGGGGAGTAAAATGTAGCATTTCTCAAGCTTTCTTTAGTGGAAATATTGTTCATTCACTTGAAAAATGCTGGATTGAACAAAGTTATAGCTATTTCTTTGATGTAAGACTTCTGGGGGCCATTACTATATGACTACATTTAAAATTTCTAGGAAAGGATACCTCTACTTCACAAAATTACTTGACTGTGGTACTATTTTTTTCCCATGGGACAACAATTAATATCAATTGATATAATGTGTACTAGAATCCTAAATATTTAGAATAGTCCTTCTCCTTATAAATGTAAAAAATTAGAATTATTCATTCTTTCTGAATTATCAATGTTCTACAGGGCAGGAGAAGAGTTGACTGTTGTTTTAGTCAGGCTAGGCTAGGTCATAGGAACACACAACCCTAAATCTTGGTGATTTGACATAACAGTTGCTCATGCAAAGGCTACCGTGGATTGAGACACACAAATGGTGACTCAGTGATTGGGCTGTGTTTTCTTTACGTCGGGGAGCAGGTGGAATGTTTGGTGAGCTCTGCTGTCTCTACCAAAACTATATTGCCAAATCAAGAGTATGTAGTTCAATATGTTGATTGTTCTTTATTTTCATTTTGGTAAATAAATAGCAAGCTAAATGTGTTTTATCTCCCTCCAAAAGGTATTTTTTCTTTAACCATTGAAAAATATGAAAAATATCAACAGGCTTTGCTTAGCTCAGTCGTAGAGTGTATATCATTTTTACCATTACATGTTCAGGCATTTAGTTCAAGTTTTTAAATATTTGATCATGCTGTAAACATAGAGTTGAGAGTTTGATTATCAGACTTCTGTGCTTTTTGGCATCTTTTTTACATATTGATATTGTTTATTTCAGTGTTTCTTGTTTGTTGTGTCTGTTTGGTTAATTTGTGTGTAGCTACTCAAATAAGAACTCTACATTTTTTCCTAAACATCAAAAGTACTGTCTTTTACTACGAGTATTTCCTAAAAGACACTTGCCATGTGAGAAATCTTTTCTGATTTTGTCACGACTGACAGTCTCTGTTGAAGAGATATTCTTGTTTTTGTTGTCAAGGGGATAGGGCAAAAGATAAGAACATCAAGAGAACTTCGCGAGAGCAGTTTAACAGTATCTGCAGTATCTGGTCTAAATCAATTGTTATTAATTTTTCAGTTTTGTGAGTCACATATTCACTCACATTTATTCAGGTGTTAAAGCCTCCAGTATTACCTCCTGCACCTTGGCTCTGGGTAATCTCCCTGTGTTTCAACCTTTTACTGGAAGAAGAGAAGCGATCTTAACCTGGTGTGGACCAGTGCTGTAGGATGCTGTGGTGAGGGAAGGAATTAGTCCTTTCTCTCATGACTTAAATATTTTTCCAAAATGATTTGGACTTAACATGGTCCATGAATATAGTTTTTCCTCATGATGCTATAGGGGAGGAAAAATATTTTTTCCTTTTACCTCTTAAGTTCTTAGCTGGAGGCCCTATAACAAGACAGATTAACAAGAGAAAGGTCTACAGATGTCTTTAATATAACTTTTACATGACACGGGAGTCTTGATAAGGAAGTGGAGACCTAAAGAAACAATTAAACCTGAGCGTTTTTATGCTACATTGGATGCAGAGGAGAAAGTCATGGGAAAACGTGATAGGACAAAGAGAGTGTGAGCTAAGTGTAGTAAACTGGGGAACCAGCAGCACCTGTTTGTTCAGGTCTCTCTCAGCATCTCCTCATCTTGGAGATAAGGATGTTCCTTTCCTCTCAGTTTCTCATGTGAGGCTTTTATGATATGCTTCAAAGGCAGGTCTGAAAGTCTTTCCTGCACATGACATTTCTCATGCTCTTTCAGCTTCAAACATTCATTATGTCCAGGTGCCATATTTTGGGGTAGCATGTTCTGAATGCCATAAATGAGTAAACACCCAGAAAAGCTCAGTGGCCCCCATTGTACCATTGGATTCTCTTGTTCTTTCATTCTCTTGCCAAGTTCTCCTGAGCGGGTATGGCCTATGACAGTTTAAGAAATTCGTGATGAGCAAGTACTTGGTAGCAGATACACGAAGCCCCTATTGATATTCTCCTGGCCTCTTATTTTCCTCCTTTTCTCAATGCTTTGGGAAAATAATTTTCTCTACAAAAAAGTTGGAGACAGGGTTTAGAGGCTTCAGCCTCTTGGATTTTTAAAATTAAAAAAAAAAATTCTTTTTACAGTTTAAATTAAAAATCAAAATGTGCTCTTTGTAGAAATATTAGAAATGGTAGATAAAGAAGAAAAAGAAAAAAATCTTCCCATAACTGCCATGATTCTCCCGAATAAAAATAACTACTGCCACCATATCTGCAGATATTATAGTCTTTTATGACCTTTTCTCTGTAGGTATAAATAATTTCTCAAGGCTGCAATAATAGTATAGATACCATTCCATATTTTCTTTTGCTTTTACATTTTATAGATGCTTTTCTGTGTTTTTTTTTCATAATCTACATATTTATCATTTCAGTGTTTAAAAGTTTACTGAGTTAATGCACCATCATTTGAAAATGAAAATGATAAAACCAGATTCTTTGGGGGAGCACTTCCCCCTCTTACCCTTTTTGTTTGATCCGGGTTCTGGAATAGACAGACCCTTCTCCTCTCCCTCCGGAGTGTGTGCTCACTTATTTCTTTATGTCCCTTGTTTCCCCTTTTACTTAATACTCAAAATATGTTTTTTATCTAGGTATATGAATAATATTAGAAATTTATTTGGAAAAAAATAAGTGAAAGTATTCTCCGAAGAAGAACATTTTGGATAGGGTTGAAGGTGGGGTTTTTCATTTTTTCTGACATTGGCCTCCAAATGAAAATAGAAGGAACCGCAGCTGCATTTTAACTACAGAATTGTGCATATATCTGAGGAACTTTATGAAATGGCTTAGAAAATGATCATCAATGCCTCAAAGCGATTCATTACAGTGTGTGTACTTGTTTAAGCATATTCTTGGGTCCTCTGCATTCAGATGGCTTGATTTGTAATAACTGTCATTCTTTTCCATGGTTTGCATATCAGAGATGATGCATTTTTCCCCTCCCCTACTGCTGCTTCGCCTCTACCTGGGATTATGCAGATTCCAGTTTAAACCTCTTTATTCTTTTCTGCAAGTGCACAGCATGATAGGCTTCATTTCTGCGACTAAATGATAATGGATTTCAGCCTTCACCAGTGACATTTGGAAACTACATGATTTAAATAATATGTGTGCCACACAATACGGTGGTCCCCCTGTCCTAGCAATGCGAAGATGTAAATAAAAAAGGAATGCCGTAAATATGTAGAGGCCAAATCTTAAAATGAACGTAGGGGGTCCTAAGTATTTTAGCAGAGCCAATTTTATGATTTTTCAAGCTGGATGTGGAGGACAATCTTACTGATAGTGGGTACTTGGGATAATCAAGGGAAGGCACTTAGAAAGGGTTTAATTTATTCTGTCAGACATTCAAGGCTATAAAACATTTCAACAAATCAAAGTCATCATTTGAGAAATAAAAAAGATTAAAAGCCAGGATTGGATACCACAATCTCGCATCCTTCTAACCCTTTAATCTGAGTACCAGTTTTATATTAAATAAAGCATATTTATCATTGATTAGCATTTATTTCTGTCTCATTGGGTGTATAGTGTTTTTGATGCTCTAGATATAAGGGGACTCAATTTCTTGTCTAAAATAACCGAGTATCTTGTTTATAAAGATAAACATCACGTGTGAAGAATGTGAAGAGAGAGTTTCGATAAATTTGTCAGATCTGGGCTTTATGGCTGTCCTCTGTGAAGCAAGTAGAGGCAAGGCCACAGAAAGGGCCTGTGGGGCAAGGGTATTTGAGAAGAACAGAGGGATTTGTCTAAAGAGCAATAACTTGAGGATAAGATTACTGAAACTTCAAATCACAGTTTTGGTTCTTGAGGCAAAAACCTTTGCCTTATTTCCTTACTCCCATTTTCCTTATTCTCATTTTCCGCCAGCAGAGAATGGGAGTCAGCTTCCTGCCTTGAGGAAAACATATTTTATTGCGTTTCTCACTTCTCTACTATCTATTCTGTAAGAGAAAGATGGAGGCTTTTCTGCTCCAAATGCCCAGGGAGGGCCCTTCCTCATTTCATATTCCTGAATCATCCAGGCGCTTGCTTGCACTTGGTGTATTGACTTGTGGCAGTGACACCTCCACCTCTGTGTAATATGTCTTTCAAGTGAGAACCCTTTCCTGGTCAATACTGAATCAATTTGCTCTGGCAGTCTAATTGAATGCCTCCCTGAGACAAATGGGTCACCGGGGGAAAGGTAAAACCTTGATATGCAGATCTGAATCGAAGCCCCAGAGAAGACTGTTTTAAAAGTATGTATTCCTTGTTAGAAGTAACCTATGTAATGAAAGCAGTGCTAGTTATTTGCTCAGCAAAATGAATAGAAATTAATCTGTTTACATCCTTCTTTTTGTTGCATTGCTATTTCACTTTAGCTTGATACCTGCATAGAGAGAGAGACAGAGAGGGAGGGAGGGAGGGAGGGAGGGAGGAGAGAGAGAGAGAGAGAGAGAGAGAGAGAGAGAGAGAGAGAGAGAGAGAGAAAGAGAGAAAGAGACAGAGATAGAGACAGAGAGACAGAGAGACAGAGAGACAGAGAGAGACAGAGACAGATAGACAGACAGACGAAAACTCTAGGATGACTCCTAGTATAAGAAATTTCTTGCCTTAAAATTTTAGTTATGTAGATATCTTTTTTTAAAATGGTGTATCATTTCTATTTAGCAAATTACATTGGCGTTTAAATATTTGATATTCTTAATATCCACAAAATACAGCTTTTTCCTAAGATGAGCTTGCTTTTTTTTCCTCAGTGTTCCCTTGGGGTCTACGAGAAGAAAGGGGCAGAAAACTCTCCTGTGAGTGTTCAACATTGTGTTAGCTTCTTTCTAAAAACCCTCTTTTAGTCTTTATTACAGCCCTATGAAAAGTAATAATCCCCGACGTACAGAAGAGGAAATTCAGAGAGCTCAGGTAGCTTGCCCAAGGTAATTGGTTATTTATTGGTATGAACCAGACTTTGGTGTCTCCAAGGTTAATGCTTCTTTTCCTATGGTGTTTGATTTTTATCACTTTTAAAAATGGTTATCTGGGATATCTCCTTTTATTCATCTTTCTACCTAAATGACCTGGAAATTTATGCATACTCTGTGTATGTTTCCCATTGCTGCCATAGTAACACATTGCCACAAACTTAGTAGCTTAAACAAAACAAATTTATTATTTTTCAGTTCCGGAGATCAGAAGTCCAAAAATGGATTGTACTGGGCTCAAATCAAAGTGTTGGCAACCATGCATTCTTTTCTGGAGGCTATAGGAGAGAATCTGCTTTCTCACCTTTTCCATCTTCTAGAAGCTGCCCTCATTCCTTGGCTTATAGCCCTTTTCTTCATCTTTAAAGCCAGCAATGGCTGGTTGAGTTTTTCTCACATTGCATCATTCTGACTTGTGCCTCTGTAGTTGCTGTGATTACACTGGTCCCAACTGCATCATCCAGGGTAATCTTCACACCTTGAGGTCAACTGATTGAGAACTTTAATTCCATCGGCAACCTTAATTCCCCTTTGCAGTGCGACCTGACATAGTCTCAGGTTCACGGGTGTAGGACATGGACCTTTAGGTGACCATTATTCTGCCTACCATATGCTATGCAATCCTTTAACAGAATAATACAGTAGTGAGAGACCCAGGATTTGAAATCACATTGCTTGGTTCAAGTCCTAACCCACTGCTTTCTCACTGTGTCATTTGGGGCAAGTCAATTACATTCTCTGTGCATTGGGATCCTCATTTATAAGAAAGAAATAATAATTTGTGGTGGAGATTGAGATCATGTATACAAAGTGCTCAGAATGTGCCAGCAGATGACATATAGTAGATGTTCAATAAGTGTTGGGTATTTTTATAAGACATTACATGCATATGATGGTTTATGCTGAACAAAAGATTTTACAGATATGATTTTGTTAGCTTCTTTTACTACTTCTCTATGACACTTACTTTTAGTACATTTTTAGTTTATTGTGAAGTTATTTTAAATCAAAGTTTTACAAAGTAAGTGTGAAAAAATGTGACTTAAAATTAATAGAAATTTAGGGGGAAATCTACCATCTTAACACCTTATCGTAATCATTTAATTTTTTAATACTGCTAAGTCTTTGCCTACACATAATATATAGTTATTTATAAGCTTCTAGAGAGGAGAGACAATGTTTTTATTCCTTCTACAGGCACTGGCTTGAACATAATTATCATGCAATGAGTGCAGATAAATGCCTGAAGGGGTCCAAGATGCTGAGATGGCTAGAGGTGAGGGCAGAGGCTGGGAAGTGGTGAGGCTTTTGCACTCTCTCTCTCTCTCTTTTTCCTGCATTGAAAGTTCCCTAATGGGTCCCTTAACCTTGATGTATTGATATTTTCAACTTAGTGAGGATATAGCAACTTATTAAGAACTGACTTGTCAATTTAGTGAGTCTGGCTTTAGCTATGTGCAAGTAACAGAAAACTGGTCTCGAATGGGCTAAAACAATGAGGCGTTTATCAGCGCATGGAACTGAGAAGTCGCAGAGGTAGGTCAGGCTGGAGCCAGTGGTTCACCGATGGCATCGTTTTGTCTCATCTTTCACCATTTTCCCTAAGACTGCTTTAGCCTAAGGCCGGCCTCTTTTGTGGTCAGAAGACAGCTGTCACCAGTTTCTAGGGACTTCATACTTTCTTGCTTATGTCCTGCAGAAAGAGACAGCACAACCCTCAGTAGCAGAAGAGTAAAGGAGCTTCCAAGGAGCAGTTCTCCGCATCTCATTGGCTGAGATGCAGTCTTAGCCTCTTGCATCATCAGTGAACCCATCCAATGGTCAAGGGAGAGCAATCAGCTTATGCCACTTAGAGTTCATCTGGCACTGTGTATGTATGTGTGTATGTATGTGTGTGTGCGCGCACGTGCGCATATGTGCATGTGTTCAGCTTTTCTCCAAAGTGGAGTTACCTGATAAAATATAGGATAGCTGAAGTACTCAAGCTGAATGGGGGAGAGGTGGATTCTGAGCAGTCAAACCCAGCAAATAATGAAAACAACTCAACACATTTGGGGATGCAAAAAACTCTTTTCCTAAGTAATGAAATCTGGCTGAGTTGGGGTCCTAGTCTCTTATACTTTTATGAGTAGGTCTGTTTAATCATCCTTCTTGTTCATCATCTTGTTAATTTATGGAGCATTCCCTAAAGATTTTGATGCAGAGATTTGCTTTTAAAGTGTTAATTACTTCATTTATTAATTTGCAAGGATTCATCAAACACTCATGCCAGCTACTCTTCTAAGCACTGGGGATTCAGAAGTGAACAAAACACATCCTCACACTTTAAGTATCAAACCACCAAATAGCGCTCCTTCATTGTCAGGGTCCTTGGTTAGTTTCAAGGGTTAAACCACATCAGATTCTCAGTCTGATTGTCATCAGGTCAAGAAAGCTAATTCTTCATACCTGTGTATGAGCGTAAAGAACCTACTCATCACAGAGGGAGCAATTTTAGATAGGATTCAGGTAGTCTAGATGAAAGGTACGTAATCAGTAACAGAGACTGACACAATTTAAGCTTCTCATATTGAAGTTGTAAACATAAGGTGGCTGGGAGGTAGGACAGAGTGTTTTAGATTGGGAAGGAGAATAAGATGGTAGCCTGAAATGCATTTCATGAGAGCTGAGTGTGAACTGAATTGAAAGTCGTTTGAAACCATGCAGTTACATCACAGTCTGTGACCTGTATGGGATGCCCTAGAGAGGAACCAGGGATCGAATCTGTCAATTAAAATCCTATTTTCTCTTCAAGAAGTAGGCCCTTTGGGTCACCCTGAAAGCTTCACTGATGATGAACTTAACATCTTAACTGCTTTCTCTTTAAATAACTACCTCCCTAGGGTGGAAGGTGCAGATCCCTTGGTGCATATAAAACTTACTTAAGCAATGAATCAACTTCCTACAGGTCAGTGCAGGAAATCCCACAGAGCGAGGGTCTAGGCTAGGGGCAAGGTCTAGGGTTAAACCAAGTTGCTTAAATTGTATCCACCCATGTGGTTGCCATTCTCTTTCAATTTTGTAATGTTTGAGTGCTGGAAGAACAGAGGAAGCCTCAGTATATTGAAACACATTTGGTATTATACTCAAATAAAATTTCAAAGAAAAATAAGATGACCTACATTAATGGTATTTTTAGTAGTTATTATACACTTGACAATTAGTCATAATGATATATTCTGCCAGTTATTCTAGTTCATATTACTTTGACATAGCCAGACAAGTTTTGAGTTTTCCCTTTGCTTTGTTAGTTTTCCAGTATCCATAAGTAGCATTAAGGCTTACTGGGATTGAAGTAAATAAAACTCTCTGTCCTGCTGAGGGTTAGGAAAGGCAAGAAGTATGAAACAGAGTAAAACAGGTGAGAGTTCGAAATACTACTTTTATGACTGATAAAGCCTCAGTTGGAAGATAGACTTAATCATGTTCTCTACCCAGTTGTTGGCTGTGCTGGACCAAGTTTGACTGTCTTGGATGGGGCAGCTTAGGGGTAGAAGATAACAGGGGATGACTTGGGGCTGCCCTGAAGGAACACAAAGGAACCTAGAGATAAAAAGGAAGAGCTGAGGTGAGCATGCCCAGTTTATTCCTCCAGATTTATCTATCAGATAGGTCGCTCCCAGAGAGAGGTCATGGGTCTTCCACTAAATGAGCTCCCTTCATCCAGCATAGAGAAGTGTTTCCTTTAACCATGTAAACAATTTTTCTAGATCTTTTATACAGTTTAATTCTCTATTTAAATACTGACTTGACTATATTGTCAAACAAAGACAAGATATTGGATTCAAAACAATCATAGGACTTCTTTTATTTTCTATCATCTCCTCTTCTACTCTGTTCTTCCTTCTCATAGACTAAATCTGGCCCCTGGGCTCAGACTTCTTGAGGTCCTCTTCTATATTAATTAAGTTATTTGATGATATTAAATGCCACATTTAATCCTACTCAGTAGGCTCATAGCTTATCAGGTACTGGTTATTTTATATACATTATTCCATTTAATCCACAGCAAACCTGGGGAATAGGATTTATTCTCATTTCTAGATGTAGAAACTGTCTCTCAGAATGGGTAATTTATCCAAGCTAAAGAGAGAATAAGTAGTGAAAATAGAATTCAAATTCATGTCCCTTCACTTCAAAGCCTAAATGCAAGGTCGTGACTGAGAGAAGCTGATAACCCCAAGCACTTATTTTTCCAGTCTTGGCAGTAGTGAAGAATCATTTTGAGTCAGGGATGAGATACATTCACCCTGACCTGTAAAACAAGCAAGTTCACATAGGTCTTTTCTAGAGCTGGTATGAGAAAGAGCATAGCTGGACATTGAACTCTTTGAAAAGGTCAGGGGAAAGTAAGAGAAAAGTGACTTACATTTTTAATACAGGCATCTATTTTCCTAGCCCCTCTCTACATGGAGAGGCTTTAAAGTGGGGTGGGCTGCAGGGTTAATTTATGTAGCTTCCCTGCACACCGGAGGACGTGGGCTAGGGAAAGTCTTGATTGCCTTTGGGTGGGAGCCCTGGGGCAGATAAACAGTCAGGTGTGTAGACAGTTGAGTTGAATAGTTTCTTGACCTGCCGTTCTCAGATAGGCACCTGTTGTCAATTGTCGGCCCACAAAAACCTCTTCTTTTCTGGGACACCCCTTCCCTTTCCTTTTCCCTTTCCCTAGTCTAGGAAGCTGGTGGGAGTAAAGTACATGACAACCTGCAGAGCAAAGAACTCTTATGGCCCCATGGTCAACAAGGCTTCTCTGTTGTTGGTGAGAAGAAAGAAAAGAGAGCGTGTATTCTATTTTTCTTTCTTGGGAAAGGGGCACCTGCACCCATGCATGCCTGTTTCTGAGACTCTATGGCCTCCCGACCATCTTCGTCTCTGGAGCAGAATGTTTTCCTTCACTTTCTTCTCAGTGGATAATGTTATGAACCTTGTCTTACTTTCTTCTCTGGGTGTGCTGTGTGTACCACCCCGTCAACTCACTAATCTATTAAGACAACCAGTCATTCAAATCCCATCTACTTGTAGCAATACACTAGAAATAGTTATCAGAGTGACTATATCATGTGTACAGCAACTTGCGTTTTTGATCCAGGAGAAACTTGCAAGTGTTACAGCTCAGGGATAGTGTGTTGATACATTTATAATGACCGGTTTTCTTCTTTCCCACGTATCTGGATACCTGATAAGAATAGTATACACCTCACCCATAATTATGGGCAAAACCCCAAAAGCTTTCGTGTATGAATGACTAAATATTTGGCTGAGACTTGTGGGATCTAGCAGTGATTTATCGGCCTATGGTGCGTTATGAGTCCAAGTTATATCGTGAAATCCTTAGTAGCAGAGGAGTGGCAAAAAGAGATTTCAGAACATTATTACTAATGTTTCTGAAATACTTAGGATTTCCTATAGAAGGATGTCATATGGCCAGATCTCTGGTCCATTGATAATTCCAATTGGCCTTTTAAATTTACTCATTTCTCCTATTAGTACTAAAAAAGTAAAATAAATGAAATAAAGCAATAGAAATCCATTCTCTTCATTTCCACATTGCTCAAGGAGACTACATAGTAAGTACTCCAGGAAAGTTAACTTGATTTTAAATTCTATCAATAAATGTGAAAAAGAAAAAGAAAACCATGTTTGATTGATTTCTCTTGCTCTGTGTCCATCCCCTTCACAAACAAACTGGGAACTTCTATTCCACTGATTTTTTTTCTTGGTAGGAGTGATGAGAAAGTCCATTAGTCATTTATTTAAAATTGCATCATCTTTGAGATATATGTATTGTTCATGGAATTCTTAAGAGTTGTCTTTGAACTGATACCCAAGCAGGATTCATATACAGACTTTAATAGAAATGTATAAACACGTGATCTTGAGCTTGGCAAGACCACTGAAAAAAGTGCTCACATGTTATGTACAATGTATTTTTTATAAGGCACTTTGTTCCATATCATAGACTGAAGTGGGCAAGGTGATTCTGGCCAAGAACATCTAACTTGTTAAAGTTAGCTAGAGATAGAGAAATTTGGTGTATGTTTAGCTTGAAGTTTCCCTACCACCAGAATGTAGTTTGTCTTAGTTTCCTTTGTGTAATTGCAAAGAGTTGTTTGTGATGAGGAAAAGTTGGAGAGAAATCCTTTAACTTGACAGAAGGTCCCTTCATCACCTTTTAAAATTAATAATAGCTTATATTTCTTGAGAGCTAACATGTGCTAAGTGCAGTGATACACTGGTAGATGTTAAACAATCAGTTCTCCAAAACAAAGCAAAGCAAAGCAAACAAAACAAAACAAAAAAACAAGTTCTAATTTGTAGCATCTGCCAATTTCTGTGGTTTAAATGCTCCCACTACGGTCAGTTGCGAGCCACGAATTGATGTCACTGAAGGGGGAGTTGGGAAGAGATGCTACCAATAGGCTCTCGTGAGCTAATAGGAGTCAGCTCTAGCATCTCACTGGTTAAAGGTTTCATATGTACTAAACTCTCACAGTAACTGTATGATATAGGTACTGTAACAGCCTTGTGTCAAAGATGAGAACACTGAAACATTTACCCTTGTTAGGTAGGTGAATTAACTTGCCTTTGTTATGTAGCTGGTAAGCAGAGCAGCCAGGATGTGCATGCAGTAATCTGGCTCCTGAGACTGTGCTCTTAAGCACAATGCTGTATTAGCTGCAGCCTGCCTAGTGGTTTCACCTTCAGGCCAGAAATTTGGTAGAAATATTGTTTAGGAATATGATGTTGTTGAGTATGAAAATTATAAAGTGGAAAACATTTGTGTTAATCTATAGATTTATATCTATGTAAGTTCATCTCTGTCAATTAAGATAATGGCTGTGAGGGGCCATCAGTTGGGGGCTAAGGTAGTACCCACATGGGGAAATATTTCTAAGAGTAAGTAAAAACCATCTTAAGGCATTGTGTGTGTAAAAAGATGGTGGACAGTGAGACCCTGTGGACAGATGGTGATGATGGGGTAGGCCTTTGTCAGCAGGGACTCATAGCCCAGGCTTCTGGCTGTGAGTCATATGCCATAAACTGGAACAGCTTCATGGATAACTTCTACCTGGATTTATTTGAGGATGCTTCTGCTTGTCTCCTCATCTGCCAATGAGCTCCTAGGAGAGGCGTGGACTTAACATCATTATTTGAGCTATGAACTCCAAGAAAAGCTAATATGCTCCCTCTTTGGCTCCTTGATACTGTAGTTTTTTTCTCTGTGTGTAGTTATATATGTAGGAATAAATGACCTTTTATTTAAAAAGCCTAAAATAAAACTCTATATTCAGAAGACTTCTGGCACCATGTTTTTTTCCATTTCATGCAATTTTCCACTTCTTGGAGGACACTAACCAGGTATCCTACAATTTAACTCAATTCAACACTAACTGCCTGGAATTAGCAGACCCCACAGGTTAAGGACTCAGTCTCACAAGACTGCCCACCACTTTGGATGCCTGTCACGAGTCCCAGGTTGTCACCTGTACTTATGACCAGTGGTCTGTAAATCAGGGGTACCCGTAATCCCCTCCTCAGGTTCAGTAATTTGCTGTAATGGCTCAGAACTCAGGGAAATGCTTTACTTATTATTACTGATTTATTTTGAAGGATACAACGCAGGAACAGCCAAATGAAAGATATATATAGTGCAATGTAAGGGGCAGAGGTGTGCGGAGCTTCCGTACTCTCTTTGGACGTGCCACCCTCCCAGCATGTGAATCTGTTCACCAGCCTGGAAGCACTCTAAATCCCTTCAGTTAGGGTTTTTATGGAGGTTTAATTATACAGGCATAATCGAGTAAGTCTTTGATCATTGGCAGGATGAATTCAAACTCTAGCCACTCTCCTTTCCCTGGAGGTAGCGGGTGGGTGGGGCTAAAAGTTCCAACCCTCCAATCACAAGGTTGGTTCCTCTGGTAACCAGCCCTATCCTCCAAGAGTCACTCATTAGCATAAACTCAGGTATGATCGAAAGGGGCTTATTCTGAATAACAAAAGATGCTCCTTTCTTTTCTATCACTAAGAGAATTACAAGAGTTTTAGGAGCTCTGTGCCAGGAATAGGGGATATATTCCACATATGTATTTCTTATTATATCACAATATCATGGAATCTTTCTCTGATTTAAACAAACGTGTCTGCGACAAAGGATGTTATTACTAATTATAATTACTGTTTTTAACATTCAAAATTAATGCACCCACATAATCCAGATGTCCCTTGAGGCAGGTTGATTCCCAGTCACCTCTGGCTTCTAGTTCTGTTTCTAAATCAGCTAACTATTTTACATGTGCTATTCAGAATCAACGCAAACAGAAAACAAAAAATAGCTTTTTGATAGTTCCTCACCCCATATCCCACCCTCTCCCCCATGTAAAACAAACAAAAAGCAAAACAAAAAAACCCCTACCAAAACCAGTTATCTAAGATCTTTGTGTATGGAAAAGACCTTCCAGAGAGTCAAAGGGGGTTTACATTTCTGTGACACCATTAATAACTTGAAATTTAGTTTTGATATTCCCATTCACAAAAAGCCTCTTGGCCATTTCTTACAACCCAAACTCTAGTTTCATTTTATTCTCTTGGTTTTCTGTTTCTCAGTTCTTTACTGGCCCTAATGACTCTAAAAACAGTGTTCCTATTTCATAGTCTGATTTTCTCTACCTTCTACCTCCAAAATCAGTTCTAGGCCTCTCTCTGCAAACTAAAGACCCGTTAATATACTCGGAAAAACTCGGGCCTCTCTTCCTTCTTCAGTCATCTTTAATAGAGGGAGAGACATACCAGCTTCCCTGGTATGAAATATGCACTCATGCAAGCAGCTCACCACCTCCACCCCTCGAGTAGAACTGGTTCAGTTTTGTTTCTGGTAACATTTATTTGATTTTTCATTTTCACATGGGACCAATAAGATTCTAGAATTTCTCAAATGCATTTAGTATAGAACAAGAAGTAAAGACACAGCAGGTCAAATCATTGTTTAGTGTGATTGTTTAACTGCACGATCTATTCTTCCCCCTGGGAGCTCAATCTCCGTTGCAACCTATTATCTCAATATTGGGTTTATCCTTTAAATCAAGCCATTAGCATAAAGGTAGGTTTTATAGAATAGAGACTATAGAGTAGTCTGGCAAGGAGCAGGATGTCGGGTGTGTTTGGAGGGTAGGTCCCTTTCGTGAGCAGGCTTAAGCCCGCTTGGATATGCTTTTGGGTAGATCTCACTAGCACCCACTAGTTAGAGGTGTGTGATGGTTAGCTACCCCCACCCACCGACCCCCCAACACACACACACTCGGTGCCAGGTTATAATGAAAGCAAGCCTTAGTCTAAATTCTTCCCCTCATGAAGATATTTCTTAGCAAGCACAGCCACATAACTTGTTCTGCAGGTAGATGAAGCCCCAGTTCTGTCCTTTTTGGCCTCCTGAAAACATCTTGTGAGAAAGGTTCACCTGATACTAATGTGGCACTATTTCGGTGTCAGGATTCAGAGAAATACTGGGTAACCAAGAATCATCTGACCCACTGCCTGGGCACATGATGTTTAGCAATTAGGCCACAACTACAGTGCTCTTAATATTATTATACTGTTTTCATGTACATGTAGGAGAATGTCTCAATCCACCTATTTCAAATATATTTCTCTAATTTCACCAATAGTAACCCATTTCTAACATCTATTTTGCTAATTAACAAGCCACTAATAAGTGAAAACCCTTTTAAACATTTATTAAGCCAATTGTCAAAATCTCTGGTGTAGATCAGAGATAAGGATATCTGAAGACTTGTAGTAGTTGCCTTTGATTAAACAATGGTGGCTGACTATCCTGACTATCCATCTTCCATTCAGAGCAAACTGCAGTTAGATTGTAGTTTAAACTAACAATATTGTAACATCATGCTGCAACCAAATAGGAGTTGTGAAGGGAATATCCTTTGTAACAAAATGTTTAAGTATTTTGAATGTTCTTTCTAATCACAGGGCATCATTACTCCACCCTTCCGAAGTGTATCTCCCAGACTCCAGAGACAAAACAACAGCTTTCTTTTCTCTGTGGTGCAGGATTACAAACAAGAGCAGAATGCACTGTTGTAAATAGACATTAATGGAGGCAGTCTGGTTTGATAGAAATATATCTTGCAGTTATTGTGTTGGGTTAAGCCATAGAACTTTCTAAAGGGATAGATATCCACTTTTCTGGCATGTAAACTTTATTTCCCCCCAAAATAAAAGTAATATTGGAAAAATACAAAATAAAATAAAATGAAATCCTCAGAAAGCTCTACGTAGTTCCTTGTTTTCCATTTTTTTTGAAATTCAGTGTGGTAAATATTGCTCATGACTTGCAGACCAAATAAAATGTACAATGACTTGAAACTCTGCTCACCATTTAGTCTTTTTTTTTTTTTCCCTAGTAATTTTGGTTGTCAGTTCAGACACATTGATGGCTTTTTCCATTAAGGAGAAAAAGACAAATAAAGGGAAAAGACAATTAACCTTCCTAACCAACCTATAAAATAAAATATTCATGGAAACTAGGCTTCTTAATTAGCCAAAGGGCAGAGAAAAACAAGTTTATGAAAGGCCACTTGAAAATTGGGATTGCAAGCACATCTGAATTTTACATTGTTCAGAGTAAATGGCAAATTAATCCTTCTAATTAGGATATCAGATATCTCAAGGGTAAAAATCTCATGTCAAGTTCCTTGAGAAGATTTAGATGTGAGGTAATGATTTTGTTGATACTTGTATTTAGAGAACAGCGTACAAATTTTGATGTGCAACATTGTAAAGACAGGTTTGAATGAATGGGTTACTCTCATGATGGACTGCTTATGCTAGGAATAATTCTATACTTTCTGGCTGTCACATCTTTGAATTCACTTCCCCTAGTTTGCACTGTCCTATTCTTGCTCTCGCCCTGACCTCTTCAGTCTGAACTCTTGTCATTTTTATTGTGCTAGGTCTGGGATTTCTTTAGCAGCAGAAGAGTGAAACTAGGGAGGAGATTTGGGTTGGGATCTGGATACATTCTAGGTCTTTGAGGTGGGGTCGGAAGGACAGATTCAGCTGCAAGTGCTGGCAAGTAGGTACGTGTGGGAAGTTAAATGTGGTACCTAGTGAGGAGGGTAATAGATAATGGTCCATGAAACAGGGGTAAGATCCTCTTCTCTTGTGACCACCTTCCACACCAAGGCAGCCATTAGTAATTGATCATGACATCTTATCCCTTAGAACCTAGACAAGGCCTTGGACGTCTTTTCAACAAACTATTCTAGACAGCCAGTTCAAAATTTGTGGTCTAATTAGGTGACCCATCAGGAGGGTAAGAAATCACAGAGCAGGCAATATCTGGAACAGCAGCCAAACAGGCCACAGACATAGTTGGAGCAGGCTCTTAGCTGTTAACTGGCCCGAAACTCTAGATTGTTGGAGAATGCCAAGCAAAAGCAAGGCACGAAGCACTTCGGTGTAAAGAGACCGGCATGTAGGCAGCTTACCAAGATGGAGAACAGGACAGAGTTCCAGAACTGGACTATCAAGTGGAAACTAGGGCTCAAAAAGAAAGAAGTTTTGTAATCAGGAGTGGGGAGCAAAATTGAAGCTGGGTTAAGTGCAAAGAGAGCTTGATGCTGTTCCCTGGAGTAATGGCACAAAAGGGGAGACAGAAAAAAACAATCTCCTCTGGGTCCCTGCAGTCTGCCAGCGACTGTTTGGTGCTTTACAGACTTGATCTTATTTCAGAGGCAGCTTGTGTAATCCCTTCTGCCTAAGAGTAGATTTATTCCTGGGTTGGATCCAGGCCAAGCTGCAGAGGCCTCGTGCCAGGCCAGAACCATCACTTGCCACCTACTCTCATTACTTGTCTTTTAAAATTCCCACTGAGATTTTCAGCTCATGAGGCAAAACACAGGGCCTACTGCTTCTTTGTCTTCTTTTGAGGGTCCTCTTTGCCTTAGGTACTCAGTAAATATTTGTTAATTGATTGCTATATTCTGGTACATGTAGCATCTGCTTTAGAAGAAAATATTTCTGGGGATTGTGTCTCAAAGCAGATCTCTTTGTGAGACCAAATCCTGATTGTCTCTGCACTGTGGTCTTGTGTAGTCATTGAATGAGCAAGTAACAAGAGTAAAAAGTAAAGTCTAGATCTAATTATGTCATAAGTGATTGGACAGAATTCACCCAGTGGGATGCTCTCCACACCAAACTCTGTGTGAGGAAGAGTCTAGGCTGCAAACTCTGAAAGCCATGAAAGGAAACATAGCATAAAATTAGTACAACTTCTCTAAGATGGACTTTGCAAGTCCCAGGATATGTCTTCCATCCCCTACTCCCCACTCCGATCACCTCAATGTGCCTTTTGTGTTGTCTGAAATTCTCATAGTACTTATCTGCATTTTTGAGTCAAGTCCTTGAGCGTGTATGCTAATATATAGTCTGCGTCTGGAAGATTTAAATTAAACCAATATCTGTTCTCTGTTTTGCAAAGTTAAGAGCGATCAAGTTAAGCTTGGTATGGCAAAATAATTTGAGAGGAAACTTGTGTCCAAATTAAAAATAACAGGCCAAATCACCATTTCTCAATACAAGTCACCTCCCTTTAGATGTTCATGGTGGATGCTGCGACATGCAAGGGAAATAATGTGGGCTTTGGGGTTAGGTGGTATTTTTACTCTGTTACTTATTTGGGCAAAGTAATAAACCTCTCTGATTCTCAGTCACTTAATTTCTAAAATGAAGATAATAATGCCTGTATACATAATTTTTATAAAGATTTAAGAGAATGCTCATAAACCATGCAGCAAGTAGTAGATGCCCAATACAGTATGGATGTTATGACAAAACTTTTGATTAGTTTTGGGAAAGTAAGAGATGAAGCCATCCTTATCTGTTTTTTTCTTTTTTTCTTTTTCTTTCTTTCTTTCTTTTTTTTTTTTTTGTTTTCTGACTTTTTCTTTATCCAATAAGCAAACTAACAAAACAACAAAATGCAAGTCATTGTGATGCATCACTTTTTGGGGTATTTTTATTCATTGGATATGGAAGTATTTGTCAGTTATGATTTTATCACTCAGGCAACATATACCACCATAACATACATGCAAATGGAAACACTGAAGTACATGCTTTTAAGAGCATTTTCTCCAAACCATTAGAGAATTCACAATAGAGAGACAAGGGCAAGGTGACTCTTTAATCTACAGATTTTGCTATTGAAAGAAACAAAAAAACCCCCCATGAATTCCAAAATACAAATCCTGAAGATGTCTCCTTACCACACCCCAATTCCTGTGTTCTTCCTTCAGTGTTGTAGTTTTGTATCTTTGTTCTAGCTTTCGGTCATCTTTCAATCTTAAGTAATATTTTTATTTAGGAGCTGTCTCTCATATCTCTTAGGCATGAGATATGACAAATCAGAGTATGATGTACTAAGGCAATTCTAACCCATTAACAACTTGGTACACGTTTTTAACTTAAAAGCATTAACTCACGGTAAAAGAGTGCCTGCTATGTTATATGTATGTGCGCGTGGCCCTAGTCACTGTAGAACTGTTTAATATTCTGCAAAAATATTTTTACAAGCTCAGTTTCAGTTTCTGTGATCGCGACAATAATTTTTCACACCCTGGCACCTATTAAATTAGCAACCAAGTTCTTTTCTTGAGCCATTATTCAAATGGATTCTATCTGCATTCAAATTAATCTCAATATCATAGAAATTAACAATGGGAAAGGTACATTAAATCACCTAGTCCATTTCTTTGCCAGGGGAGAATTGATCTTTACATCATAGTCTCTAGTGCTTTGTCTAGTCTGTTTTAAATGTCTTGAATAAGTGTTATTATGATTCTGGGTGGTCATCTCATCAAATTCCAGGGGGAAATTCTTTTTCACAGCCTACTGGTATATATATGGATTTCCTGAAGCTGTGCAATTTGCCAGTACTCAGAGCCACCAAGAATCAGGCAGTGAATTTTCCAGAGGAGTGTGCGTGTGCATTGAAGAGGATTGGGTAGGTCATGTGAGGGGGAGAGAAAGACAAAAAGAGGGCAGCTTGAGGAGGATGATACCTTTGATTATATTCAAGATCTGACAGTTGTTTGCTTTCATTTTGTAATACCCTGAGCGGCTTGGGGAATTGAAGGAGGAAGGAGGCAGAATCTCTAAGCCAAGAGAGAGGCAACAAAAAATGTGGGTGAGTCTGACGACAGTTTGAGTAGTAATTATGAAATTTTTATGAGGTCAAATATATAGACACCAACTAAACAATTCTTTAACTTAAAATGATACCTTATTTATCTTCCATATGGATAGTTTAAGTTATAGGCTCTAAAGTAGACAGTCAGTCTAAGCATTCTAATGTCAGCTATTTTTTTTCTTTGCAATTCAGTTGCAGCATTCTAATTAGACAAACAGGTAGGTAGACAGACAGACAGACCGATGGACAAAGTATGCATCTATATACACCACTCAACTCAAGCGACAGAACATTATCAGTACAATGAACTCTTCCTTGATTGTTGTTTTATTTAACTCAAATGATCTTCATTTTCTTATTTATAAAATGTGGTAAACAGAAGGCATGAATCAAATACTTTGTAAATGTTAAGGAATAACAAAAATAAAACAAATGTTATGATCTTATTACAACACATTTGTTACTCAAATCAAACAAGTTTAATTGAAGATAGAGAAGGAGTTGGTGCCTTAAAACTGATGTGAAAAGCATGAAGATATCTTCTTTCAGAATCTCATGCAATGTAAGGATCACAATGGGCTATAAATTCATTCACCTTCTGTTGTGCTGCTTGAATCCCTATTTTAACATGCAGGACAAGTATTCGTTTAACTCCTGCTTGAATACTTCTGTGTTGGAAAAAAAATTATTAGCACACAAGTCTTCAGTAGTACTGGTTTGAAGGTTTTTATTTCCACTGAGACCCAAATTCTGCCTCCTCAACACTACCCATGGATCCTACACTTAAGGGCTATAATAGCTCTTCACTTATTTGAACACAGTTGTCATTGCCCCTTGCCTCAACCCTCTAAGTGCTCCAAACCCCAGTTTCCTAATCTAATTCACTCTTTCCCAGACACCATTACTTTCTCTGCTTGATATGCACATGACTGTCTTAAGTGGTAGCTTTAGGCAAACCCATTCTTCACAGTCTTCCTGAAATACATTCCTTCAGTTCCTGGAACATAACAGGGCCTTAATATATATTTACTAAAAGGATGAGCATAGTTTAGCCAGTCCTGCAGCATATTTATCTAGTATTGTAAATCTTACTCTAGAAAAACAAATTTTTCCCATATCATTCTATTCCCAAGTCTCAGTCCTCATTAGAAGGTGACAATATCACCTTTGCTTCCAAATCCATATTTTTTTATAAGCCAAAATGTAGCAAGAATTACTTCAAGCCATTCCTCCACCTACTTTTCAAAAAAAGGAAACCAGCTTACATTTAACAATTCTCTCAACTGGCAGCTAAAATGTATGGAGGCTGCACTATGTGCAAACTACAGAGCCCTCCTGTAACTCCAAGCAGACATGGCATAGATTTTATAGCAGTGGCATGGTGGTGTACTCAGGCTACTGCTGGTGTAAGTGAAGTCCTTATGCAAAGTGGGAAGGAAGCTCTCTCTGGTGAGCCCACGGACAGACCCGCCCTGCCCTCTCTGCAGCCCCACTTGCTTCTCCACCAGGCACTTCTACGGGCCCACACTTTCAGACAAGCCACTAAGTCAGATGACTAATAATAGAAAAGCTCTTAGAAATCTTTGTTGGTTAAGGAATAATGTTATGAAAAGAAACAAACTGAATGCTAATAGTTACTTTAAGGGGAATGAGCCAAATGAATTTGTTTAAATTTGGCCATGCCTGCAAACCAGATCCACTTTGCTCAGACATGTGCAGTTTTACATAGAAAAATATTAACAGAGCCTTTAAGGGTGGGGAAAGCTTGTAATTTGAAAGTGGACTGGCTGTGGTTCCTGATGCTGTTGAGTCCACTGACTATCTAAGTTTCACTAGCCTTGCCTGTTAAGTGATGATACCCAGATGGAAGGTAGAGGAACTACGCCAGGAGATTGCCTGATGCTTGATGGTCTAAACTATCAAGCCTAGGTATTTGGTGATGAAAAGCTGAGCTCATAAGTGGGTGGAGAGTGCTGGAAGCAAAGAATCAGCATATCCCTCCTAGGGAGGCCAAATGTTAGATCAATCATGTCTTCTAGCCACTGTGGTGACCACAGGCAATGAGATGTTAATTTATGAGCATTGCTTTCAGGAGCCCAGGAAGTGAGTTCTATAATCTGTACAATTCTCAAGCCACCAAGGTGCCACTCTGTAATCTTTGGGCTCCATTAAGTTGCAAACACCTCTACTCCAGTGGCCACCTATGGGATCAGCCAAACAGGCCCTATCTCCTAACTTCCTTTTCCCTCCCTGTACCCGCCACTATTTCTGCCTTCCTTCTCCCTATACAAGTCTGAGATGTTCTGGTAGTAGGACAATAAGGAAAACTTTGCAGTCACATAGAACGATTGGTGACTGACTGAAAATGCTTTTCTGCAATCTGCAGGGAAATGGTGGCATACGTGAAAATGAAATAAGTTTATTTCTTGTGGTTTTGAAGAGGCTATTTCAAACCACGGGAAATAATGCCCAGCTTTGCCGTACTGGAAAGCTGACTTTGCAGTTTATGATTTTTTTCCCCAAGAAAGCCTACAATCTGTCTTTTTTGGGGGGAGGGGAATGGAGAAGAGGTAATGGAACCATCAGCAAGAAAAGCAGGATTCACCCCCTAGCAATATGAATAATTGGAAGTTCTTAAATGGAGACTGGCATGGTTACAGATGACATAACATTTGTTGATGTAAAATGGGATGTCCCCTGTGGCATAGATAGCTTTAATTGTTCCGATCTAAGAGCTTTTATGAAGCCAGGAATAAGCTATATTTTGTAGTATCTTTGTGGCGGGTGCTCTGGATAGCACCAAAGATATGTTTAATAAAGTTATCTTTCCAGACAGAGCCAGAAAACTCACAGAGCAGTACTTGGTATTGCATTGCAAGTATGTATGCTAGAGTTAGTTTCCATTTGCTTTCCGCTTGTGTTGTCACATATATGACACCCTGTAAGATTCAGGCATATGCTTGACCTCGATGAAGTTCTCTATCCATTTTCTGATTTATTTCCTCATTTCCATGAGTGTTTCTTACTCGGAGGTGCTGGAAGGAAAAATGACATGATTGGCTTTTGGAGGGGAGAACAGGAGGTATTCTTGGCCCAGCATGTGGAAAGGTCAGACTGAGCAGACTGAGTGAAGGAAGTCCTGGTGGACCTCTCACACTGATGGCTCCTGCCATCCTCCCAGAGTTCAGAAAAATATTATAGCTCTGGTCATGGAGGAGAGATTCGTGGCATTATTTCTGAGGTTGGTTCATTTTTGATGTCGACCAGCCACAGTTCACTGATTATTCACAATATATGAGATGAAAAGGCCCAGCCTCAAGGGGCTATCTCTGCAGTGTGTCAAAATTGATATTTATTGATTTCTAAGCCTTCTACAGACCATGTCTCAGTTGTAATCGTCTTTGAGCACACCATATCCATTTTATGGTGCACTTGTCTTCTCAGAAATGTGTTTCACACAGCTCTCTGGCTCAGCAGTGAAACATTCCCGGATTGTGAGAAGTGCAGCCTACTTCTATGGCTCCACTCTGGGCACAGGCTTCAGTGATTACTGGTCCATCCCCGAGGTCTGGACACCATGCGTTTCCCACTCTCTTTGCATTGCTCTAAATCTCTCCTTCTTGGCTCTTTGATCTCACTGAGTTAGCTATGTTCTGGGCTTTCTGCCACGCTGGTCTCCACTGCTTGCTCTATCCAGGCTATATTTCATGGCTTATGCCTTCATTCAACACTGTGCTAAAAATAGGTAAAGAAATCCCTGTCCTTATTGAGCTAATATTCTAGTTGGGAAAGAGAAAGTAAAAAAAGAAAAAAGAAAAGCAAACTCTCTCTCTCTCTATATGAATGTATGGGTGGCAGGGTTAGATCTTGTGATTCTAGGTAGCCAGAACTAGCCTTCCTTATCCTCCTGGGAGTTCTGTTATGACCCCCATCGACACTGGGTAAAGGAGGAAATGGTGCTATAGATGGAGAGGTGCTTCAGTAATGGCATGGAAACAGACCCAGTATAGTAATCAGTTAATCTGGGGCTTTGACTTCATCTAAGTCCAAGTATTTTATTTGGGGTGATTGACCTAATTAATTGTAGCATTGAAATGTGCTCATTACTGCTTACTTCCAAAAGAAATGGATATACATATAAAAAAATACGTATGGTGCTTTGCCATTTAAATGAAATGTTTTTACAAACACAATCTCAATTTAGCCTCAAGGGTCTTGGGAGGCAGGCAGAGCAGTTAGCATCTTCCCAAGACAATATTATATCCATAAATTGCAGGCCTCCTGTGTTTCCCTGAGCTAGTCACTTAAATTCACAAAACCTATTTCTTCATTCTCTAAAATGGGGATAATACTTACCTTGCACAATTCTGGTAAGGTTTTAATGATGATAAATGTAGATAAGGTACATTTTTTTGTGTGACACATCATAGGAATGCTCAGTGGCGGCTAGTGTCATGAGTATTACTATTTACAGTTGAAGAAACTCCATGAGGCTCATGGAGGAAAGCAACTTGCTCACAGCTGTTAATGATGGGCTGGAACCCAGATTCAGAGGCTGTCATTTTTCACCTGTAACACCAGTGAGTCTGTGTGCACCATCCACATTAAATTTCAGACAAACGGCCTTTTATTCTCACCAAATAATTAGCACTGTTGACCTTGTGACATGTTCTCATTTCAGGGGGAAATAAAATCTATAGTCAGATGCAATAAGTTTTTGGGATCCAGGTGTTCTCTTCAGGTCCTGAAGCATCATCATGTACTTAGGTGAAGAAAACACTGGGATAAAGCAAGGAAGAGAGTGCAAAAGCTCCTGCTGAACTGGGAGGTGAGGAAAGTGACCCGATGCCTTTTCAGTTCATTGGGAGCATCATTTACCTGCTCCCAGAGGATATTTTTTCTAAGCAATGGAGTCTTCCATCTGAGGCATTTAGATGAATTGATTCCCGAAGTGTAGAAGATTGAGACATATTCCTTTGGTCTCCTCCCCGAAAAAACTATTGGCATGGACATAGTGTTTGACTAAAATTGGCATTAAGAAGTGTTTAAAAACCACAGTACCCACTAGATTTGATCCATCTAAAGACAAAACTATTTTCTGTAGTAGAGTATATATGGATATAAAAAAGTAAGGCTTAAATATCCCGTGTTTCGAATAATCTCTCCTTTTACAGTGCTTTATGATTTGTGAAGTACTTTTACAAACATGACCTCTTCACAACAAACAATTTGGTTGAGTGAAAGGGCAGATGTCTGTCTGCCTGCTTTAGTGGTGGGCTAAGACCCAGGGAAGGTGATCAGGGTTGCAAACTCAAACCTCATCAGGCATGAGACAATAGGGAGTGGGAGACAATGGAAGACTGCCTGGTCTGAGAGATTTATATCTAAAAATGTAATCCAACCCCGTGGCCTATTACAGAATACCCGTGGGCTCAGTGTGGCTTGTCTCTTATTCATAACATTATTTATAAAGTCATTAAGCTTGTAGGTGGCAGAATTAGGTGTAGATCCTAGATCTCTATCTCTGCATTCAGTGCTCTTTCTACAGAACCGCATCACCTCACATGTTTATATTAAATCCCTTGTGTTTCTATGAATAATAATAAAGACTAATATTTGTTGAGCATTTTACAGTTGCCAGGTCCTGCTTTCCTACCTCCTAGGCATTCATTCATTTAAATCTCTCAACAACCCTATGAGGTGGGTACCATATTGCAGATGATGACAGTGAAGCCTTGAGAGGAGAAGTGACCCGCTCACCAGCCTCACATAGCTCAGAAGCACAGGAGCCAGCACTGGAAGGCAGGCAGTCTGGCTCTAGAATATATCGTGTATGCTTTTAATCACTGTATATTTTTAGAGCACTAACTCATTCTCTGAAAATTGAAAAACAAAAATTGTTAACTGGAGTTATAGATGCAGCACCCTCTTAATATAAAAATACTGTATTTGAGAAATCTTTTTGTGATCTAAAAGGCAAAGTGAAGATTTAGCATCTTCCTCAGAGCTCCTGCTGGCTTCCCCAGCCTTGGCGAGGTGGCATCTGGAGATCAGGACCCTCCACAGTAGGAGCCTTAGGTAGTAGGAATGGAAGGCAGGGAGACGCCCTGAGAGGTACATTCTTCTCTCTTTGGTAGGACATGTGATGAGAGGTGTAATGGATATATATCTTCAAATTAATTTACATATTTTTTCATATCTTTCCCCTTTCAATTAAATTTTCAACTTTGCTTTTTAAATAAATTTTTAAAAAATGGTTTCACCACTTACTTGCTGTAATTAGGGATGCGGCCTAATCTCCCCGTGGTGTTTCTCCTCTGTAACGATAGCCCTATATCAGGACTAATGTAAGAATAAATAAGTGTATGCAAAGCACTTAGCATAGTTCTTGGCATATCCATTATAAAGGCCTGATAAATGTTAGCTGTCATCATTATTATTGTTTTAAAAAGTGATGGAAAAATTTTATGGCTAGTATATTTCAACATTATCCAAGTTAGAAACACATGAACTGATCACTTGTTTAGAGATTTATTTTGTTCCAGTTTAAAAATAGAAACAGAACATTTATTGAGCTTCACTGCACATCAGACCCTCTGCTGGAAGTTTACATATCCGTTACTTGATTCTAGTCAAGACCATGAGATAGCTAGAAACTAATTTGTTCCCATTTGATGTATGTGGAAACTGTGGCTCAGAGAGAATAAGTGATTCTGAAAATAATTCTGCTAAATACAAGACAAATCAGGACCAAAACTCAGGTTTTCTGATTTGAAATCTAGTGCTTTCTCCACAGTACCCCTATGACACTCTCCTCTGACCCGCTTTTGTCTATTTCTGCTGATTGCCCTGCTTTCCCCGAATTTTGGCTTGACATAATGATAACTCAGATTTCTTTACGGTCTTCAAGATCTATGTTCACTTTCCTTGCTTTACAAAAATTTTAATGCTTAAACAATTTTTTTCTTTTACATTTAAAATTTCCTGTCTTGCCATTTTTCAAATCCACAAAATCAATGTCCTACATTCTATGTCTCATTAAAGAACTGGATGATGGCTCTATTGGGTAATCTTCAGGGCTTATGCTGAATAACTTGAAAGGACTATGTCAAGAGAAAGGCTCAGAGCACCATAGTGCCTATGTGTATGTTTTAATTAGTGAATGACGATTTACCAAGTTATTCAGTTAACTGTAGCAAAATAGTCAATGGGATAATGTTTCTTTAGAAAACAAAAAGCTTAGTTTTGCAAAACTTAGTTTTGTTTGAATTTTAGCTTGGTTTTAATTTCATTCTTACCTTTTGCCCTTCTTTGGTTTTAATTTCATTCTTACCTTTTGCCCTTCCATCCACTGTAATTTCCATGGTCTTAGTCTCTCTGACAGTCCACTTGAATGAATGCTGCAGAGCCTGAATAGGTCTTACAACAGTTGAGGCCTCGCATGCGCCAGGCTGCAGCTATGTGCTGCGTGGCTGCAGAAATGCAGCACCTTAAAGAGGATTCCATGTCGATTGGGTCCTAGGGGGATGGGTTAACCCTCTCACATCCTTTTGCCATGGGCTGAAGTCAGAGAAATGTTTAGTAATCTGGACAGTTTCTAGTCTGTTCCCGCTGGGAGAAAATGCTAAGGATCAGATGTATAAATGAGTCATTCCTGTATTTATTCATTCATCAACACATTATCCAAGCCTTCTATGTGTTCCTCTCTAGAATACACAACACAGTGCCTTACATGATAATTTTCTGTTGATGAATGAATGAATGAGTCAGAGAATGAATGACTGGAAGAAAAACACTGTGCTATGGGAGCATGTAAGAGGGAGACTTAATTCCTTTGAGAAGACTCCCAGGAAGAAGAGGTATGTAAGAGGAGACTTGAAAGATGAGTAGACATTAGTCATTAAGTAAAATGTTTGCTCGAAGATTGAATCCAACAGTTCAATGTTCTCCAGAGTCTCATCATAAGACAGGAGAGAAGGCAACAGGAATAGACACAGCTAAGCATAGAGAGAGACACTCCAGAGTAAGAGATACTGGCAACACAAGAATATAATGGGGCATGGGGAAAGAGGTAGCTTGATCTATTTTTTTATTTGTTTATTCAACACATACTTACTAGCATTTACTATGTAATGGGCACTTTTCTACATGCTTTATGAATTCATCTTCATAACAAAACTATTATTCCCATTTTACAGACGGGAAACTGAGGGGAAGTTAAATAGCTTACTAAAGGTCATATGGCAAGTGGTAGACAGAGCCAGGATCCAAGCCCAGCATCTTAGCCTCAGGGCCCATTCTTATAACCCATCACCATGCTAACTCTTGTTGATGAGCAAAAAAGGTGATCAGAGACTTCATCTTTAAAGGCAGGAAAGGCACAACTAACTACACCCCGACTCCTACAGCTATATCTTTATAAAGGGAAAGGAGGCCTCCTCTACTAAAACAAATAGACACTTTGCTTTGTGATAATACAATAGCCTACATTTTTGTTGTAAAGAAGAAAAGTTTTTCTTAACCTTTTATGACCTTTATTATTGTGTGTGAAAGGAAGAATAAGTAGAGAGACAGAGACAGAGACAGAGACAGAGACAGAGACAGAGACAGACCGGGTACATAAATGGGGGGAATTCTAGTTCAGCATTTTTGGTATTCAACTGACTCTGTTCATTCCCAGTAGGCAATCACTGTCAACACTTGTTCCTGTGTGCTCAAGTCTTCTTATTACTAAGTCTGGACTGTTACTTTTGCTTTACCTTGCTTCAGACACAGTCAGAATCTCCAAATGGCTTTTTATTGTATTGTGGTAAGAACACTTAACAGGAGATCTACCCTCTTAAATAATTTTTAGGTGTACAGCACAGTATGTTAGCTAGCTACAGGTGTGATGTTATACAGCACACCTCTGCAACTTATTTGTCTCACGTAACTGAAAGTATGCCCATTGAACAGCAGCTCCCCATTTCTCCCTCCTCCAGTCCCTGACAAACACTACCCAAATAATTTTAAAGTGGTGGGAGCAGAGTCTGGTGCAGAGATGATTTGGGGTTTCCTTCTCCAAATTACTTAGGGAAAAACTTGACGGATTATTTACGAAGTTTTAACAGGTATAGTTGTAATTATTACCTGGATAAAGAGTGTATATGACATTTCTAGAAAGATATTAAAACATTTTCTATGTTTAGGTTAAAAAAAAACTGATGGCTAATTTCTGTTATAAACTTTTCCACATGGGAACTCTTTTGGCTTTCCACATTTGCCAGTGAATATAAGGTCTATCATGGGGTCGGGAGGAAGGCTAGTGTGGATAAGATTCACGATATGTGCCAGTTGAAGGAGGACTGGTAATTCAGATTTGCTAGGCTGGGTGGAGAGAAATGACTTTGGTGAGAACAATGTGTAGCTATTGTTTCCAATAGATTTTGCTTCTAACCTATATTTAGTGAGTGGTTCCCACAGCCAATAGTATATTGGCTTGTGGACCCAGGAGCTCAAGCTCATTTTTTCTCTCCCTAAAAGCACTAACGTTTCTGGAGGGCAATGCCTGTTAGAAACCTGTTCCTGGGGCTGCTTTGTCAGGAGAGGGAGATATAGTAAGAGGCTGTCGGCAACAAAGACATCCTTGACAGTGGCGATTTATCTTGCTACCTGCAACATGCCCTTTGGTTTGATAGCTGCCTGGGAAGGCTGGGATTATTTATCTTGAGTGCACACTGATATATGGAAGTATGCTCCTGGCAGGCTTCCTTCTTTCCTTTCTTTCCTGCTAAGCCAGTCTCCTTCGTTTACTCTTCCATATCAGAGGGCTGTCAGCCAGTGTTGTCCTGGGGAATTAGAGGGGAGGGCAAGTACCTAGAAATATCTTAGGAGAAATGATCTTCTTTGCAAGCAGGGATTTATCTAGTTTCTTTTTTCCTGTCAGTGAAACCTTGAGAAATCAGAGATGCCTAGGAGAGTATCTGGCAGGTGCAAGGAATGTAGGACTGTGCTTCTTTCCAGCAGTGATCTCCTTTAAGCGAATCCTTTCTCATCTTCTGCCTTCTCAAAGAACGGCTTTTTTCCTGCTTCTTTCTGCTGCTTGGGTTTGTTCTTGGTGAGGCTAACATGTGACAGTTGCAGGAGAACGTCTGGCAGAAGCTCTCCTCCATTTGAGCCTTGGAAAATGTTGCTCCCTCTGTTAAGAATCTTGCCTCCCGTAACCACTGACTTCCCTGGGCTACTTCCTGCTGTTTCTTTACACATTCAGCTCAGGCATGACCTTTTCTCAACATTCCCTGCCTAGTTTCCCACTTTAGACTGTATAGAGAGCTTTTCAGGGCAGTGGAGACCAGGAAGAAGAGTTATTGTTCAGAGTTCTTGGCATTGCCTCTGTTACCTCACCCACTCCAACACAAGTACATAGTACACATGCACAGGCACACACACACACGTGCACACACACACATGCACACACACACACTCTAACATGAAAAATGTGGTCATATCCTTAGTTCACAAGTTAGGTGAGCCTAGTGTCTGTAAATGGAATCAGGCTGGCAAGAAATGGAAGTTATTCTCAAAAGACTTTAGCTAAGAAGAGTTGAATGACTATTTCCAGAAGTGTGGTTAAGTTAAGGAACCAACAATGGGTAAAGACTCAGGGACATTCATACAATGGAACATTTCTCAGCCATAAAAAAATAAAATCTTACCATTTGCAATGACATGGATGAATGTAAGGATATTATGCTAAGTAAAGTAAGTCAGACAGAGGAAGACACATACCACATGATTTCACTTATATGTGGAATCTAAAGAACAAAATAAACTAACATGCAAAATGTAAACAGACTCATAGTTACAGAGAACTAACTGGTGATTGCTAGATGGGAGGGATTTTGCAGGGGCTGGGTAAAAAAGGTGAGGGATTAAGAAGTATAAATTGAGGATGTGAAGTACAGCATAGGGAATATAGTTAATAATACTATAATAACCATGTATAGTGCCAGATGAGTACTAGAGTAATTGGGAAGATCACTTCGTAAATTATAGAAATGTCTAACCACTATGTTGTATGCCTGAAACTAATATAAAATAATATTGAATGTCAAGTATAATTGAAAAATAGAAATTAAAAAAATACTCAGGGACTAGCGACAGCAGAAAGGGACATGGCTCAGGAATAAAGCTGCTGGGGCCTTGAGAGAGATGGATCTGTGGCCGTAAAGCAATGCAGCCTCTACTGGAAGCCCCGTGAGGCAGGTGGGAGTCAGGGAAATTCATCCATCTTCTGTACTGGAGGGGCAGAAGGAAGCCAAGATGACAAATCCATAGAGGTCATAATTCTGGGGCACAGAACAAGGAAGAGAGGTGAGGGTGCAGAGCATGCGGGGCAGGGGTGCAGGGAGGCAGGGCTAGGGCAGTGAATGGAAAAGAGCCAGGATATGAACATTCCTTTTGTTCTATGAACTCCTTTGGCAATGTGGAAAGCGAACAGATTTTTTTTTTTTTCAAAATAATGTTTCCAAAAACAAAAATAGGATACATGGATTACAAAGGAAACCAATTATATGAAATATAGCTATCAAAATACTAAAAATACAAAATTAATGATGCAATAATATAGTGCTTATTTATTAACACATGAGACAACAAAATCTAGTGGCAGATCTAACAGTGACCAAACTTTCTAAATAATGTTAAGTGTAAATGATATTTCAAAATGCCTGTAATACCCAAAGTCCAGTTTCCTTCAGCTACCATATATTCGATGCCCTTTACCTCGTCTATCTCCTCCCTCTTCCCCCACCTCCTACCCTCTGATAACCACTAGTCTACAGTCCATGTCCATGAGTCTCTGTTTGTTTGTTCTGTTCCTTTGTTGCTTTTAGGTTTATATCCCACATATAAGTGATGTCATGTGATTTTCAACTTTTTCTGTCTGGCTTATTTAGCTTAACACGATTATCTCAAGTTCCATCCATGTTGTCACAAATGGCTGTATTTCATCTCTTCTCATAGCTGAGTAATATTCCATTGTATATATGTACCACATCTTCTTTAGCCCATCATATATTGTAGGACACTTTGGTTGCTTCTATGTCCTGGCCACTGTGAATAATGCTGCTATGAACATCGGTGTGAAAATATCTTTATAGATATGATTTTTAAAAGTCTTTGAGGGTAAATACCCAGTAGAGGGATTGCTGGATCATAAGGTAGATCAATTCTTAGTTTTTTAAGGAACCTCTATACTGTTTTCCATAGTGGCTGTACCAATTTGCAGTTCCACCAGCAGTGTATGAGTGTTCCTTTTTCTCCGCATCCTCTCCAGCATTTATTATTACTTGTCCTGTTGATTATCGCCATTCTAACAGATGTGAGATGGTATCTCATTGTAGTTTTGATTTGCATTCCCCTAATAGCTAGCAATGTTGAGCATCTTTTCATATGTTCGTTGGCCTCTGGGGAGAGGTGTCTGTTCAGATCCCCTGCCCATTTTTTCAATTGGATCATTTTTTGTTGTTGTTTTGTTGTTACTGAGTCGCATGAGTTCTTTGTATATTTTGGATATTAGCCCCTTATCGGAGGTGTTGCTTGCAAATAGATTTTCCCATTTCTGATGTTTTTATTGGTGTTAAAATTCTTAGATACTTCTAATACTACTATGCTTTGTTGTCTACATTCATAGTTGAGGAAAATTCTGTTTCACTTGAGTAGAGTTTAACGATATAGATTAATATGTAATTTTTCCCATCTGTGTTCGCATACCTCTGAATTCTATCCAAGGACCCCTTAGGGGTCTCAAGACCCCAAGTTAAGAACACTTGCCTTAAATGTAAGTGCAGGGATGTTAAGTTCTGGCAAAGTGGTGTTGCAAGCCTACATATGACAGGGCAGCAGTATAGCAGAATCCTGGTTCCTAACAGTAGTAGGATCCTCTCTGTGCAGTGTCTCAGGGCCCTAGAAAATTCACGCTAAGAAATGATGCATATGTTTGACTCTGGTTGCTGTCTAATTCTGTTAAGTATTATATCCTTGGCTATGCTTGAATGTAAACTTCAGGGGATATGAGTTTTTAAAAAACTTGTTATTGCAGTACTATATATCAAATAATCATCAAGTGTAGGCTTGATGAATTTTCATGAACTGAACATACTGGTGTAAGCAAAACCTGGATTATTACCAGTATCCCAGAAACCTCCCTCGAGTCACCTTTGGGACACCCCATCTGCCCCCAAATAACTACTATCCTGATTTCTAACAACATAGAGTCATTTTGTTTTTGTTCTTTTAATGAATAGACTAATATACTACATACTCTTTTGTGTCTGGCTTCTTTCTCTCACATTAATACTTGTGAGATTCAGTTATATTGTTTCTTGTAGTTGTAGATTATTCATTCTCATTGCTGTAGAGCATTCCATTGTGTGAATATACTATAATTTATCCATTCTACCTATACTTGACATTCATTTTGGGCTATTATGGATAATACTTGTTATAAGTATTCTAGTACATGCCTTTTGGTGAACATATTGAAATATTCTGTTGAGTATATACTTAGGAGTGGAATTGCAAGGTCACAGGTCTGGGTATGTTTAGCTTCATTAGGTATTGTCAGTTTTCCAAAATGAGAGCTATATTTCAATCCTATATTGGTTTATACTTCTACCAGTTCTAGTTGCTCCAAATCCTCATCAATACATGGTGTTCTCTTTCTTTCTCTTTCTTTCTTTCTTTTTCTTTCTTTCTTTCTTTCTTTCTTTCTTTCTTTCTTTCTTCTTTCCTTCTTTCCTTCTTTCCTTCTTTCTTTCTTCCTCTCTCTCTCTCTTTCTCATTTTAGTCATTCTGGTGGTTGTGTAGAGGTAGCTTGTTGTGGTTTTAATGGGCATTTTCCTGGTGACTAAGGAAGAAGAGCACCTTTTCACCCAGGTATTGGCCATTTGTATATCCTCTTTATGAAGTGTCTGTGCAAGCCTTTTGTCCATTTTTCTAATGTCTATCTTTAGATATTTTGAACAAATTATTTAATCACCCTCAGTTTTCTCATTTGTTAAATTAGGATACTAATCGAACCAATTCATAAGGTTGTTGTGAGGATTAAGAATGATTGGCATATAAAATGTTTAGCCTAGTGCCTAGCACCTGGCCTGTGGTAAGTGCTAAATAATTTGTAACAATTATTATTAGTTAATCACTAATGCAGTGCACATCATGGGTACTCCAGCTATGTTTGTTGCATAACTGAATCTTAAACCATCAGTGTAACAGCATTGTAAGGAGACTGTTAATATTGGCTACATCTAGGATGAGAACTTCCATGTGTTGGGGATGGGATGAAGGAGATTTACTTAATTTTTATTCTTTTAAATTTTGTACTATGTATTTCTTATTAAAAACACATAAAGTCCAAAAGGAAGAGCTGAAATAGAAATAGAAATAATCTGAAGTTAAGTTGAATTATGAGCTATATTACCTGTGTTGCCACATATGCCCAGGATGTATATGGAGAATGGGCATATTGTGGGCCAGTAAAGGGAAACAGAAATAGATATAGTCAGAAAGGTGTGATTTCAGGATATTCATGTAAAAGTTATGAGAAGAGTAGGAAAAGTAAATTATTCATGTATGATTAGTATTTGAGTGTTCCCAGATCTTAATGAGATGAGATCTGAATTTATTGCTGAGAAACAAAAAATATCAGAAGGCAGAAGGGAAATGAATGGAATGCTTTTAGTCATGTCCAGTCCAGCCCCTCAACGTGCCAAGAAGTCTGAAAGGAAATGTTTTGGTCTAGGGTCTTAAGGATGGAGGTACACATCTGTAAGTTCTTGAAACAGTTATGTAAAAAAAGGCATTTGCCTCCCTTGGTGAATTTTATGTTGCATTTTTCCAAGTAAGTCATCTTTGAGTGATCTAGAAGGAGAAGCAACAGAGTTCTGTCTGTGTGTGTTTTCAAATTATTATTATTGGTAACAATACTGATAGTCTTAATTTGCACAATGTTTTTCACAGTCCCAAGTATTATTAAATACATGCTCTGATTTGCTTTTCACATTAACCCCTGAGGAGGTTAGCTATTGTTATTTCCGTTTTACAGGTGGAAGAACTGAGGCTCAGAGGGGCTAAGGGAAATGAGGGAGCCAGGACTAAAAGATAATTTAGTACTGGAAAAAACCCAAAGTACAATTCACATGGTATCTGTTGTGTCTGTGATAGGTATATGGATTAAAATGAGAAGGAGCATTGAAAAAATATTTGAATAGAGAATAATGACTGGAGAGTAATGAATGGAGAGGTTTGAAATGAAGAGTTCAATGAATACCACCACCCAGGGGGATGCTTGTGGTGTCATGTCGTGTGGTATACCTCTAGATTATTTAATTCTAAGTTTTGATGATGTCCCAGGACAATGGTTTTGCAGCATCTTCAATTTAGTGACTTTTTACATGGTTCTATTTTCTGTTTAGATGGTGTGTGTGTGTGTGTGTGTGTGTGTGTGTGTGATGATTTTAAAAATGTATCATTTTGCTCACCACACTTCCTGGAATTTTCTTTTCCTTTTGGATTCTGTCAATTACAACACCTCCCTATAAAAGATAATCACATTTCACAGGATGTGATTCCCCAGGTCATATGCCTAGATTTACTGAATGGTAGACCTGGGAAAGAGCTTCATTGTCACCTAGAACAACCTCCTCATAATTTTACAAATGAGGGAGGGACCTAAGACCCAGAAAGGCCAAGTGTCTTGTTCAACAATACATAGCCAGCTGATGTAGAACATGGCATGAAATAAGCTGGAGGAGAGTAAGAAGGCAGGGTTGACTTTCAACAGGGAAGACTTTTTTTTAATAGAAGTTGATTAAGTTGAGTTTCGAGGAGGTGAAAGTTTTGAAAGTTCTATGGAAAGAGAAGGATTGCTTTTTGGACTAACAAGAATTTTACCTACCTAGCTTCTGGGTAATGATGGTACATGCCAACCGCAGAGTTATTGTAGCTATGGGACCCATAAGGTCTTTAGTCATGGCACGCACTGATATGCCTTCAACTCAGTACTTCAATCGTGAGCCAATGCTGAAAATGGAAACTCATTCTGAAAGGACACAGCATATGTAGTGGGCAGAATACTAAGATGGTCCCCGACCACCCTTTTTGCACACACATCTTTATAATCCGATCCACCTGAGTATGGACAGGTCTGTGAATGTGATGGATTTCATTTCCATGATTAAGTTACATTAAATGACAAAGATGAAGGAATTTTTCAGATGTACTCTCAAATCAGTTGATTTTGAGTGAGTCGAAAGGGACTCAGGCAAGGGTTAGTCACAAGGGACTGAGATTTAAAGTAAAAGGATTCTCCTCCTGGCTTTGAAGAAGTCAGCTTCTATGCTGTGAGAGACCTACATGGCTAGGACCTAAGACAGCTCCTCCTGGAGCTGAGAGTGACCTCTGGCTGCAGCCAGCAAGAAAACAGGGATCTCAGTCCTGCACTCAAAAGGAAGCAGATCCTGTTATCACTTGAGTGAATTTGGAAGAAGACTCCAGGCTCCCATTAAGACCACAGGCCCAGCTGAGACTTTGAGACCCGGTGAGCAGAGGACCCAGTTAGGTTGTGCCTAGAATTCTAATGTACAGAAACTGTGAGATAATACATTGTTGTTATTTAAAAATAATTTTACCTATTTAGGCAGCACTTTCTTGGAATGTCCCCAAGTCCAGGAGCATAATTTCAGGCAGAACAGCCCTTTCGGGAATACTTTATATCCCCTTGGGTTTCAGGGCTGATGTGTTTCTTCACAGTGTAACCTATTAGTTATGCAGGCTAACACAGCAAATTTTCAGAGAATTGGCTCATGATAATTTCTGTGAATCATTTTGCAGAGAAATAGTGTTGTAGAGAGTTGAGTGAAGCTTTATTAAAAGCTTTACTTTAGGGAAGATCATAGCCCTGGAAGCTGATCACAGATTTAAAGTAGGTCTTCCCCTCCCAGATGCAGCATTTTAAAATTTTAATCCAAATCTTCAGTTGCTTGGAGAAAAAAAGATCTTTCTGAAATATGAGGGGGCACACTGGTGTTTTCCTTCTCCATTACTTTATTTTCTAGATTACCTCTTCATTCTTTCCTGTACTGACAAAACAGGTGATGTTAAGGAGCATTCATTTCTATTTGGTGCAGGGCCCACTGGGGCAAGGAGGACGGGGATGTTTGAAAAGGACCAGCCTCTTTCTTCCCGTGAGACAATGCTCCCCGTCGAGTGGGGTGCTCTTAATCAACTGCATTTCTGGCGGTTCCTCTGCTGCACAGCTTCCATTCCACAGTATTGGGCCTTCTCTGTTGTGAGGGGAAAAGTAGAGTTAGCAAAATTCTTGCCGAAGAAGAGCCACTTGGTAGAACTTATTTGTGACACTTCTAGTACTCAAGTTCAGAAACACAATTCTTTATTTCGACTCTCAGTCATGGCTGAACACGTGAATAAAATAATGTTTTAATAAGGTTCAGCTGTATCCTTCAGATTACTCTAGATTTTGTGAATATTCAGCCCGGATCAAAATGGCTGACAAACTTTCTACCTTGTGGGTAGCACAGAAAGGGGCTTTAAGGAATCTATAAGTCTATAATGAAGGAATCCCTAAAACTTGGGAGCACTACATGTTTCTATAGCACAGAGTGTCTAGGCTCCCCTGAGAGCTGCAAGAGGTGAGGGGCAAAGGGATGAAGTGACAACATCACCTCTGAGAAAATATGTCAAATCAGTTTGAGTACTTTTGAAATTCAGAAATAAATCTCTGAGAGTTTTTGCAAGTGACTCAGAAAAGCAGAAAGAGCACTGGACTAGGATTCCATTCTTTGTTCTGTGACCAAACAATTCTGTAACTTTGGCCAATTCATAGAACTGTTCTGATCCTCGGATCTGATCCTCAGATGTAAAAACAGATATTTCCATGAGTTTTGTCTACAAGAAGCAGAAACTAGCTCTCACCATCTTAAGCAGAACAGGATTGTTGGGAAGGTGCTGGGCTGCTCACAGGACCTGCGGAGGCTTGAGACCCAGGCTGGAAAAAGGCAGGAAGCAGAGTAGTCCAGGTTCTGTGGCTGCAGTGCATGTGCTCAGCCTTGCTGTGTTCTTGGTTAGAGGCGTGCTTCTTTTCCCTGTGACTGGAGATAGTCCTGGGCTGGTACAGAGGCTTTGCAATCATTGTGGATCCTTCCGGCTGAGACCCCGGCTTTTGATTTCTCACTTTGTGCAGAATTTTGGATTCATAGTATGAATACTTAGTTTAAAAGAAAAGTGATGGACATTTCTAGGCTTCCTCTTCTGGAACATTTTCTCTTCTGAAATATATTCATTTATTCAGTAGAATTTTGATTTGATTGAAGTTAATATGCTTGCACCAACCTGAAGCTTGAAATGTTTAATTTTATCATTTAATAATATAAATAAGGTGGAGAAGTCTCTAAGCTTGACATACTTGACATTTAAATCTAACTTTGTGAAACAATTTACTAGGTGAAAAAAGTGTTTGCTATGCATTCTCAGATCTACCTGGATATATTGTTATAGGATGATAATGAGCATCTCTAGAAGGGGCATACTATGTATCTGAAGTTGCATTTTTATTTTCTATTTCATTGAAATAGACCTCTAGGTCAAAGGCCTTTCAACTTATGTTTTCTCTGTGCTGGCCTTACATATAGCCATAGTTACCATAAGAATTAAGATCCAGGAACTATTTTTATAGAAATATACCATCATAGAATTCATTAGAGCCCTTTTTCTCTGCTATTCTGAAAGTCAGTTAGAACTCGATCTAGAGAAGTGCCATTTTTAAGGAACTAAAATTCATGCCATTCATTCAGTTTAGTGTATTTTAATCACTTACTTGGGAGCTTAACTATTTTAGAACTTTTTCTTCATCTAAAAATGACAATATTTTTGTGCTGCTGCAGATATTTTTAATCAGCATAATCAGATATATTAATCAGAAAATATTAAGTAAACACAAAGTATTAACCTCTTGTGTGTGTGTGTGTGTGCGCGCGCGTGTGTGTGTGTCATACTAGGAGATGGGTGAGGATTGCAGGAAAGGCCTCAATCTTGGTTTTAAAGTCAAGTTTGGAGACCATGGTCTATCTCTGTATCTAGCTAGCACTCTCAAGCAGAATGGCCCTTCCAATCATCAATGACAAGGTTGAGCTGTGGAAATGGGTCCTATTGTTTTCCTATCATATTCCCCAGGGAGCATCTTCCATAGGCACAGACTGTCCTGTATACGTGAGTGATCGGAAGCTCACACAATCCCCATGGGAAGGATGTGACAGAGGTGGCTAGCTGTACCCAAAAGTTCATGCTCTCCTTTCTATAGTACATACTTGTCTCTGGTAACTAGCTACTCAGCTAGGGCTGAATTTTCCAGTCCTTCTTGCATCTAGGTATGGCTGTGTATTTCTCACTAATGGACTGTGAATGGAAGTGATGTGTCTCACTTCCTGGCCATAATGATTAAGAAGCATGGTTGCTTCCTCCATGTTTTCCTTTTCTTCCTCTAATGGCTGGATGCAGATGACCACACCTGGGTATGGTGAAGCCAGAGGATGGAATCATCATGAGGAGGAGTTCCACCTGTCAACTAAGAGTATTCACCTTGATTCTTACTTGAGCAAGAAATAAATTTTAATTGTGTTTGAGCTTTTGTACATCTGTAGTCTATTTGTCATATCAATTAGCATTACTGTGTTAAAGAAATGTATTCCTTTGAATAAACCTCTGATTTTGCTACTCTGTGTTTATTGTACCTTTGAAATTCTTTGTCAATCTGAATTTAGGGTAGAAAGAGAAGATTAGATTAGTTTACATTTCCTTGCTTATCACATCTACAAGAGGACAAAAATAAATAATTGAAAAATGGATACTCCTCAGATTTATAAATCTTCTTAAAATTTTCTCCCAAATTTTTAGCCCATTGAGAACTGGTATGGCTTCATGGTTAAGTATATAAGCTATGGAGCCAGAATCCTGGGCATAAATATTGCCTCTATTCCTTTTTATCTCTGTGATCTTGGGCAGGTTGCTTAACCTTTCTGTGTCTATGTCTTCACATCTACAAAATAGGGGTCATAACACTACTTACATCAGAGGGTTGTTATGAAGATCAAAGGAATTAATACAGCTAAATGCTTACAGTGTTTTCCGGCTTATAGTAAGCACACAATAGATGTCATCTTTAAATAGTTATTCAGGGATCTTATTATTGTGATTTAGCCTAGGATTTCTCAGGACCTTTGCATTTGTGCTTAGTTCTTTTATGTTATTTTCAGGAGAGTCCAGGGAGCTTTTCCATGAAGGGTGATGCCATTGTTAATGGGACAAGGCAAATCTAATATTAAATAAAATGAACTACAAACACTAGCTACTTTGTGGATTAGAAGATCTAAAGTAATCTGCTGCTGCTGCTGCTGCTAGTTTGTAGTGCTTTCTATGTGTCAGGCGTCGTTTTAACTTTACATATATTAGCTCATGTAATCATCACAAAGACCCTATGAAATAGGTATTATCTATCATTTCCCCCTCTTTTTCAGATGGAGAAATTGAGGCACAGTGAGGTTAAAGTATCCCAGGCAACAGAACTAGTAAGTGTTAGGATTGTTGCTTCAAATACAGGCAGTCTGGCTTCAGGGGGCATGCATAAGAAGCTCCCGTTCATCTTCAACACCTAGTCAAGGATCCTCTCTATTGTGAAGTCTTTCCTTCTCTGTTCAGGAGGGTTGTTCACTATTTTCTATTCCAGCCACCCCTCTATATTGGATTGGTTTGATTGCGGCTGGAACCATGAGGTATGTAGTTATTTGCTAATGTTTCTGTGAGATCCTTGTATCCATAGACTAGACTAATAGTTTTCAAACTTCAGTGTACCTGTGAATTGCCTGTGAAATCTTGTTAAAATGCAAATTTTGATTCAGTAGGTGTGATGGTTAATTATATGTGTCAGCTTGACTGAGTACCTAGATATGTGGTCAAACATTATTTCTGGGTGTGTCTGTGAGGGTGTTTTTGGATGTGATTAGCTTTTATATCTGTGTACTGAGTGAAGCAGAGTGCCCTTCCTCATGTGGGTGGTACACATCCAGTCAGCTGAAGGCCTGCAAAGAACAAAAAGGCTGACCTTTCCTCAAATAAGGGATTATTCCTACTTCTTGACTGCCTTCAGTTTGGCTTCTTCCTGCCTTTGGACTGGAATGGAAAAATCAGCTCTTCTGGCTTTTGAGCCTGCCAGCCTTGGACTGGAATTACACCATTGGCATTCCTGGGTCTCCAGCTTGCTTACCTAAACTGTAGATTTTGGTACTTATCAGCCTCCATAATCATGTGAGCCAATTCCTTATAATAAATCTCTTTATATGTGTATGTATCTCTCTCTCTTTATCGCTGTTTTTGTCTCTGTCTCTGCCATCTCTATCTCTATATCCTCTCAGTTCTATTTCTCTGGAGAATCCTGACTCATACAGTAGGTCTGAGGTGGGACCTGAGATTCTGTATTTCTAACAAGCTTCCAGGTGCTGCTGATGCTCCTAGGCAGTGGGTCACATTTTGAGAAACAAAGACAAGACTGTCTCATTCATCTTATTCTTGGCCTCTTACACAGAGTGGGCACCCAGTGAATATCTTTGGAATGTTTTGATGAAGTTTTCTTACAAGGTGAAAGATTCTCTAAGAGAAAAGTCAAGGAAATAGTATTAAGAAGTGATTTTGAAACCTGTAATTTTGACTTTAATATAGTCCAAATTTGACCTAAATAAAGAGAATGAAAGAGAAGAGAAAATCAGAAAAATGACAGATTGTAAGAGTTAAACATATGGGTAATAGAAAGTAAGATTAATGAGACTGATTGAGACTGACTGAATCAATCAGTGGGTAAGCAGAGAGAAGATGAAATTAGTTTTAGCCCTTGTGGTTTTGGTATGAGTTTGGAACAATGCACTGCCTATGTAATGTAAGATGTTATGTAAGATTTAGTTCCACGCGTTTATGCATCATAAGTCATTTTAATCATATGTAAGTATGATAATGTATCCATGAAGTTTGAGCCTGATAACCTTTAGTTAGTTTCATGGGTCATTATTTTCTCCTGTGGAAATGGTGTAGTTCATTGGCTGTTTCCTCTTAGAGCTTTGTTCCTGAAGTTTGGTTATACTATAATCAGCTTAACAAATTCAGAGTTTAATTTCTGTATGGTGAGTGTTGACAACATGTTTCATCACTGACTTTGCTCGTTTTCTCCTAGTGACTAAGGTTTACTTATCAGATTTATAAACCTGTGACTCTAAGATGAAAATGATCTCAGGGAGCACATAAAAGACAAAAGAAAACAACAAAAACAAAAGAAGACAATAGAAGTAACACACAGACATACACATACAATCTAAGGTGCTGTTGATCGTGAGATGTATCATTAAGGTATGCACTGCAAAAATTGAGGGAAAAAAGCCACACTATATTAATTATAGTGTTGTGTTACAATAATGTCACATTATTAGATTATAGGTGCATCCCAATTTCAGAGATGTTAACATATAAAAAAATTTGCATTTTAGAATTTCTGAAATACGTTGTGTATTTATGTATACATATATATGTGTATATAGAAATATATATATATTTATGTATACATACTCAGATGTATAGATGATATTAAAAACTTTGTCTCTAGCTTTTAATGTTGACTCTGAAAGGCTGCAGATATTCTGTACAGAAAGTGCAAAAAAATATGTTTCTTCTGGTTCTCCATAGCAAGAATATGAGACCTCTAGTAATATTTTTAGCTTATTTTAAGTGTTGGGAATGATTGAAACATAGTCCCACTGTAATGTTATTTTGACCTGTGAAATTGAAGATTTCAACTTAACAAAGAAAATTATAATTCATATAAAAGCTGTTTGGTTATTTATATATGCAACATGAAATATATGCTGTGCTATATTTTCATGCAATCTTGATTTTTTCCCAGACATTTTAGTACAGATCTGCTGCTTTTAAAAATCTTATTTGATCTGAGGTCTCACTCAAATTGACCCTGTTAATCAAACTAATTTTCCAAGGCTTTCACTTGCATGACCTTGGTTAAAATTACATGGCAAGTTCAGAATTGCTTCATATATCCAGAGCTCCCAAAAGTTCAATAATGATCTTTAGTGTATGTGGACTTTGTGACAAGTAGCAATGGACTTTATGTGAGGAACAATTAAAATAGCATCAATATCTACTAATGTATTGCACTGAGGGATCAGAATTGTGAAAAAAACTATGAACCACAGGAGCATGATGGATATCATAGGCTAACCATAGTTGTCATGGAAAAGCTAATGATTATTATTTTTCATGGATGAAACTTTCACACTGTTAATAAAACCTTTCAAATAGGTGGACGAGTGTCTCTCAGGAAACATGTTTAAGCGTTGCTAAAATCTGTTTTCTCATCTCCCACTCCCCAAAGTCCCTTTAAGAGATTGATTAACGTTAAGCCTTGTTTTATTTCATGTTGCTTTCTGTTAATATCTTGTATATGAACTAAGAAGGCTAGCTTATTCTGCTAAAGCAGGAGCTTAAAAGGGCTACGAGGAACATTAAGGGGCTACCAAGATAGCAAGACTATAGGGGTCAAAATAAAATCTCATTTTAAATGAGAGAGGGACCATGGCCATTCTGCAAAGTATTTTCATGCAAAGTGAAGTGCATTTTTTTGTGTGTGTGTTGAGAAAAGATTCTGCACTATTTAAATAACGATAAGAGATATACTTTCAATTAATAGGAATTGAGAGTTTCCTGTGAGCCAGATACTCTGGCAACAATCCTATAAGGCAGATACTCTTACCAGACTGGTTTTACAGATGCAGACAATGAATCCTAGAAGTGTTAGATAACTTGCCGAAGGATGTCAGTCAAGGTCCTGGCAAGAAACACATTTAAATTTGGTAATTCGAGGAGAATTTATTAAAGGGAATGTTTGCCAGAGTATTGGCAGGGTTTGGGAAACCAACACAAAGTTAGCAACATTGAGACCCATTTCTACCTCTAGGATTGAAGAGATGGGGGAAGGAGATAGGGGAAGGAACAGTTTCTGGATCCAATGCTCTATGGAGAGGACTTGCTTATAGGATCTACATATTTTGGGATAGAGATGTCTCCAGACTCAGAGACTTTGCAGGAAGGGAGCTAAGGGACTAAATTCCCAACCTCACTCTCCTGCCTTCGGATATCCTGCCGGGGCCTGCCATTGGCTAAATCCCACTGGAAGCCAGAGGGCAAAAAGATCAGCCTCCTGGGGCCCAGAGTAGGATGAAGTGTGGTCTAATCCAAGCACCAGTGTCCCTCACCACTGCCTCATGCCGGATGCCTTCAGTCCACCTTCAGAATGAATCCAAGATTTAAAAAAAAATCCGTAGAAATGTCTTAGCAGCCTCAAACATTATTTATTTGTTCTTTATTATTCACTTAAAATTTCACTAAACGTCCATTTCTAGTATTACACAGTTCTGGAAGAACATCTTGTTTTTCTTTCCCCGAGTTCATGAAGTTCAGATTTATCTTTGGCTCTTGATGACTATGTGTTTTGTTACTTCACCACTCTGGGTGGAGTGTTCTTTTATTTTTGGAAGTGCCTCTCCAGTAGTTTTTTTAGTTGAGAAGAAATAAGTTCTTATCTTGAAGTGCTCTTTAAGTCAGGTAGATTTGGGAGTATTTTGTGGTGTCAGAAAAGTATCTGTTTCCAAAAAGACAAGAAAATTGCCTTTTAGATTTTGTGTTAAAAAGCCAAATTGTCTGGAGGAAAATAATCCTTGTGAACAGGCAGATAAATGAATAAATGATTATCTGTTTTTAAATTGAAATGTAGCTATTTCTGTAGATACCTGATTCATGAGGATTAATTATGCAGTTGTGTTTCCCTAAGTCTATTTGAATTATATATAGCAATGATATAATAAACTTCTAATTTCTTATTCAAATACTTAAAATTTTTCTTTCAGAAATCATTGATATTCAGTGCCTTAAATAAAGCTTAATTTAATAGATTCAGCTTTCCATTTTTATATTCACTTGCTACAAGATACAATTTGGAAATATATCAGGGCTTATCAGTCAAAATGATCTCGATTTTTATTTTTTTATTGTTGAAAAAATCTAATGAAAATTTTATATGTTAAAATGGGGTGGTATTATGATGTTTGGCAGCGCATTCTTTATAGGGAGTGAGAAGCCCTGGGTTAGCCAGGAGTTTACATTTGGTTATGGGGAGTGTGGTAGTCACAGAGTTTAGCATGGCTACTGGTGGCCCCGGTGGACATTCAGTTTGTTGAATATCCTACTTGATTGTAGTAATAACTAACATCTGTATACAGCTTCAAAACATACAAAATATTTACATGCATGCATTATTTGATTTGGTCTTCAGCCTTATGAAGAAGTTATTTCTTTTTGTCATCAAAATACAAGCGAGGTAACTCATTGTTTAGTTTCACAGCGAGTAGATGATAAAACCAGAATCCAAACAAGTTTTCTGACTCCCAAGTTTGGATCTTTTTTAATTGCCTGATACTGGCTCACAAAATCTCAGCAACCCAGCCAATTGACAAGACAGGGCTGAGTTTATTGCTTACCATGCTGAAGGAGAACACCACCTCAACAGAGCCTTGGCAGAGTCTTAGAGGGGGAGAGGCAAGGTTGGATTTTGTTGAGAACTGGAAGTTTGGTTTAAGGTGGGTCTTTCAATGGTGGATTTGACTAAGATTAAGGATGGCAAAGTAAGTTTAGGACTGGTAAAAGCAGCGAGGTGAGGGGGCTCCAAGAGTTGATGATCTTTTGGGAAATTTTTGTGATTAACAGTTAAGTTACTTGCTGCCTCAGGGTAGCAATGGGTAGTAGCCAATATTCACTGAAGTGTGTGTGTGTGTGTGTGTGTGTGTGTGTGTGTGTGAAAGTAGGTAATTCCAAGGTTGTCCCCTTGGCGTATAAGCTGAGTGTTGAGGTAGATGGTTTCGGTTCCTGGTGTCCCCCTGGTGGCCATTCTTCAGCCTGAACTGAAGGATAGATCATTTATGTATGGGACCAATCCAGATCACATACAAGTACCTGGAGGTAATTGTTTCTACCTCTGTAAGTATCAAATTTTCCTGCTCTTTTTGCTCAATGACTGCTTGTTAAGTCATTCGATGGGACAGGGCCTGCTCAGGAGCATTTAAGGCTCTGAGATCATATACATGTGAACACTGTGACACAAATACTAGGAGAAAGATTATGATCAGAGTTTATAGTCAGCTCCTCAGCCAGAACTTGAGAGTACCCAGATTAAACTAAGAGATTACACCCCATACCAAATGTGAAGAGGCCACAGAACCAGACATGGAGTAACCACATTACCCAATTTTTTAAAAAAAATTTTTTGCTTCAAGATCTTTTTAGGCTATCAAAGATCTAAGTGAGTATGTAGAGATATAAGTACAAGTTCCACTAGAACAGCAGCACATACCCCAAATGAGAAGCAATATTATATCTCAGACAGCTCTATTCTGAATCACTGTCTGTCCAATTTGTTTTATACTTGGTGCCATTGTCTAACTCACCTGTAAGTCTCTGAAACACGGCATCTGGGATCATTCTTACTTTCTTGGCCTCTTGTAAAACATGATGTGAAGAGGTTCGTGAAGGGAAGCAAGTAATCAAAAATTTCCCTGAGCAGTTTAGACTTTTATTCTCATACTGGGGCCCAATTTCCCTCCCTTTTCTTAGAACACATACTGATGGGTCAGAATGGGCCCTACGTGATATCAGGGAAAATCCTGAAGCAGACATTAGTTTACCAAAGTGAGAAGTGCCTGTTCAGTTATGGGTAGTATTCAGTAGGCTTTTCCTCCACAAACACACCAGTCATTAGGGGCTACACAATGATCTACTTTGGCCAAAATACTCCTATCAGTTGTCAAATAGTATTGTAACAGTTTGGTGCCGCTCATCAGATAGAGTTTAGCATTACAATTGTACTATTGAGATGATTAGGTAGGTCTAAAGAAAAAAAAGTAATGTGTCATATTTGTAAAATCTGTGAAAGGAAGACAGCTTCCAAATACATACTAACTTAATAAACCACAACTACCTGTCCAAGTAGTGAATACTTTCTCATAAAATGAAATAATTTTTCTCTTGAGAATTCACTTATGCTTTCAATTAATTTGAGGTGTTTTGAAATGTGTCAGGCATTGCATATGTTGCAAAAATAATTGTCTAAGATCTTTTTTCCTTTTTTTATCATACTGGAAATAAGTAATATATCTAGCGAAACCTGCATCTAATGCAGGATGCCTCGTGCCTCATGGCCACTTCTGCTGCTTTTGCAACCTTGACACATGCTCCCCTCCCAGCCCCATTTGTGTTCCTATGGCTGCCCGAGTAGACTTCAGAATCCTGGAGAATACTTGTGAGGGTCTGTGACTGGTGAAGCTGTTGGGATTTTTATATTTGAGAAATGAAGTTGACAGGGAGGGAAAAGAGAGATTGGATGAAAAACAGAAAAGTGTAAGATGTTTTCACAATGTAGCACTGAATCACAGAAAGGAAACTGAGGTGTTGGGACAGCCTTCCTATCTTTTAGGACATAGCCCACATAAAGCAACCTATTGAGCTACATTAGAGTATCTTGCTATATTTTGATGTGGTCTTAGATAAAAATATCTTAGGTTGAGTTATAGCTAGAGAACCTTGTGTATTCAAGAGTTGGCAGAAGAAATATCATGAGGGCATATGAAGCTTATTCCTTAGTTAATAATCAGCACAACCATCACTATCACCACCACCTTAACAACTATCATTTTTTTGTCTCTTTTCTCTGTGCCAGGACATGTGCCAAGTGATTTATGGCATTTTCTGATTCATCCTTATAGCAACTCTCTGAAGTGGCAATTATTCGTACCATTATTTTATAGATGAAGTAATCAAGGCTTAGAAAGCTAAGTAAAAATGATCAAGGACATAAAAGCAGAAATATGATAGAGCTTATGTTTGAAAAGAGGTTTCTCTGACTCAGCAAAATATGTTAATAAAATTCAGGTTTCGTCATCCAATGGTCGTATGTGAGAGCAGCCTGATGAGACCTGAATCTCAATAACTTGACATAGTCAGCAGGATCCCTAAATCATAACGTGTCTGTAGTGGTGTTATAGGAGTATCAGGTAGGCTTTCTGGGAAAAAGGAGGTTTTAAATATATAAATGAGGATTTTCCATTTAGTGGGTAAAATTCCTCTGGTAGTTTCTTAAAGAGCTGTTGTCTAAATGGGGATGGATAAAGGACCCTTGTGACCCCAAAGCCAAGTTAAAGAATTTTGAATATAGGAAAATTAGAATCATTATTTTAGGCCATTGGAATAGACCAACAAGCAGAATTTGTAGGCACCCTCCCAATTTGGACATACATCGGTTCTGAAAAATTGCTATGTAGGTAGAAGTAAGGTCTCCTGATATTGAGACTTGTCATCAGAGAAATCCAATTTGACATTTTATAACAAAGTAGGTAGCAGAGCAGGGGATATATTCATATCATCAGGAATTTATTCAACTTTGGGGGTCTCTGAGCCCTTTGTGTGAGGTTTATGAGGTTGACGGACTTAGGAAAAGTTATGAGGTACCTGTTATGAGGTGGCTCCTACTAGATACTTTCAGAGTCTAGATTTCCTGTGTATGTCTTTCCATCATCTTGAGAGTTTGAAGGGGGAACCCAAGTAGCAAGGACATGGAAACACTGGCCATAACATTTCGTCTTATCTCTCATTTTAAGAAAGCATAGTTTTCAGTTTTTGGTACTCATATTAAGTTCTCCAACTAATTAAATAGGAAAATTAGAAGATCAATATCTACATTACAAAGGATCCTGCACTTTAAAGAAGAGATTCACTATAGGATATTTTTAAACACAGAGTTATTCCCTGGGCATTAAAATACACATTCCTATTGTATTAATTAATTCAAAGTGACTAAGGAGAAAAGGAACATAAAAGTGAAGAGTTAAGAGCCACTCTCAATTGGAGATCAGTTGGAAACAAAGATAAAGTTCTTTTAAGGCAAAATGTGAGTCAATAGGAAAACCAGATTTGACTTCCAAAAATTCTACTCACGGACATAGCATATCAAGCATACTTGTGCTGGTTTTGTGTAATGCTGCTACTGACCACCTCTCTTTGCCTTTGTGTTTTTATGTGGTCGATTCCACAAACTATTGTTGTCAAGGATGGGAAGTCAGCTTCCGTAAGAATTAGTACTATAATGATCCCCTCCTGGAGGAAGGAGGCTGCCCCTAAGATAGTCATAGATGATCTATCATATGTTTTTATAATTTCAGGTCAGCATTCAGTATTGACAACCTATGGAGTAGAAAAATAATGGCATTCTGCTTACATATAATCTATATTTATGAAATTTCTACTAAAGATTCTCTATAGATGAGTTCCGTATTGTGTTTGGAACTATGTATTTTTTATATTTTAGTGATTTATAAATAATACAGAGACTGATAATTAGTCACATAAATAATACAGAAGCTATCTATGACCTTATTTCTTTTTATTACAATTATCCCTATTTACACTTGATCTTAGCCAAAAGGCCAAGAAGCAATTATAGTTATCCCTATTTAGACCATTATAATATACATTTGAATGAGAAATGGATTTATTCCCTACATTTTTGAACACCCTTATTTATTGTCACAAGGGAAGACATGAAAATAAAGATAAAGGCTGAAATAGCCTTAACCATTTTAAAAAACAAACAAAATACCTGGACAATGAGGCAGGCGGCCATCTAGTTGCCAAACATTATGTTCAAAAGGCAATCTGCCTGATTGACTTTCCTCCTGAGATGACTCACAAAAATCTCAAAAGTAGCATGTCCTAAATGGAACTCTTTATTTTCTTCTCCAAACCTATCCCCTATCTCTCCAGTTTTTCCCATTTTCACAAATGTTACCCTTATCTACCCAACTATTTGTGCCAGAACTATATGAATTGTTTATCTATAAGCAAGTCCTGTTGATTCTGAAACATCTTGAATCTACCCACTTGATCCACAGACACTGCTGTTTTCTTAGCTTAAGACATACTTATCATTCATCTGTACTATTGCATGAATTCCTACTGGCCTCCCTTCTTTCACTCTTGGATCTTCCCATTCATTATCCATATAGAGATAAGAATGATTTAAAAACAATCATCAGACCATTTTATTCCCCTAGTTATAATTCATTAATAGCTTCCCGTTGTACTTGGAGTAAAATCCAGAGTCCTTATAATGGCTGCAAAGTCTTGCATGATATGGCTCCTGCTTCTCTCCTCAACCACTCATGTTCTGCTCTTCAGCCAACACTGTTTGGTTTCTTGGACACATAGGGCTCTGCTATATCTCTGCATGCCCAGTGTTCACATGGCTCACTGCTTTCCATCCTGCAGGTCTTGGCTCAGATGTTACCTCTTCAGAGAGGCCTTGCCTCATAGGTTTCTGTTATTATTCTCTTTCTCAATTCCTTGCTTGTTTCATTTATAACACATCACACAAATTTGTAATTATTTCATTTGTCTGTTTGCTTATATATTTCTTTCTTCCCAGCTAGTATGTGAACTCCATGAGAACAGAGACAATTATCCTTGAACAAGTTCCTTGCTCAGTGTCTTACACACAGTAGGTAACCAGTAAATACTTGTTCAGTGAATCATCTTGGAATTTACTGTCCCACAGAAACATTAAAAGGACATAAAAACAGATTGATTTCCCAGGTAACCCATAAAAGCCTATTTATTTTAAGGATATAATTTATCCAAAGCTCTAGGATTAGCAGCTTGAATTTTGAGTTCTGAGAGGAGGGTTATGGAGTGGGATTCAAGAAAAGGAGAAGGAATAATTTACTCTTACTTTTCTCACATACAGATTTAGCCGTAGGCAAATTATAAAACTAATAATGTTTGTCTTCAGCATCTTTATACTTCTTTTCCTGCAGCTTTGTATATTTTATTTTGACTGTTGTAGGAGACAGAGATCCATTCAGGAAAGGCCAAGAAAAAGGAGATTATATAATGGGTAACCAAGGACAAGAACTAGATCTTACAGATTAGGAACTGGGAAGCCCTTGAGAATAAAGATAGTAGATCTCTCTCTTTCCTGTTCATTCTCTTTTTCTCTCTTTCTTCCTCTCCCTCTTTCACTTCTTCTTCCCCTTCTTTCCTTCTCTCTCTCTCCCCACCCTCCCTCCCTGCCCCCGCCCTTTCCCCTTTCTTACTATGAACCACGTGATTTCTCTCCTGGGGTTTCTGCTGTTCTGCTGTGTGTCTTATTCTCTGCTATCCGGTTTACTCTGCTTGCTTATTACTTGGGTTTTCAAAAAGTCATCATGGCCAACACTCTCTATGATCCTTTTATATTACAACTTTTAAGTTTTAGTTCCTTTTATTAACTATCTCAGACTGCCTTCCAGTTCTGAATTCTTTTTTTAAATTTATTTTTATTTTTTAATTTAGTTTCAAGTATACAGTACATTGGTTAGACATCTATATAGTTCATAAAATGGTCCCCCCAATTGCACCCTCCCTCCCCTGACCCTCCACCTCCAATGTATTAATGCTAACTGCATTCCCTATGCCATGCTCCTCATGCCCATGACCAATCATCAGCTACTAATTTCTATTTCTTTAACCCTTCACCCCATTCTCCCAGCCCCCCAAACCCTCCTCCCCTCTGTCCATCACCAAATTGTCCACTATATTTATGAGTCTGTTTTTGATTAGTTTGTCCTTTTTATTCCTTAGATTCCACATATAAGTAAAATCATATAGTGTTTATCTTTCTCTGTCTGACTTAAATACCTTCTAGGTCCATATATCTTTTTCCATCCCCTTCCTTTTCATATGTAGGAGTCTTGTTTTCTTATCCTTTCAGCCACTCTATCTTTTGGTTGGAGCACTTAACTCTTTTCCTTTTAAGGTATTTATCGATAGGAATGTAGTTGTTACCATTCTTTAGGCTGTTTTTGATACATGTTTTTTCTTCTTAAAGAAGTCCCTCCAACATTTCCTGTCATACTGGCTTGGTGGTGATAAATTTCTTCAGCTTATTTTTGTCTGGGAAGCTCTTTATCTGTCCTTCAATTCTAAATGATAGCTTTGCTGGATAAATTATTCTTGGTTGTAAATCCTGGGTCTTCATCCTGTCAAATATCTTGTGCCAAGCCCTTCTGTCCCACATAGTTTCTTTTGAGAAATCAGCTGCCAGTCTTATAGGTTTTCTCTTACAAGTATCTATCTGTTTTTCTCTTGCTGCTTTTAATATTCTTTCTTTGTATTTAACCTTTGGCATTTTAATTATGATGTGTCTTGGTGCGGGCCTCTTTAGATCCCTGATTTTTGGAATTCTTTGAGCTTCCTGGGGTTTTATGTCCATTTCCTTCACCAAATTAGGAAAGTTTTCCATCATTATTTCTTCACACAGCTGTTCAACATCTTGATTTTCTTCAGTTACACCGATCAGATGGATATTTAGACCCTTAATAGTGTCCCATATGTTCCTTAAATTATTTTTATTGTGGTGGCATCTCATCTGTTGCCATTCTGATTGTGTGTCTTTGGCTTTCCCATCCTCTAGATAGGGCATTTGATCCTTTTCTTTATTCCTTTGTGTGTTCCATTTAATATACTTCTCATCTCAGATAATGTGTTCTTCATTGCAGACTGCTTCTCTTTTATAATTTCCATTTCCATTTTTATTTATTTTTTTTAATGAAGTTCTCACTGAATTTATCTACACTTCCCAATAGTTCATTGAGCATCTTTATAACCAGTGTTTTGAATTCTGCATTTGTTAGATTACTTGACTCCACTATATCTGGATCTCAGCTCTGTTCTCTCATATGGTTTCTGCTGCTTTGTCTTCCCATTTTGGCTTCCTTTATGGGTCTGTTTCTATGTATTAAGCAAAGCTCCTGAGTTTCCCAGTCTTATTAGTGTGGATTTGTGAAGTAGGTATCCAGTGGCACAGTCCTGAGAGGGGCTCAGCTGCAAGTCAAATTTAGCCCAAGCCTCTGCCCCTCCAAGGCCACCTGTTAAGATTCAGCAAGCAATCCACAGATGCTGTGCTTATAGTTGCCTCAAAAGGCCACACCAGAAACCAAGTGTGAGTCTAGGTGCTGCTCAACAAGGAGCACCTGACTCGCTGAGGATATACCTGGATGTGGCTTGGGTGGGGCCACGATTTGGGGGAGGTGGGGTTTCAGGGAATCCTCTGAGGGGGGGCCACTTCTGTTATCCAGTTTGATGACGTCAGGGCTATGGCGCTGCTGTGTCCGTGCACTGGGAGCGGGGAGGGCTCAACAGGGAACAATGGATACCACTGGCTCTTCCATATAGAGCGAATCTCACTTAGTCCCTCACTCTGACAATGTCTCCCTGTAAGTCCCTGGTGCCCCCTGTGCACAGCTGAATGGGCACTGGTGCTCAGAGCGAGCAGGTCTGTTACGGAGAAAATCTGCTCTCAGATGCAGCCCCTTTAAGAGGCATCTGCTGCTGCCGCAACCTCTGTCTCACTCAGCCGCTGGAGACTGGGCAGCCCAGCGTCCTAGCTCCATCCTACCTTCTGCTGTTGTAGGGTGTTTTCTTGGACTTCTCCCTAGTTGTATGGCTTGTTCCTCTAGATCCCAGGCGATTTTTCCTTGCTACTGCTCCTTGTTTCCATCACAACTTTGGTTTGATCGTCAGAGGGATGAACAGAGCCTCTATCATCTACACCATTTTTTTTTCTCTCTCTCCCAGTTCCAAATTCTTGACAGAGAGATCTTATTGGATCTCCTCATCTTTCTGAGCCAGGCCATAAGCCACTTTCTAGCCTATTTGTTGCTTTCTCATTGAATCACTTGTCTACCCTTGGCCAAATCTTCTGTGCCTGAGGTGAGTAGTGAGATCGTGTGATGGGGGCATGGTCATGGAAACAGCGGGTATTGTGAGTAGGTCGCATTCCCTTAGAAAGAAATATACATAGGCAGCAAAGATCTGCACCTTAGTACCATGTCTCAGTTCATGAAATCTTCTGCTCAGCCTACCAGCTCTCTCACTCTGGCCCAACCATCCATTCCAAGCCCCAAACCTGAAGTCTGCCCAGTACAATCCATAAGTACCCAACCTTTTTGTCCAGTTAAAGCCCTTTACCTAAAGAGTGGTCATGATCCCTATGTGTCAGGCACTGTGCTAGTCATTTGAGATATAAAATGGAATAGAATATGGTCCCTTTCAGAGAATTACTTTAGTTAAGGAGATGTTCCAGCATACCATCAACTAATTTTTAGTGTATCAATGCTGTTACAGATTGGTATTACTAAAGTATGTTCTCAGAGTCCAGTGTTGAAGGTTAATAATTCTGCTTTGAGTAGAAAGAAAGAGCTGGATAAGAAGACTTCACAGAAGATGTGACATTATGAATGGGTGTTGAAATCTGAATTGGAATTGAGAAGGGGGTGAAGGCATTAGCAAAGCCATAGAGCTGTAAGTCACAGCCTATAAGACAACTGCTCTGTCCTATGTATGAAGCACATGGGAGCAGAGTTCTGCTGAGATATGGGATGGGAAGGTAGGGTAGACCCAACTACTGGTCATGGCAGCAATGGGTAGATAAGGATTCATGTAGTTATGGAGAAAAGGTGTGAGATAGAGAGACATGAGAGAGAAGAGCTAGGCAGTGACACATTCTATATACAATCTTAAATTTCATATTCACAACCATTTTTTGTTCAATTTCAAAAGCATTTACTTGACATTTAACATTTTGCTAAAAAGAGTTCAGAAGAGAGCTATGTTTGTATAGTGGCATCATAGTTAAACCCATGGGTGTGGATGATATCTCCCAGGAAGACCTGCAGAGGAAAAATGAACTGGTAGTTGGGAGACAGGGTAAGGACTGACATAAAAGATGTCTCCAAATAGCATTATTGACAAAGTAGGAGGAGAAACAGGGGAGAATAGAGGTAGAGACCAAGGGAAGAGATTTAGGAAAATAGGAATGGTCAGCAGCGTCCAGAGCTATGGAATGGTCAGATAAGATGCAGACTCTAATTTGGCATTCAGGAAGATTAGTATGAATGAGATATAGAGCAAGGAGGTGGTAGCGGTTTGTAGGGGTAGAAGGTAGCAGGCAATCACCTCCCAATTTCATTTAGAGCTGAGTCTGCACAAAAGAGTTTCATTTCAGTCAGTTTGAATACTTTGTTAGCAGCTCTTGGAAAAGATTTGTTGAGAAAGGAGACTGAAACTCTTGGCTTAAATGAAGGTCCTGGATTATTTATGGATTTAATTTATCCCTGTGATCCATGTTCCCAGTTGACATAGGCTATCAAGAGTTATTTGCATTCTTTTCTTCTTAAAAAAGTAGGAAGAATATTTAATCGTAACTGAGTTGCACTAATAGAGATTTTAATAAAATTTGGCTGAGCTCAGACTGGGAGGCTGAATAAACAATTGAAGAGTGGATGTTCCTCTGAGTGCACTCTGTGCACTGGCATAATTCTTAGGACTGAAATATAGTAATCCAAAGAATGCATAGGGCTTTCATAAATGCAGTTTAATTTAAAGTCTGTGCAAACACATGCAGTAAATATATACAATTTTCTGGGACTTTTTAAGCTTCCCTGTAACTTAGATAAAACTTAAAAAGAAAATATTTGAAAATTTGTTGGCATGCTCATTTAAATTAGTTTACCTTCCAGGGAAATCAAGATAAAGACTGAACTCTTCCCCCCACATACTCCTCACAAATACTCTTACATACTCAGCTTTTCTTTGAGGATAAGTGAGAGGGTGTGAAGAGTTATCACCATCTGGAGCTTAGAGAGCATCTCATACAGAGTCTTTGTTTTGCAGTGAGGAAACTGAGAGCCACTGAAATCACTTGTCCAAATGCCTGTTTCATGCCAGAACTAGGAAAGGAACTGACTTTAGGGTACTTGCTATAGGGCAAAATCCGCATAACTACTAATGCTAGCAATAGAAAAGCAACACAAGTAGAATCCTACCAAATCTTCCAATTCTACTCTAGACCTCTTGAATCCTACTAGAGATTTCCTTCTAAAAAAAAAAAGAAAAAAAAAATAGAATCTGATTATGCCATTCCTTTCATGTAAAAGTCTTCAGTGGCTCCCCAGTGTCTATGGTGTAAATCCCAGACTCCTCTGAATAATAACCAGACCCCTGCCTATTTCTGTGGTCCTGTGTACCCACCCCCTACCCCTCAAGCTCTGCCTTTCAGGCATATTCCCTCAAATGCAGTCCCAGATTCATGTTCTCACACCTTTCACTCTCTCTTCCTGGGGTCTCACTTCCTCCTCCCAGCACTTAGCAATGCCAGTTCACCCTTCAAACTCAGCCTAAGTATAACTGCCTCCCAGAAGCCTTTTCACACCTCCTCTCTTTGTGCTCTCATTCTAGGAGGTTGCATCTCTCTGTTATAGTATCTGCCACATTGATTGGCAGTCATTTATTTTTGTGTTTGACTGTTCGGCTAGGAGATCCTTGAGTTCAGATAGACTGTTACTCATGTTTAGATCCCGAGTGCACAATGCCTGGAATGGATAAGTTCTCAGTAAATGCTCATAGAATTGAATCGGACAACAACAACAACAATAACCACCACCACCGCCACCACCATCACCAACAACAACTCCAGACAGTTACGAGCCCCCTAACAGAATATTTAGGTTAAATTATCCATGAGCTCTTACCAGTTTGAAACTGCCCTCTTTGTCTACCTCTTCCTTTTGTTCTCCATAACCTTATAAGGAAATCGATTGACATGTCATTCCTCAGGGACACCAAATGTGTTTATTCCTCCCACTGAGCCCTTGTCTGTGGCATTAACTCTGCCTGGCAAGCCCGTCCTCCTTGTTTATTTAGAAGTTATTGACTACCTATACATCTCACGTTATGCTGGGCTCTTATCTTTACCTGTCTAAATGGGACTCCACTATTCCAGGGCCCCCTCAAGTCCTGAGTAGGACTTGCATCCTCTCCAAACCAACAGTCTCAGCTTTCTTTATTACTTTAGCACTTCCTATAGGTAATGCATATTCGATATTTAGTATATACTGCCTTTTAAGATTATTTTTCATTCTGGGCATATTATACACCAATCCAACTAAATTATAAGACTTTTATGGGCAGGAACTATATCTTCAGCTCCTAACTTTAAGAAGCACCTTAATACATATAGGCCAATAATCGAAAGGACTTGGGTGACTTTTTCATGGTGAGTCTCTGTGATTTCGTTACTGGAATCAGCCTAATATGTTATTCCTGGTGGTAGGTCAGGCTGGCTGTGGTCAGGGATTTTGGAATTAAAGAGCAGGAAGTGTAATTGTCCAAGTTTATTAAAAGTAAATATCTCCCAGATGGGATCATGTAAAGATTTCCCCGAATTGCAGTGATTTATAGACTTAATATAATAGCAATTAAAATTAGATTTTTCCTTCTCAGTAAGTATTTAACGAATTAGTAAATAATGTCCCATTGCAAAGGCTCCCACCTCGAGCAATTGGGGGGATCATTTTATGAACTACATAGATGTCTAACCAATGTATTGTATATTTGAAACTGTTTTAAATAAATAAATTAAAAAAAAAAGAAAAGAAAAGGCTTCCACCCCAATTAAAGACCAATTGCACTAACACTTCAGGGTTTCAACCTTGCTTCCTTCCTAATAACAGGTGCCATGTCATTTATTAAAAGGAAAGAAAACAGAACAAAACAGGGCAAACACATTTCTTAAGTGCAGTTTGTTAAACTCCTGTTTAAATAAATGGGTCAAAGGGAAGTAAAAAATAATCGGAGGATCACTGTAGGAAAAACCTTTAAGTCTGGACCTGGGAGACCTCTGGAGAGGAGGCAGTGGTAGAAACTTCACATTCTGGAGGGAAGGGCCCTCCACCCACTTCCCCCACTTCTTCCTTCTCTCTAGCTTAATCCCACCAGAAACTACCAAGATGCCTAGAATAAAAGGTTTCAAGTTCAATAGTCACATTCTCTCCAAATACAAAAAGCAGTTACAATTCAACTCAACGCAGAATCTTGTGTGTAAAGTTACTGAGACATCATATAAAAAGTTAGGTTTAAAGATGGTTCTGTATTTTTGCATGTATTTTGTTTTGAGAGTATCTGAATATGTATTTTGAGAGGCCATCCCTTTCAGATCTCAAAGCACAAAAAGCTGTACTAGTTAAAATATTTTAGTACTCTTCGACAGATTGAAAATGTTCATTCTTTTGTTGTTTTGTGTATGTGCACATATTTCCTGTTATACTATACTACATAAGTAAAGAAAAAATGCTGTAACCAGTGTCATCTTGCTCTCAGTGTTCACTGGAGCTGGTGGTGACAAAAGGCTTTAAATATGCCTTTCCCCTTTCCCTTCCCGGGGACAGCTGGGAAAGAAACTGGATAACCCTCAAAGAAAAGGCATTTGGAAGTATTTCAGAAAAACATTGTCCTTTCACATAAAAAAATCAATCATAAGATTCCAGAGATAACATAAAATGGTGGCAAAGGTCAGATTTTTTTTTTTTTCCTATAAATATCACTGAGATGACTAGTTAGCAATTTTGGGGGAAAAGCAATCTAAGCCATCTAGTAAAATGCCAACAGGAAAGTATAAATATTAAACCACAATCCAGCATGAAGAAAATAACCTGAAGATTTATCAAACGTTAGAGGAGGTATACTCTGCATGCTCGAGGTTTAGACAGGGCTTAATGATGACTTCATAGCACATAAAGATTTATAGTAATTGTACTGAGTGTCCAGCACTGTGTTCCTAACAGCATCTGGCCCACAGTGGCTTCAGTAACTACTTGTGGAATGTGAAGATGCACAGATGTCTGGATGAGTGTGTAGGCCCTTCAATCTGATAGGCGAGGAGAGTCTTCCGTGTTCATGTGCATGTCTTGGCTGTCTTTGAACCTGAAGGAAGGAGATGAAAAGACCTTATGGGGCCATCAGGCACCACTTCTGACACCTCAGGGCTGTGCTGTCCTTCATGTTTTATGAGAAGAAATAAATTTCTTTTAAGGATGTAGGGTGAGGAGAGTGTGTGTGGTGGGGGTTGGTGTCGTGGGGGGAGTGAATTTCTAAATGTTCTTTAAGTAACTTTAATCCCTTTTTCTTTTTTTGTGGTGGCAGATAAAATGTTGCTTCTCCTGCTTCATGTCCCTTTCTCTAGCTAAAAAGTAACTAAGAGAGAATTGAAAGCTGAAAAAAAGAGTTCTTTTATCTGGATTTGTGTTAGTTTCATGAATAAGTGCCTACTGTGTGCCTTCAGAGAGCTATGGAGAAGAACTCAGACATAACCCTTGCCTTGGAGTTTATCATGTGAAAATGCCTGGTCTTTATTAGTGTTTTCCTTGTGGCATTTTGTTTTCAGAGAATGCTCAATATTAGACTTCTATACTTTAATAGCCTTGGAGAAGTACGGATCCAGAATACATTATAGTCATTTGTCTTGGCCTTGTTCGTGGGCTGAGTTCATCACTGTTTTATTTTCAGCACAGCTCCTTTTTCTCCCTCTTACTGTAGAGTTATTAATAGTAATAGGAGCTTCGTGGCTTCAGTCAGCGGCATGCCTGAGAGGGATGTTCAAAAGAGATAGGAAGGATTCATCTCCCAAGTAATTTGTATGCCAGGGAGTACCACTCCTTAGAAACCATGTTCTTTGTAGCTGATGTGGTTCATAATAGGGCTGGCATGGAGAGGCAAACCATGGCAACCAGGACAGACAGAGAAAACCTGGAGCCCAGAACTAAAGCCCTCCTCCCTCCACCCCAGGGTTACATAGGTGCTAAGTGTGGGCCAGGTGGAGGCACCAGCTGCAGTGGGAAAAAGAACAAGGCAGCTGGCAGACCACAGCACCTAAGTGATCATGGGCAGTCCGGGAAGAGGGTCTGAGCGTAAATAGCTGACAGCAGGGATATGGGAGATGATTAAGTGTAGTGGTTAGGAAGGGTGGCTTTTGGAAACAACAGATGAAGAGTTAAGTGAAATACAGGGTATACATAAAATGGAATATTATTCAGCATTAAAAAAGAAGAGAATCCTGCATATGCTACAGCATGGATGAACCTTGAAGATGTTATGCCAAGAGAAATGTGCCAGTCACAAAAAAACCCAATACTGTGTGGTTCCACTTATTTGAGGTTCCTAGATGAGTCAGATTTACAGAGACAGAAAGTAGAATGATGGCTGCCAAGGGCTGGGGGAAGGGGGCTGGGGAGTTGTTTAATGTGTATAGAGTTTAGGTTTCGCACGATGAGGAAGTTCTGGGGCTTGATCGCACAACAATGTGAGTACACTTAACATTCCCAAATTGTACACTTAAAAATGGATACTGTGGTAAAATTTATGTTACTTGTATTTTGCCACAATTAAATTTAAAAAAAAAAATCAGATATACCCTAAAAGAAAAAAAGAAAGGCAGCTTTGAAGACAGGCTCTCTGAGTTCAATTCTGGCAGAGACACTGAGTAGATGGGTACCTTTGGGCAAATCGAGTGACTTCTCTGGGCTTTGGTTTTCTGTTCTGGGAGTGACAATAATGGTATTTATTTATACTATTGGATCGTAGTGAGGATTAAATGAGATACTATATGTAAAGCCCATAGCACTTAGAAGAGCACAATAATGTTAGTTTTCACCATCGTTATCAGGAGAACATATAACATTTCTAGTATATAAGCAGGTGATTTGCTTTAGGATGTCTGTGAGCATTTTAAGGGGATGGGTTCCAGATACCAGGCTCAGACTGAGGAGCATGACCTCAATTCTTAGTGGAGTCTGTAAAGAGCAGGTGTGGCCTTACAACGAATGTCCTATAGGGACAGATGCTGACTCACCACTGCTCCCAGATTAGAACCTCCAGTCATCACCCCTACAGGTAGCTGTCAAGTGACGCAAGGTGGGTAGAACATAAAAATCAGACAAAGGGAATCTAAAGCTCAGTGACCAGAGAGAAATTTGTCCCAGTCATTAAGACAGATACTCCTCTAAAATGAAGGACTTCTTATATTTCTTCTGGAGTGTCAAATATTTTCCCTCTCCTTCAGCCAGGAGGGTACAGCCCTACATTATGAAAGAATTGCAATTCAGAACATCATGGGCCTTTTCAATTAGACCACCTTCTTGATTTCTTCCAGTGATGGTCAGGTTGAAAAACAGCCACAGGTCAGGAGAGTCTTTCCATCAGTACTGTGCAGTCTTGACTGCACCGTTATCACCTGACAAGTCACTGAGTGGCAGACGGACTCGTTTCTGGAATCTTTCCATTTCAGCCATTTCTTCTTGTGTTGTTTGGAAAGCAAGCACATACATGGACACGAAGTGGGAAGCTTTCTTAATGTCATATCAGCTCAAGGTGTCCTTTGTTCTAGCTTCTGAATATGGGGTGACAATTCTGAGAACAGCCTGCTAAGAGAACAGGGAAGTACTCTCATGAGTTAATGGGTTGCTAATCAGCCCATTTACAGAGTGATACTGTTAAATTATTCTGCAGCTCCAATTAGGGGAACTCAGACTGGAGCCCGTATTTTAAGAGTTCTCCTTGTCATTTTTGTCCTGGGATTTAAATAGAATTTTTAATGTTGGTAGAGCAAACTGGAACATTTCCTAATTCTGAAAAGTAGCAGAGGAATCATAGACAGGGGCCCCCTTTCTGATATGGGCAGATGCACTGGTGGGGAAAATGGGCCGTATTTGCTGGCAGAAGTCACTTAAATTCCCTTTTAGTTTCCATTAAAGTCCTGCATGCATTGTATTCTTTTACAACTGCAGACTTAGATGTCAGAATGCTCATTTTCATAAATAGGTCTGAAAAACATAATCACATTCACCCCTTGCTGTTTTCAACTTTGGAGTAACTTTTCAGAACACACTGTTTTAATTAGCACTGACTCATAAGAGTTAAGGTCAGAATTCCAAGGCAGCTTGGTATAATTTTATTATAGAAGAGAATCATGAATTTTTAAAAGAAAGTTTTCTTTTGCTGCTGCCTCTTTTTTGTGTATGTATGTGTATGTGGGGTGGAGAGGTAGGTAGCCTTGTTAGGTGGGCTATTTTTTTTTTTTTTGATTAAAAAATTTTTTTTACAGCTTTAATGAAATAATAATAGATAATTAGTTGCTCATATTTACAGTGTACAATTCAATGAGTTTTTTCAATTATATTTGGTATACAATATTAGTTTCAGTTGTACAGCATAGTGATTAGAAATCTGTATAATTCACAAGAGTGATCACCCAATAAATCTAATACACCTGTACTCCCTTACATGTTTATTACAATATTATTGACTATTTTCCTTATGCTATACTTTATATCTCCATGACTATTCTGACTATCCATTTATACTTCTTAATTCCTTTGCCCTTTTTCACCAACCCCTCAACTCACCTCCTATCCAGTAACTCTTGAAATATTCTCTGTATCTTTGAGTTGGTCTCCATTTTTGTTGTTGTTGTTTATTTTGTTCTTTAGATTCCGCATGCATGTGAAATCATATGGCATTTGTCTTTATCTGACTTACTCCATTCAGCATAATACCTTCTAGGTCCATCAAAGCAATATCTTTTTCCATCCCCTTCCTTTTAGTCTGTGTGTGTCTTTTAATCTGAATTGAGTGTCTTGTAGGCAGCATATGCAGGAGTCTTGTTTTCTTATCCATTCAGCCACCCTCTCTGTTGAGTGGAGCACTTAATTCTTTTTCATTTGAAGTTTTTGTTGATAGATATGTAGCTATTGCCATTATTTATTCATATTTTTGCTACATATTTCTTTTTTTGTCTTCTTAAAGAAATCTCTCCGACATTTCCTGTAATAGAGGCTTGGTGGCGATGAACTCTTTTAGTTTTTTCTGGTCTGGGAAGCTCTTTATCTGTCCTTTAACTCTAAATGATAGCTTTGCTGGATAAAGTAATCTTGGTTATAGATCCTGGGTCTTCACCATGTTGAATATTTTGTGCCAAGTCCTTCTGTCCTGCAAAGTTTCTTTTGAGAAATTAGCTGCCAGTCTTATGGGAGCTCCCTTGTAGGTAACTAATTGCTTTTCTCTTGCTGCTTTTAAGATTCTTTCTTTGTATTTAATCTTTGGCATTTTAATTATAATGTGTCTTGGTGTGGGCCTTGTTGAGTTCATCTTTTTCGGGGACTCTCTGAGCTTCCAAGGTTTGTATGTCTATTTCCTTCACCAGATTAGGGAAATTTTCTGTCATTATTTCTTCAAATAGATTTCAGCTTCTTGCTTTCTCTCTTCTTCTTCTGGTACCTCTATGAGGTGAAAGTTTCATGTTTGATGTTGTTCCATAGGCTCCTTAAATTATCTTAATTTTTTTGCATTCTTTTTTCTTGTTGCCATTCTGATTGGGTGTCCTCTGCTAGCCCGTCCTCTATACCAGTGTTTGGACTTCTGCTTCCTCCACTCTGTCGATTCTCTCTGATATACTCTTCATCTCAGATATTGTATTCTTCATTTCTGACTGGTTCCCTTTTATAATTTCCATTTTCATGTTTTTTATTTCTTTGTTAATGTTCTCACTGAGTTCACCTACCCTTCCCCTAAGTTCACTGAGCACCCTTATAACCATCCTTTTGAACTTGGCATCTGGTACATTGCTTGACTCCATTTCTCCTGCATCTCTGTTCTGTTTTTTCATGTAGAATATGTTTCTTTGTCTCCTCATTTTGGCTGCCTTTCTGTGTCTGTTTCTATGAACAAAGCAAAGCTCCTAAGTCTTCTGGTCTTATTAGCATGGCTTAGCAGGTGTCCAGTGGGACAGCCCTAAGAGGGATCCAGCTTCAGGCCAAGTTTAGCCCCTGCTTGTGCCCCTCCAGGTTCACCTGGTAAGATTCAGCAGTCGGTCCCCAGATAGCTGATACCCATGCTGTGCCTATAGTTGCCTCAAGAAACTGAGGCTGGGTGCCACCAGTGTGGGGTTTGGAGCTGCTCAGCAAGGGGCACAGGGCATGCCGAGGACACCACTGGATGTGGCTTGGGTAGGGCTACAGGTTGGGAGAGGCAAAGTTTCAGGGAGTCCTTAGGGCGGAGTAACCTCTGTTATCCAGTTTGATGACATCTCAGCTATGGAAGCGCTTGTATCTGCACACTGGGAGGGGGAGGGCTCAACAGAGGAACAATGGATGCCGCCAGCACTTCAGCCTCACCTCCAGCCCTTGCCCCAAAGCGTGACTACTCAGCATCCTCCTGTACATCCCTGACACCCCCTGATTAGCCTACCTGGCACTGGAACTGAGAGCGAGTGAGTCAGTCATTGCAGAAGTTCAGTCGCGGTCACATACCCCTTAAGAGGAACGTCTGCACCTGCCAGCTGCAGCTGCCACAGCCTCTGTCTGTCTCACTCAGCTGCGTGAGACCAGGCAGCCTTGCATCTCTGGCCCCTTCTACCATTTCAGAGTGATTTCTTGTTTCTTTCTCTAGTTGTAGTGCCTCTGTTTATCTAGACCCCAGGCGACTCTGCTTGCTGTTTGCTCTGTGGTTTCATCACAACTTTAGTGTGGTTGCAAGAGGAGATGTACAAATGCTCTATGCCATCTTGCCCTTCCCTGGATGGGATATTTTTATTTAAATGCCTTGGAGCCTAAAATAAAATACCATGCATGTGTTCCCCAAGTAAGGCATACCTGATTTGTGAATATTTCTTGTATTTGTGGTGCCAGTTACATCAGAACCCTCCCCTACCTGCCTCACTGCAAAGCCACTCTCCTTCCCTTCTTGCCATTTGCTGTCTCCAGAGAACAGCCTCGGAGACCTTGGCCACTGATGCCAGCTTAAATCTGACTTGTGGGAACTTCTGATCTACTACCTCTTTTCCATGACTTCCTTTCTTTCTCTTGAAGCAATTATTCGTGCAATACAGTTTCCTGTATTCTCTAACTTTCATTACCATGGACTCTGCTAATTCTTCCTTTGGCAATTTTTCTCATATAAGTAGTGTAATGTTTAGGACCTTGGGCTTTGAATCAGAAGAACTGGTTCAAATCTTGGTTGTACAATTTATTGGCAGTATGACTTTAGGCAAATTATTTTGCTTTCCATACTTCAGTCTTCCTGTCTATAAATTAGGATAATAATACAATTATACTTACCTCCTAGTCTAGTTATGAGGATCATATATATCATTACAAGTTGGATGATGTGGTGGGAACCCATCGTAAGTGCTCAATAAAAGGGAATTGTTGATGTTGTTTGTTATTATTTTTATTTTAGTTTTTAAAAATTTTTCTCCCTAGCCTTACCACTCCTCTCTTTTCTAATTTTTACTCAGTTGTATGAAGAAAACACTTTTTTTTTTCTTTTGATTATCTCCCCTCATTTCTGTGTTTATCAAGCTGGGACACAGGTGACAATAGATAATAGTCCATCCAGAGTGAGGGATAGTCTGGGCATAGTGTGACCTGCCATAGGGAGCTGCTTAACAACTTGCTTTGCTCTCCTGCTATCCTCCACCAGTTACTAGGCCTAAGTGACCCTATGTATAGCTGCTACAGATCAGAGTAACACAGGGGATACTCTCGAATCAAGAAAAGCAAAACCATCTGCTTGGGAGGGGTAGGTGAGAGACATCAGACATATTAGCAGTGAGTACCATATCTTGAAATTTTTAACAAGATCTTTTCAAAATTCTAGAATTTCTACTTTAGTCTTAATCCTCATCAAATTAAAAATGCTTTTTGATTTATGTTATCGTTTAAGATATATGGAAAAAGCAAAATCATTTCTTATTTAATTTTATTATTTTTCTGCTTTGTATAATTGTTAGTATTGTGATAGTATACAGTTTTTTTAACTGAAACCGCATAGCGTTTCAGTTATATCAGAGGTTAAATAGGCCTTTGCATTGTAGCTGATAAAATTATTTATATGAGGAAAATAAGCTCTTAAGTCCAACTAATGAAAGAAATTTTTAGAAGATCATATGTTTGTAAGTGGGAGACTGAATGCATATAGCATGATAAGTAAGATGCAAGTTACTTTTTGGTAGGCTCTGTCTCCATTCTGTCTAGATGAGACATTGACCAGGAGAGATCCAAGAACTCATTCGATGTTAAATGCAAATGGTATTTCTCAGGAATTGGATTTGCTTTTGTATTAGTCAGGGTTCTCCAGAAAAACAGACCCAATAGGAGACTATATATATATATATTTATTTATTATAATAATAAATAAATATATATATAGAAGACTATATTTATTTATTTATTATAGGATTGGCTCAAGTAGTTATGAAGGCCGAGAAGACCTACAATCTTCTGTCTGCAAGGTGGAGACCCAGGAATGCTGATAATTCAGCCTGAATCTGAAGGCTTGAGAACCAGGGTACCACTGGTATAAGTCCTGGAGTCCAAAAGTCTGAGAACCAGGAGCTCCAATGTCTAGGGCAGGAAATTATGGACATCCCAACTGAAGAAGAGAGGGAATTCACCCTTTCTTTACCTTTTTGTTCCATTTGGACCCCCAAGGGCATGGCGGATGATGCCCACCTACATTAATAAGGGTGGATCTCTATACTCAGTCTACTGATTCAAATGCTAATCTCATCCAGAAACACCCTCACAGACATATCCAGAAATAATATTTTACCAGTTATCTGGGCATCTCTTAGCCCAGTCAAGTTTACACAGAAAATTAACCATCACAGCTTTTAATCCCCTTTGTAAGTGGAAGTCTTGTCCTTCAGGGCATGTTTGCTATCGTAACTTTGAGTTGAATACAAAGGCTATATCCATGGATGTTTATGGCACTTAAAATGATATTGAAACTCAGCTGGATTTTTAAAAATATAAATAAATACAAAATTTGTGTGCTTATGTGTTTAAATTGGAGAGATTAAACAACTGTTGTAGATCTGCTTTTGGACTGCTTTGAGTAATTTGCCAACATTCATCCAGTTTTAATTATCCTGGCCCACCCACTGATTCAATCAAATCAAGAGTTTTCACACTAGGCATTTAAAAGAGAAAGGAAAGAGAGATTAATTTATTTGAATTCTTTAAAGAGAAAGAGAATTAGTATGCATTTCTGCGTTTTCCACTTCTCATCCCAAGTTACTATTGTGCTAGCAGGCAAGGGGTTCTCAAATTGTGGTTTGTGAACCATACTTATCTATCTGAATTTCCTGGGGGGGCTTGTTAACATGGACATTCCTGGGAGACACTCTAGAACTCCTGACTTGGCATTTTTGGAGTTGAGTTTGGTAAATTGCATGGTTAACAGCCCCCTAAATGATCTTTATGAACTCTAAAGTTTGAAAACCACTGATCTAGACATTCTTCTTTGGGATGTATGTGATTGACAGTGAAAGTGATGGTAATGGTCCCTTTTGATTCAGGATTTGGTTTTGCTGGGCCTTCATTTTTTAGATTCTTGACCTTTTTGGGCGTGGATTTTAACTTGTTAGGGCTGCCATAATAAAATGGGTGGCTTAAACAACAGGAATTTATTTTCTCATAGTTCTGCAGGCTAGAAGTCCAAGATCAAGGTGTCTGCAGGGCTGGTCTCTGGTGAAATCTCTGTCCTTGGCTTGAAGATGGCTTGCTTCCTTGTCTTCACATGGTTTTTCCTCCTTGCATATGTTGTTGTCTGTGTCTTAATCACCTCTTCTTATAAAGACACTGGTCATATTAGATTAAGACCCATCCATATAACCTTATTTTACCTTATTTACCTCTTTAAAGGCCATATCTCCAAATGTTGTAAGACACCGGAAGTTAAAACTTCAACATATGAATTTGGGAAGGGGGGACAGTTCAGCCCATACCAGTCTAAATGGATTTCAAAACACTGTATGAGTAAGTGAAAGACAAACACCACAGTTTTCTTATAAAGTTCTTTTCCCATTGCAGCTTCTGTCCAATAGTAGGGAAACCTACTCTTCATTGGTCTCTGGGTCTCTCTCCTCTTAGGCAGCAGGAAGGAGGTAGGAACAGTGACAATTTGCTTTTCATTGGCTCCACTCCTGGTAAGCTTCATTTCTTTGAATGTAGGACAGTCTAAATCTAGTTACTACTGGCTCAGCTGCTTTAAGTGATAATGAGCGAAGGTTCTTGAAGGGAATCTGAGAAGCCAAAACTTCTTTCATAATGAATATTAGGATTTTTTTTTGCTTTTTTACTGGACGGCATCTGCACTGATTGTGCAAGAGCAATGGTGGCTAAAACTGTTGGTGCTTTAGCATGAATTAAGGCAGTAGCACCAAGCTGGACTAGCAGTCTTTATAATTTTACCACTGTGTATTTGCATTGCAGAAAAAAAATGCCAGTTTCATTTCAAAATGCCCTTGATGAAATAGTAAAAATTATTAAGGTTATGAAATCTCAAGCCTTGAATATACAACTTTTTAGTATTCTATTCTACAAAATGAGAAGTATGCATAAAGTATTTCTGCACATAAATGCTCAGTGGCTGTTTTGAAGAAGAGCACTTATGAAATTGAATTGTGAGTCAAACTAGCCCCTTTTTTCACGAAACATCATTTTAACTTTAAAGGATAAGTAATAGAGGAACTACGGTTATTCAGAGTCATAGCTGGCAGACATGTTTGCAAAAATGAAGTGAGCCTAGTGCTTCAAGGAAAGCAACAGACAGTATTTGTTGCTCATAATAAAATTCAAGCTTTCAAGTGAAAATTAGAATTTTGGAAAACTTGTATCTGTTACTGTGAGCTTGATAGCTTACCAGCTGTTAAAGATTTTTCTGGTGAGGTTGGTTATTAATAAATGTAATTTTTTAAATATCATGTAATGAAATGTGTCAATATTTGTGAAACCTTCATAACTCATTGAACCACTATTTTCCAAATGACCAATGCAGGATGCTGTAAAATGCATAAGTAAAAGACCCATTCAAAGTTCAAGACAGACCAACAAATATTTCTGTAACAGAGTATAAAAAGTTCATTGATATGATTTCAGATTCTACATTGCAACTAACCTTTAAGAAACTACCAATGTCAAGTGTTGGTATGTTATTAGAGAAGAATATTCACAATTATCTGAAAGGATTATTCTGAATACTCTTTCTTTTTCAAACTGCATATTGGATTGAGGCTGAATTTTCTTCATTTACTTCAACCAAAAGCATATTGCATCAAAATAGATTAAATGCAGAAGCAGATAGGAGGATCTAGTATCTTCTATTTAAGTGAAACATTAGAGATTTACAAAAATTAGAAAAAATGGCATCTTCTCACTAATTTTGTTCTATTTAGGAATGTACAAATATACATAGAAATTTGTTATGTAACATGTATTGGGTTTATCCTTGCTATTTTAAAATGAATTAAATACACATTAAAATTTTTTTTGCAATTCTAATTTCTAATAGTGGATATCAGTGAATATAACCAACATAAATTATGAATATAATTTGAATATAATATGAACTATGAATATAACCAACAAAAATTACTGGGGTCCCCTCTTTGGGGACCCCAGTAATTTTTAAGAGTGCGAAGGGGTCCTAGGACCAAACAATTTGAGAACTACTGACTTAGGGAGACATTTTTCTATCTACATTGTAGTAATTGGACGAGTTAACTTTGATTCATGCTACACTTAAAGTCAAATATATGTGAATGCTAAACACAGTAAGCTTGACTTTTGCTCTTCTCATTGGCAGAAGAGTCAATGATTTCTATATGGAAATATTCTCACGCATAGATCAATGCTTGTTTTACCTTTCCTAATTCCAAATAAGCTTAGGCAATCATGAACAAACTGGAAAAGAAAAGCCCTCTATAAAAACTAGTGTTTCTGAGAGATGTGTTTCAATCTAATGAAAATGTATTTAAATTAACAGAGATTAAAATCTACCCTTTAGAAAGACACTTGGAAATCTTGTCATAAATGTGCCCTTTTCATCATGCTGCCCCTATTTTCTCGTTTTCCAATTTATAGGGCATTTGTTTCTTTTATTCTTTCTTCCTTACCTCTTCTTTTATTCATTCCCCCTTCCTTCCCTTTGCCTTATTTTATATAGCTGGAAATATTTCCTCATGTTTGCAGTTTTTGGTTTCTGCCGGTGTCCTCTAAGAAAGATGCTGAATCGGTAAATATGAGCAAGGCATTGACAAAGTGTAGGTGCATCTTTGCATTTACAGCTCCAGGACTTAAACAGTCTTCCATTCAGTATGTAAAATTCAACACTGTAGTTTATGCTGTGCTTCTATTCTTAGATTTCTAGAGACTGTGAAGTAAGATTAGGAGAAAGGATTTTAACTTAAAACTTACACCTTCTAGAAGAAATGACTTCAAAATAAATTCTACTATTATCCTGTGTTCTTAATAGATTTCTTTCTCATTTTTCCTCTAGTCCAAGAGTCACTCCCGAGTTGGCCTGAAATCAAGCACGAAGCAAAAGGTACGTTGCCCCCACTTTGCATTTTTCTTTAAAAACATAATTTTGGTAGGAACTTTAATTTTTTTCCTGAAGAGAAAAGAATGACTTGTTTAGAAGGCAAGGATACATCCAGAAACAAAGTATTTTGGGATTATCATTTACTTTGCTTCCATAATAGCAAAACGGAAATTGGAGAGAGGTCTTTGAAATGACATGGAATGAGATATTCCGGAAACCCAGTGACAGAATCTAAGAATTTCCCATGGCTTACAAGCAATTCTGAAAGCAAGGTCAGAAGATACACTTCCAGATTCAGCTCTTTTATTTTCTAAGCCCCTCACAGCGAAGGTATCTGTTCCTAGCTCAATTCATATTTTTACCAAACTTTATTCTCTCAGCACCTGCTGTGGAGAATGACCCTAATCTATGACCTGTGGTGAATTGGCTGAAACATGAGCTTTGTGAGCCAGAAAAAGTTGGTTTCAATTCCTGATTCTTTACCTGATATGTGACCTTGGACCTATTTGTATGAAGAAGATAATCGTACCTATTAGTATAGTTTATTTTATTTGGGATAAAATGAGATAATAAATGTGAAAGCACTTATATCTAGTACCAAGCACAAAATAGGCACTTAATTTTTTTTAATTCTACAATATTTCATTGATTCCTTAGGTATATAAAATCATAGAAATTTTGAAATTCCAAATTCTTAATACTCAGACACACACACACACACTTATTTATTTACTTAATTTTCTCCATTATCTTCAGCATATGAGAGGAGTACCAATGCATAAGTACTCCACTTTGCCAGAGGTACCATTATCTCCTATGGCAATTCATTTCTCTTTGGATCACTGAAATTGTAAAATTTTAAAAATATATTTGTTCACTCTGAATAACCTATGATTTCTAGCCATTGTTCCCATTTCTGCTCTTGTAACTACCCAGAGTTAGTGTGACACATTCTCTCTTACGTATGGCAGTCTTTTCTAGATGGGAAGAGAAATAGCTTCCCTCCCCCAAATTCTTTTAATTTGTGCATTATGAATATCACAGTTCCTTTTATTATTCCTCATGTGATATATTTCTTAGACCATCATGAAATGGATTACTTGTCTTTGGATCTAAATCTATTTGCCAATATCATTCTCAAAAACCCAGGTAACATTTGCATTTTCATCTCCAAAGAAGTGTCCAGTGGGAACTCTCAAATGGCCAGTGGGGCAGATGTAATTGGACAGAGGGGCCCTCCACCACCCATCCGTCATCTGCTGAAGTGTATGATACTGAACCTGTCACCCTCAATTCCTTTAGAGGCAGTTCTCAAAATGATCTTCCTTACTTGGGCTAGTAAACTGAAAGGAGATGATCCCAGAAGAAGGGAGAAAGACATATCAGTCCTTCCTAGTCTCATACACTGACACTTTTTAATTCATGTTCAGCAAATTTTAAGCTATAAAATTTAAAAATTTATACTGCTATGAAATGATCAGTATTCACAGAGGTTAAGTACTGCACAGTAATCAAACATTTAAAAATATAATAATATGTATTAATTTATCAAAATGCCTTGACAGGGTCAAACATTTTTAGTGTTCTTCACATACTCCGTCTTAGAATGCTAACCTATTATTTTTTCTAGTTTTATTGAGAAATAATGGACATACATTGTCATATAGATTTAAAGCGTATGGCCTGATGGTTTGATTTACATTTACTGTGAAACAATTACAATAGATTTAGCTAACAGCCATCTTCTCATATAGACACAATAAAAAGAAAAAAAGTAAAAAAATTTATTCTTTCTTAGGATTTACTGTCTTAACAACTTTCCAAAAATCACACATCAGTGTTAGTTATAGCTTGGAAGTTTGTGCCTTTTGACCGTCTTCCTCCAATTGCAATTTGAAATGACAAAATCTTAATCCTCGGACACACACACACACACACATTTAAATTGTGTGAATTCCTGGTGATGCATAAGGTGATGACATAAATAGATTTATTAGAATTTGGAGTTCATGTTAAAAATTTATTTTTCTAATGTTGGTGTTTGAATTGTATAAAGTACTTGCCTAACCTTTCAGGATAATGGACATATTAACTCGGAATACTATTCTTGATGTAAATTGTTAAAACACTTCAAGAATGCAAATCACCTAAGAAGTGCTTAAGAAGATTAAAATAGGTAATGCCTATGAAAGTACTAAGCCCAGTGCCTAAGTAGATAGTAGTTATTTTTATTAGAGAAACATCATGTTAATTGAAACATCATGTTGATGGACAGACCTGGTTTCCAACCCAGCTTCAATACTTACCGGATAATGAGAGCTAACACTGATACAGCAAACACTGTGCTCCAGGTACAGTGATGAGCACTTAACAATGATCAACTCATTTAATACTCTTAACGGCCCTCTGAGGTAGGTGTTCTTATATCCCTCAGGGTCCATCAGGAGAATGAGATCACATCAATAATTTCAACAGAGAGAATTTGATATAAAGAATTGTTAACTGTTTGTAAAGGTGTTAATTAGGTAATGGAAAGAAAAAAGAAAACTCTTAAGATATCACATGAGTAGCAATTCTAGGCAGTAGTTGCCACTCCCAAGACTGAAGGAAGAAAGAGTGGGATTATTAAAACTTCTTAGATACTTAAAGGAAGAGCCCCACGGAGCTGACATTCAGACCTCTGAGGAGAGGGTGTTGGCCAGCACACTATGAGGCTGATTCTGCAAGTGCTGGGAGAAAACTGCAAACTGGGTTCAGTGGCTCTGCAGGAAGGCAGGAAGGGTGTGCCACTGAGGTGAGGCTCGGAGGAAGTGCCCAAGAAGCAGCAAGTTCCCTCTTATTCCTCCAGCTCTGCAGCCCCTCTAGCGCCCCCTACTGGCAGAACTAACAAAAAGCCAGCTGACTGAGCAGGAATGTGTTTTGCAGAGTCCCAGGCCTAGTATCACAAATCTGGTGACAGAAAGATGGGTTTGTAGGAAGAGAGACAATAACTTAACTGGTACAGGTATTAGCTCCATTTTATAGATGAGGAAACTGAAGTACAGATGTATTAAGCTGTGTTTGCCCAGTGCTATGGTCTGAATATTTGTGTTTTCCCCAAATTCAAATCTTAACCCCTAGAGGTAATGGGATTGGAAAGTGGGCTCTTATGAATGGAATTAATGCTCTTATAAAAGAGACCGCACAGAGCTCCCTACCACTTTCCACCATGTAAGGACACAGTGAGAAATTTGCAAAGCTCGCCTGACCATGCTGGCTTCCACCATCCAGAACTGTGAAAAATAAATTTCTGTTGTTTAGGAGCTACCCAGCTCTGTGTTATTTTGTTATATAGTTGTCCCCCCTTATCCGCAGTTTTGCTTTGCATGGTTTCAGTTACTCCTGGTCAACTGTGGTCTGAAAACATTAAAGAGAAAATTCCAGAAATAAATAATTCATAAGTTTTAAATTGCACACTAATCGGAGCAGCATGGTGACATCTTGCCGTCTGGCTCTGTCCCCCCTGGGACGTGAATCACTCCTTTGCCCAGTGTCTCCACCTATATACTCCCCCCACCTGTTAGTCACTTAGGAGCCCTCTCGGTTATCAGATCCACTATATTGCAGTGCTTGTGTTCAATTAACCCTTATTTTACTTAATAATGGCCCCAAGTGTAAGAGTAGTAATGCTGGCAACTCGGATATGCCAAAGAGAAGCTGTAAAGTGCTTCTTTTAAGTGGAAAGATAGGTATGATACAATAAAATATTTTGAGATGAGAGAAAGGGAAACATATTCACATAGCTTTTATGCAGTATATTGTTATAGTTGTTCTATTTTATTAATTATTGTTAATCTTTTACTGTGCCTAATTTATAAGTTAAATTTTATCATACGTATGTTGTATAAGAAAAAAACATAGTACGTATAGAGTTTGGTACTATCTGCAGTTTCAGGCATTCACTGGAGGTCTTGGGACTTAGCCCCTGTGGATAAGGGAGAGGGGTGACTGTAGAAACCTGAACAGACTAAGATACCCATCTGGGAAGAGGTAAGGTCAGAATTTAAATCTAGATAGCCTGGCCCCAAAGTTCAAAACTCTTAACCTCTTGAACAAGTAGCTATGGGCAAAAACAGTTCTCTAAGCCTTATTTTTTATTTATTTTATTTTATTTTTTATTTTATTAAGTTTAATTATTTTAATTGATTTGTTTTATAATATTTCTTTTTAAAAAAATATTATTTTTTTTTCATGGTGACATTGGCTAACGAAATCCAATAAGTTTCGGCTGTACACTTTAACAGTAAGGCATATATATATGTTTACACAGTGTGTTTACCTCCCATAGTTAGATTTCTTTCTGTCACCACATATTTGGCCCCCTTTACCCCGTCTACCTCCCCGCTCCCCCTACCAACCAGCTACACTCTGGTAACCACTAGTCTATAGTCCATGTCCATGAGTCTCTGTTTGTTTGTCCTGTTCGTTTGTTGCTTTTAGGTTTATATCCCACATATAAGTGATATCATGTGATTTCCAACTTTTAGTGTCTGGGTTATTTTGCTTAGCATGATTATCTCGAGTTCCATCCATGTTGTCACAAATGGCAGTATTTCATTTCTTCTTATGGCTTAAAATCTGCAAAATAAGGATGACAATTCCTGACTTGTTGGGTTGTTCTAAGGGTTAAGTAACAATATAAATGATATGCCTATCAAATTTCCTGGCACATAGTAAGTTTCTAATAAATACTAGTTCATACTAAATATGACATTTTTCTTCTTTTGAGTATGGGAACTTCATTTTGCCTCAGTGACTCTATGTATTTCGAAAGTATTGCCTTTGCCTTGGGGTGATTCCATCTCCAGTGGGTTGTTTATTTAGTTGATTAGTCTCTCTGAAGCTTAGCATATTTAAGTATTTGTGTCAGAAAATGAACAGTGGGCAGAATTTAATTCTGGAGCTTGATCAATGGAGTCTTTATTGATGATGTACTTAAAATGAGAATTTATCAAGGGCTGCATTAGAGCACTGAGTTAATCTTTCACTTCGGATTTTAAGTGGTGGGGAAATCATTGCACTCATTCATTCATTTTTAACAAAAAATTATTTATTGGATCTCTAATTACACCAGACACTGTGTTAGGGCGATATAAACAGACAAATGGACCCTGCCCTAGAGACTGTTTCTTTCAGTCTATGGGGGAGTGTGATACAACCACCCAGCTGCTCATTCTCCCTTACTCCTCCTCGTCCTTGACAATTAAGTGTGTGTCTTGTTACATAGATATAATGCTATCCTGTGGGTAAAATATTTATTTGGCATAATACGTAGTCATCTAATATCTAATGGCGATTGCATGGGGCTAGAGAGGTATAAGGGGATGACAGCTGCTTTTCCTGAAGGACAAAGTCATTAATTAACTGGGGAGGAGGCAAGTCTCAGACTAGACACAAGGAAACAGTGGGAAAGCCTGAGAGGCGGCAGTCCTGGAAAGCTCTTGGGTCCCCGCTAGTAGGTCATAGATGTTTGTATGCGTGGGATGTGAGAGTTAAGGGCTCCAGGCTGGGTGTTGGGATACAATTGGGTTCTTTTGTTCTCACATGGTCAATAGATTGGGTGACAGAGCCTACAATGGACAGGGCCTTAGAGCTCTGGAAGTAGCTAACTGTGGTAGGATCAGAAATCTCTCCTGTACAAATTGGGCTGTTTTATGCTTTATTTCCTCTCTATCTTTACTTTCCTTGTGCTTAAAAGCACCAAATATCCTGGTATCCCAAAGGAAGAGCTTTATGTATGTGCTTTGGCCAGAACTTTAGGAGGAAGCTGGCCTTGGAGGCTAGCATTGCAGTGGTAGTATCCAGGATGCTCATGAGAGGACCCCAAGGTAGTAGCAATGAGGTCAAGATCATACTAGGTATTGTTGATCTTTCTAGAAATTCTGGTAAAAATTAAAGAGGTTCGATTATATTGAGGTCTATTTTGTAGGACATTGGAATACCCAAAACCCGTTGTTGACCCCCTCCAGCTCAAAGGAATCAGAGGAAAAGAAATACGTAGAAAATAAAGACTAGCGAATGACTATTCTGTTACCCCAACGTAGAACTTCAGTGAGCGAGAAGACTCTTTGCCTCCTCCCCACAACCCACTTTCTACTCCCCAAGTAGCTTTTCAAGATTAATAGCAATGTTAATGGTAAAAATAGCATTTAATCAGTGTTCTGGTTGCTTTGCAAACATTCAGTGGTTGCACTGTTTTAATCAGAATAAAATTAAATTGCCAAAGCCTACAGTTAACAGAGTTTTTAAAATATTCTCAGTTTCCTGCTTAAACATTTCTTGGTTTTCAGTAATCTTGAGTTTATTATATTCTTTCTTCTATTAAAGCCATCTTGCCTCAGATCTGATAAATAAATTCACAGTAAGTTACACTTGAATTATATGGCTTAAAATCTAATCTCTCCTAAGGGTATTTGCATTTTAATAGGTGACAGAAGCTAATGAAATTGAGTTGAAGGGGTGGAATTTCTGGCATTAGCAAGTGGGAACACAATTTTTGTTTGGTGGAAAGATCTTATCCTTGCTCCTAAAATTACATTGTTTACCTTTAAGATCAATTCAGACAAAACATTAACTGGTTAGATGACCTAGAGTCACAAATGTTTATAGTTAGTTGGTAGAGAGCCAGTACCCCAGTTTGGAGCACTGAGGCTGGCATTTTTCTATTCAGCCCATTGTCATATCTTCCTCTTTGCCCCCATTTCTCCTTAACTTCCTTGTTGACGAGTGTAATGTCTCTCTTTTCCACAGAATTGTAAGCTCTCCTCCAAACGGAAATTTTTATTAATATTTGTACCTTTTCTCTCTGGCATCTAGTATCTGAGAGCTTCTTAAATGTTGACGAGTATATTGGAAAAACACCCTAAGCTCCCATTTACACCTGAGCAAACCATGCCATGGATAATAATGGGGCCCAATGTTAATCTCAGGTCTCTGGAGAAGGAGCTTTTAGTTTTTCCTGCTGAAGACTATACAAGGCTCTTGACCATTTCCTGTGGTATTTTTTTTTATTTTCTAATCCTATCCTTATGCCCCATCAGCAGTGTTCTTTTGCCCTTCTGATCTGTTCATTCAATTTTTTTTCTAAACACATGCAGCTTCCCCCGCTGTCAGCATCCCCCACCAGAGGGATACATTTGTTATGATTGATGAACCTACACTGATGCCTTATTATTACCCAAAGTCCACAGTTGGCATTAGGGCTCACTCTTGATGTTGTACATTAGAGGGGTTTTGACAAATGTATAATGACCTGTATCTACTGTTACAGTATCATGCAGAACAGTTGTACTGCCCTCAAAATCCTCTGTGCTCCATCTATTCATGCTTCCCTTCTCTTAATTCCCTGGGAACCACTGATCTTTTTACCATCTCCATAGTTTTGCATTTTCTAGAATGTCTTATAATTGGAATGATAATGCAGCCTTTTCGGATTTGTTTCCTTCACGTAGTAATATGCATTGAAGGTTTCTCCGTATCTTTTCATGGCTTGATATCTCCTTTCTTTTTAGCCACAATTTTTCATTGTCTGGATGTACCGCACTTTATTTATCTATTCACCTACCGAAGGATATCTCAGTTGCTTCCAAGTATTGGCAATTATGATTAAAGCTGTTATAAACATCCATGTGCAGGTTTTTGTGTGAATATAAGCTTTCCATTCATTTGAGTAAATATCAAAGAGTGTCACTGCTGGATCAGTTTTTCTTTTTCATTTTCTTCCCACAATAACTCACAGCCTTTCCTTGATTATTGTCAAGTATCTGTTCCAACTTATGCGTTTTCCCACATGTGTGTTGTGTTTTTGGCCGTGTACTTCCTTCATTGAGTCTCTAGAGTCTCCAAGAATGATCTATGCCTCACTTGGAGGAATGTAAGGAAAAGCAGAAATGCTATATAGCAATAATACACAGAAATTTTTATTGTAGCAGCTAGATTTGGGAAAATTAGGAAGTAGAAAGCAAAAGATGAGTTTATAGCACCCAAGAGTTAAATTCTGTCCACTCATGCAGTTCCTGTTGGCATGAAAAAAAAAAGAGTCCTTTGAGCCCTTTACATCACTGTACGGATCTCAACGTTGAATCTAGCTTAAGGGAAATTAAAAGTCTCTGCTTTTCTGGTAGTGACAATTCCCCTTGAAGGTCCTGACAGGAAATGGCATGGAAATCAGACTCTCTAAAGTGGAGTCCATATTATCTTTTGTTCGTGTTGTCTTTTCATGGCCTATGAAAGATGCCCAGTGGCTTTCTGGAAGATGCAGCCCGAATAAAAAATGACAGAACCAGCAAGATTAATTTAAAAGAGATGGAGATCACCTCTACAGATTCACAACAGTAGAGATTCTAGGAGAGCCTACTCTTTTATTCTCGAACAAACAAGCAAACAAACAAACCTGAATGATCATTTTTATGTTTTAACTTTCAAAAAATACGATTTAATTTTTCTAGAAAGATGGAAACTTTTGACTAATATTGTTCGAAGCATCAAAGGCTGTGTGTCAGAAACACTGACAATAAGTTTTACAGTCATCTCATTGCTGAATTTTATCAGTAAAAGACCCAGAAGGACAAACTGGGCATTTCAGCAATGTAGGTCAAATTCTATGGCTATGAACTCCAGGGGACTAGCTTTCCAGTGCTTTTTTTCCTTTTTGAACTTGTGTTATATTGAATAGTATTTGGAAAATATGAGCCTTGGGCTGAGGCTATGGGAGAGTATCATGGATTTTTAATCGGATAGCCTTTGTTAAATGTTGGAGTCAGAGTCATTTTACTTGTCACTCATTCCTTTTCTTTTCCCTCACCTCAGTGCAAAGCAACCTCAGTCTTACCGAAGTATCTCATTCCCATGCTGCTCAGGTCAAAGTCTCCTTGATTCCTGTCTTCTCTCCCTTATTTTTCCAAAACCCTGAGACATTCCAGAGATAGAATGCATGCTCAGACTCCGTCAAGTTACAGCTTATCATCTCAGACTGAAAAGAGTCAGCTTCAAGTGGTATAGGCCAGCGGTTTTGAGAATTCCCTTCCTCAAAGAGCAAATGTATGAATCCTGTGGGAGGTGAGGTCTGAGCTGGATTGCTCAAAGCATCCAAAGGAAATTTCTGGACCAAAGGAGAAATAATAGTGGATCAAAGGACCAAAGGAAAAATAATAACGCATTTGAGTACAGCTCTCCTTGTTAAATATTAAATATGGTCATGGCCCAATTCCCTTGTGGTTCTCCGAGTTTCAGTAGGTCTCTTCAAGCTGGTCCTCTAATGGACTTTTGTGACCCGAGTTAAATCACCATGTGGGAATGACAGTCACTCTACAAGGAGAACCAATGAGTTTAAATCTGCTAAGAGGTGGAGATTAGGTGAGGTTTGGCTGGGAAATGTCACAAAGGATCTGTAAATCAATCCAAATGCAATGCAATTTCATCTCTTAACTGAAGAGAATACTAGCTCTGAAAAATTCGTGGTGTTTCAACTTGGAAGAGTTGGTCCATATACCCTTGCATCAGGCTGTTCTGAAAGAAAAACTTGTGTCTTTCTCTAAGTGGCTTTTTATTGTAGGGGAAAACAAAAAAAAGTATTTTGATATGCATAAATTAAAATCTTCCATGCTTCAGAAATGCTATAGGTAGGATTTCAGAAAGAAAGAATAAAAATGTATCTCTCTCCCCTTTTCTTATAACAAAGATGATTCTCTATACAAAGATGGGAAATTTACAGCTCAGTCATATTTCGTTTTGCCCATTTGAGTGATTTTTTAAAATACTGAGCCAATATTTTAAAATGTGAGTGTTTTCACTTAGATATCTGGATTTTGAGCTTGTCCTGAAAAGTTGAAATATCTGGAACATTAGTACGACTTTCCAAACGATAATAGTCAACCATAACTGAGTAGCCTCTGCCCCCTCTTAACCGCGCAAGCCTCCCTTAGTTCATCACACTCCTCAGTTTCCCCCCACTGTTTTACTGACACCCTCCAACTCATGCCTTTCACTGCCTTCCTGGCCCCGAGAGGTAGTGAGGTTTTGAGTTCTATTCTATGAGACATTGTGCTATTTCTTGCCTTGAGGAGTTCTAAGTCCCCATACAGTTATTTTAGCTGAGATCAACCCTGGGCTGTCTGGCAAACACATCCTGGTTAACAAATTCATTAATTAAGGTTTAAGTTTTCTAAGTGACTTGTTAGGTTTCAGCAAAGAATTACTTAAAACAGTCTTTGGTTTAAACTTATTTTCCTCTAACATATTATGATAGTTAAGACTTTATTGTAACAGATCAATTTTATAAGTCTTACATTTCCTATCAGGGCCTTGACTTACAAAAAAACAGTTCTGTATTTTATTTAAGCTAAGAATAATTTTCTTTTAAAATGAAACTAAGGATAGAAGTCTAATACATGAATGTTCTAGCTTCCTACATAATGACATAAATCCATTCCAGACACTATTTCAGACATGAATCTCTCAAACACAAAATATTCAAATAAGAATAACCCAATGACACACACACAAAAAATCAATATAGGGAAAAAATAGGAAGGAGAAATAAAATAATCCACAAAAGGAAGGAGCAGCAAGGAAAATATGGACATTAAAATGCAAATAGGGTTCCAGATGCCTGAGCTGATGGTTGCAGAACCACAGCATCACTGCCGTGACTGGTCTACATCTAGGATGAGATGAGCGAGGCAGTCGCAAATTGAAAAGATGCCAAAAAATGTAGTAATTGCCATAAATAATGCAATATTTTAAACATTTAATGCAATATTTTATAAATCCAAATTAATGCCCCCCTCTCCCCACCAACCCCCAAAAAAAAATCCATGATGAGTAAAATGGTCTTTTGGCCAACAGGCTAAAATTTGGCTAGCATTTAGCATACTTTCCCTATGCCAGGTATGGAGCTAAGCACTTTTCATGCTTTTTTCTTTCTTTAAGTTTAATATGCAGAACAACTGCATTACTATTTCCTATCCTTCTTCCTATTTTACAGCTAAGAAAACTGAGATTTAAAACATTGAGTAACTTACTCAAGTTTACAGCTAATAACTAACAGAGTCAGGATTCAGGAAGCTTGACTCCAGAATCTGCTCATATCTGTGGTACTATACTATCTACTACTGCTGGGATAGCTCAGGCCATAGTTAGATCAAGTTTTGTGGATGCTGATGTGACTCCACTATCCTGGCAATCCTACTGGATCAGGGCTAGGCATGTATGGACTCAGAGCAGCCATGTATAGACTGACTCAGAGGAGCTGAAGTCATTTGATGAGAAGACATAGCTTATTGGTTTTTCTATACTAGATAGTTTCTGTCTAACCTAATGCTGGGAGAGAGGGAGGAAGAAGGAGGAGGAAGACACAAGGCAAGAGGAGAAGGAGAGAGAGAAACAAGAGGAAGAGACAAATCTAAAAACAATGAGACCAAGACAAAGAATAAATACCTGTTGTTGGTAGAGGCAAGAGCTTTGAGGCAAAGGCTGTTGCACCATAAAGTTCAAGTCCAGAATAGAGAGCAAGGGAGCCCTGCAGCTGAAGGGGACCCATATAACTCAGCACTAGAGCTGTAGTGAAATGAGTCTCCAATCTGTGGAAGTATGTCTGAGGTCACTCCAGCCTGTTTTCTGTCTTCTTTACTGTGGGTTCTTTCCCTGTCCTTCCCTACGCAGCTGTATCTTAATAGCCTGAGGTGTTCACTGCAACCTGAAATAGTCCAATGGGTCCTTATTTTCAATCTCACAGTCCTTTCTTCCCAGTCTGAGTTGTCCGGCCTTCCTATCCTTTCACTGCCCTCTGCCTTTTCCCCAGCCATCCTGTCTCCTCTGGCCACCATTACACTTTAATGTAAGAGCTTCCATCAGTGGAGCCACATTTTTCTTTTTGCGATGCTTCATGAAACTGTAAAGAGCCAGTTGCATTTGATCCTTCAGCTGACTCTCCAAGTGCTTCATTATCTGTCAGTTTCTTCATGCCTGCAGGGCTGGAAGCAGAGGGTCTGGCACTGAGAGGGCTGGCTGAAAAAGGGGGCAGTATCTGGAGGGAATGCGGGGAGAAGTAAGAAGTTCAGTTAAATTAGCATACTGCAAGCACATCTGCTCGCTTTGTTGGCATATTTCCTATAGAATATTTACCTTCAACTTTAGATTTGCTGTTACTGTTACAACTAGATTTAAAATACATGGTAGATTATGGTAGATTTTCCAGTACCACTCAGTTCACCAAAGTGATTATTAACCATCTAACTCAGTGGTTCTCAGTCCTATCGGATCCAACAACCCCTTTCGGCAGCAAATATTTAACAAATGTTTTGTAATGACTCCTTTACTATTTGTATGGATAACATAACCTAATTACATACACCTTCAAAAAACGCTCTAACTGTACAAGAAGAAATAAAAGGAAAACATGTTAAGTAAATAAACAACATAAATATAAACTCTTGGGCAAGAATATATAAGACATATAAGGCCGTCAGATATTTTCACCTCTGTTTTAGAGTCTTTGAGAACAAGACTGTGACTAATGCAGTCTGATATAGGTGTTTGATATTAGCCACTCAAGCCTATGACAAATATTATATAGTCAGTGATGCTTTCCCCAGAACATTCTTGGCCCCTGCAAGGATGTCCATATCATAATTTCTGGAATATGGAAAAGGAACGAAAAGGGATTTCTCCACAAAATCTTCAGAAGGATCACAGCCTCAATGGCTCATTTTAGACTTCTGATGTCTAAAATTGTCAGATAATAAATAGGTGTTGTTTTAAGCCACTAAGCTTGTGGCAATTTGTTACAGCAGCAAAAGGAAACTAATATAGGGAGCAACTCTTGAAACATTCCAAACTATCAAAGTTCAACCTTTATGAAACTTATATGATACCTTCCTTCCTGGAAAATTTGTTGCATAGTCAAAGTATGCGAGAAGACTTTGTGATTAGATGGAAAAGGGAGGCCAATTCTAGACTCAGGTTTTCACTGTGTTACCAGGTCTTCTCTTTTCTCACACTTCTGTCCTTTCTCTTCTCTCCTCAGTTTTTTTGGTTCATACGTCATGCTGAGCAATCGAGCTTCTGTCTTGTTTTGAGGTCTCCTTGCCTTATGGCTTCACCTTCCCTTTGTAGAGTAGCCCTTCAAGGTGTTTTCTGCAAAGACTATTTTCTCCCGAAGGCCTCCTTAAGGTTGTTAAAATTCTTGGAGTTACATGCTCTTTCCTCAGCCTAAAATGACCTTTAACCATCAATCTCTGGGTTTGACTGATGCCCGGTGATTCTTCAAAACTCATGTGCCACCATTTCAAAGCAGCTTCTTTGACCTCCACTGTCAGGGGTAGGTCCTTCTTTTAGGTTTTTACTGGTCCCCAAACTTACTTATTTTTTTATCTATCCTCTATTTTGTTTTTCTATGTTCAGACACTGCTTTGAAGTGCGTTAAGCACTTCAGATATATTTGGTCACTTACATCACATACCAATCCTATGAGTTAGTTATTATTTATCTCCATTTTATAGATGGGGAAATTGAGACTCAGAGAGTAAATATTCAAACTCTAAAGACAAAAGAAAAAGGATTCTTGTTCTTAGAATCCTGTATGTTCATGAAAGATTAAATTTCAGTGGATGACATTTGAAAGGATTAAACGTTTATAACTTTTTACTCATTTATAATAATTTATTATGCTTATATGTAGTACATAGAGAAAAACTTTGCAGACTATACCCCAAGCTCATCGGGATACCTGCCTTTAGAGTAGATGACTCGTGACTGGAACACAAATTTGCTAACAGTATTTATGCTAGTGAGATTATGACACTTTAGGTATATTTCAAATTTTCTGCTTGCTACAAATCTTAGTTGTTTATAACATAGTTCCTGACTATACTTCAGTTTCTGATGATATTGTCTTTGAAGTTAAAAAAAAAAAACAGGAAAAGTAATGATTCAAAGAAATCATTGCACTTATTACATTAATGAGTGCTTCCTCAGTTTATACACTAGACTTTTCTATGCTAAATTTAATTTTTTGCTTCAAAAATTTTATGCTTGAATCAACTTTTTTATTTTAATGACGAATATTAGTGCAAGCATTAATTATAATGCCTAGTATTCACACTATGATTTTCATCCTAAAATGTAGAAACACATTTTTAAATTCAGTAATCCCTTAAATTTAAGCCTACTATAGAAGAGGGGCAGCAAACATTTATATTTTTTAGACAGGCTTGGAAGTTAGGTGACCAAAACAACAGCCACTACAACAAAATGGGTATATTTTTCTTTGATCTGATTGGAAATATACTTTATTGCAAAGCTGCCTCGTCTGTTCCCAAAGCTATTTCTAAGGGTGCTAGTGAGGTTTTTGGAAATAAGCCTAAGTACTGCTGCAAGCCCGAGTCAGAAGTCTTTCTCTGTGGTTTTGATTTCTGATTTCATTAGCTACAAAATCAAAGACTAGATCCCTCCTTGTTTTGTTCTCTGGTATTAGAATTCCAGGCAATGATCTTGACCTGCTGCTTCTCACATGGAGGGGGTCTTTGATTGTTTTGGAAGATCTTTGTTGCAGTGTGTGGTATGCGGATGTGCTGGTCCTGGTCCTGTTTGCCTGCTGTGCCTTGCTTGCCCTTCCTCTGGTCTGCTCCCTGTAATGGGGGATTGAACCTGGCAAGCTGCGTGGATTCCCATCTGACTCCTCATTGTCATTTGATCTCTTGGTCTCTGGCCAAGGGGTCTGTCAATGGGGTGGGGCACTGAAGGGTTGGAGGGTAGAAGAAGCCAGGGCACCAGCTCCTCCAGGGGACCCTAGCTGCTGCCTCCTGATTGATTCCTCTACCCTAGGGCTGGTTGTGGCTTTCTCTGTTGCTAATGTCTGATACTTTCCTGTTTGGCTCCGCAGTAGCTCTTCCCTCACCTGTGCCACTAATTCTCTGTTACTAGAGTCCCTGTTTTAGATGTGTTAAGTGGCTTCTGATTCCCTAGTTACACCTTGACCAATACAGATATCAGTTCTCAGAGATGATTGCTAATAGAACGAACCATTGTCTTTGTAAGAATTTTCAGAAAATTGAATTTTACACAATTTATCTCATTTTGAGCCTCAAGAAACAGAATAATGTGGAAAAACAGATAATTACTTTTTCATTTTATAGGCAGGCATTTCTGAGCTGATGAATTATTTTTATATATCGCTGTACAATGAGACATGTTTTGGATTTCTAGCGTTTTGTAATTGCCTAATGATATAATGTAGTATTACTATAACATAGACTGTGAAACAGGTTTACGTCATTTTCCTGGACAGAGGAAAAATATCTATTCTAGGTGAGTTACCAGCATTAATAAGTAAGGGGCTGATATGTAGTATCTCCTGCATTTCGTTAACTGCATGGCATTCTGCAGTGGGGAAACCACAGGACTAGAAATCATAAAACATAGATCTTATCTTAGTTTGGATTCACTGGAGACAGGAATGTGCAAGTTATTTGCTGAAAAAAGAACCTATAAGGAAGTGAGGGACCAGGACAGGGCAGGGGAAGGAGATAAGCAAAGATGTATTTCCACTGAAATCTAACCTCAGCCTGAGCATATGGGGAACTCAAGAGCATGAATGAGACCACAGAGAAGTCCTACCTTGATACAGGGAGACTGGGCTTTGCTACCGCAGTGTCAGTCAGTCATTCACTGTGGGTGGCCCCTGGCGGGGTAGAAGTACATACCTTCCCAGGCATTTATGTCTATGGGAAGATAATTCTCTGGAGAAAGATGTAGCTATGAGCTCTTAGCAGGAACACTTACAACAGCTGAGAGCTGCATAAACTGACCTAATAAAGGAGATGTGTGTGGGGCATCTATAGCATCTACTATAGATATCGGTACACCACTTATAAACCTTTGCCAATGGACAAGACGCATAACTGTTCCAAGTCTCAGGTTCCTTATCTGTTTAAATAATGAAAAAGAGACAGGGAGTTGGTAATAACAACCACTCTATCACTCATAAATGTGCTTTGAAAGAAATAAAGTGCTGTGAAGTAAGTAGCTAGTCTGTCAGGAGAGAGGGCCATGCAAAGTTGTAAAGCTTGTCTGAAAACTTCGGTTTCAGCATGATTTTAGTCTTTTACCTTGGATTCTTCTGAAAACATAGTCTGAGTCAAGGACTTGGGTGAAGGTAGTTTATTTTGGAAGTGATCCTAGCAGGCAGGAGAGAGAGAGCGGGAGGGTGAGGCAGGGACGGAGGAAAGGCCAGTGTACAGGTGCACCACTGAGGTCCCTGTGGGGATGCGCACAGGGCTCCATCATGTGCGCTTGAGGCAAGCGAGGCAAGGCCTGCGTGGTGCTGTTAGCGTGACACCCCAGGATCAAAAGTATGCAGTTTGTTATACTATACTCTTGGCACTGCTCAGTCCATTGATGATTTTCATTAATTCCATTCTGTCACTGCCTCTTTAGAGGCAGGCTGACCCCTGCTTCTAAAAAAGATTTAACAGTGCAATAACCTACAGTCCCCCTTAGTGCAGCAGATTCTGAGGCCACAAAATGATATCCATCATTGCTCTCTTCCACTATCCATTCTAGATTTCCCTCAACCTCAGCCAGCACTTTAGAGGTTGCTTGGTCAGTAGGTGACCCAGATCCTCACCTGGAGGGGTCTGAGACTGGGTTGGCTGACCTCCTGCAGTTGCCCATTTCCTATGACCAGTGGGTATGGAAACACCAAGAGATGCTCCAGTGAGTCCACTGAGATCTAGACTTACTCTCTTACTCTTTCTTTCCCCCCATTTGTAGCAGCAACCCTGTCTCCTCATGATTATCACGGCCAGTGTCTGTGCTAACACAGAAAATTTGTCCTTTGCCTGCAGTCCATTGGCACGAAGAGCCCAAGGGACCAAGTAGAGGAGTCATAGCTTCAGGCTTAGTGTCAGTGGAAAGATGCCACCCTTCAAGAACCAGGACCTCTATTCTAGCAAAGTTTAAAGTTATAGAAACAAGAAATCTAAGCCAAGCAATTATGTCACCGAGAGTGATGATGAGAGGACCTAGCACCCCTTGGTGCCCCCATCTTTATTTTCTAGCTTTGGGGCACACAGCACCATGTGATAGCTATTGTTTCAGTGCATATAATACATCCTGGAGAATAGTATCCCAACCCTACATGTTGTAGACATGTGTTGATGCCATATCTGAGCCAATACGAGGCCATTCTAATATTCTATCAGCAGATTCCGAGGATAATGCCAAATACAATAGGAGGAGTGGATCATGGGGTCATGGGTCCATTGTTGCATCTTCTCTAGGAGAGAGATAGTTACCGTAAAATGAGTCTAACTCACACAGTTGTTCATCCCAGCCATGGCTGAAATCACAAGTGAGCCCCAAAGAATGTCAGTTGGGGCATCGTGTGTGTCTGCTGTAGTTACTTTCACAGATCTTTTATGAAATTCCTTTTTGTATATGATGCTGGGCTAGGGGCTGTACTCAGGAAGTGCACAGACACTGGTTTTTGATCTATTCTGTTTACATATCATTCAGGGGACAGTGGGTAACTGTTATGTGCCATGTTCCATGTTAGAGACACAGATAAGAGTAAGTTTCTGCCCTTTGGGAACTCACCACCTAGCACAGGAAATCAATAGTGAACTATATTTTATAATCGATGCATTTAATATAGGGAACGCACACAAAAAAAGAGTAAAAATTCTGCCTGAAAAATCTGGAAGGGCTTCATAGAAGTGCTATCTGGGTTGATCATTAAATAATGAATATGAGTTTTCAAAATAGACATTGGTAGATAGAAGGCACGCTGGCTATAGCAAACATCGTCAGCAGAGGCATTGAGACAGGAGAGAACAGGGTGTAACTAGGGAATGACAGGAGTTTCAGGGACTAAAGCAAAGGGTATATGGTGTTGGGGACAGGTAGGGAGAATTAGAAAGGAGTAGAATGAGAGGAGGAAGATATGATCAAATTGGGCCAAACTGAAGGACCCTGTATTATATATTCTAAGAAATTTGGTCCTGACAGACATCTCCAATGTAGACATATGTGTATCGACCCTACAGTCAGCATGCTGAAATAATAAACTGGGATGTGCATGGGTGGGCAAGGCAGTGTTGGAGTGAAGCTCTCAGAGCCTGTGCCATAGCACTACCAGAAGGCTGGAGCTGGAAGGAGCTTTTCCTGCCATTTTCGAAAGTGTTTCAGATGAAATCCTACAATGTCAGTCAACGTGGTCTGATAAAGTCAGAGCTGTTCCGACTGAAGCAGTGAAGGCTGTGGGGTAAGGGGAGACTGAAGAGAGGGGCCCTGAGACCTAGCGGAGTATCCCCATGCCTTCTGTGTTTACCAGGTGAAAAACAGAAAAGTCACACGAAATCATGTATGACTTATCTTAGGCTAGAATGTGAATCTTTGAAAGAGTCTGAAACCCTTTCTCCTTATGGCTATATTCTTCAAAATATTATGAACAGAATTTCAAATGATATATGTGAAATTTTATTTCATAAAATGTTGGGTGGTAATAAGAATCTAATCAATGTTGGCTAGTTTTTTTGTTATTGTTTTAATTGTTAACCAAAGCATTCAAACAAATATAAATTGGAAGCAGGTAAGGGAAAGGTAAGGAAGACATGGAGTAAGAATGTGCTGAGGGCCCTGACTGCATGGGGACTAGGAAAAGAGTCCCTTGCCTGGCTTAGTGATGGAGAAGTTGTCAGAAGTTGTCTTTGGTATGCCACATCCCCACTTTCTGAAATTATTCCACAATCTCAACACTAAGCTTGGAAAATCAGCAAAAGACTTTGAACCGGAGGTGGTGGACGCAAACTGTAAAATTCTCTGTGTCCGTGTTGCTCTGACCGCTTATTTTTTGCCCTATGGTAACACCTATTTTCTTCTTAATTTGATTCCTAAACTAGTTATCTCTGTCAGATGAAAGGAGGAGAGTGGGAAACACACCCATGAGTCGGGGACAGGACACAGGGGCCTGCCAGAATTACCTATGAGATTTTTTCTAACTACCTTGTCTTGATCTCTACTAGTAGAAATGCTAATTAGCCTCCGTGTGGAAGAGGGGAGGTGACTGGTGAGCCTGAGTCACAACAGAGTATATCCTGTCCCTTAGGCATGTTGAGAAGAAAACATGATTTAACCTGCTTTTTGCCTTATCCTTTTGAAATTCTGAAGAGAATCCTTTCTAATTTCATGTTCCTCATGACATCAGAAAATTGCCAGCTCCTAGTATTTGTTTATTACAGCCCTTTGAGTTTATAATTAATCCTAATGATAACTTGATAAAAATGGTAAATATTACTGCTGAAAGGCTTAGGCACAGATGATAGATAGTTTAGGACAAATGTCCACACTTCTTTCATGCTTTAGCGATGGAGAATGGAGTAAGAGAGGTTTCGTATGCGTTTATTGTCAATTTCTGTCTTAAAGACATTCCCAGGGTTCTGAGTCAGTAAACACCTCCAGTTACGAGTAATAATGATATGAAAAAGAAAGATGGTTGCAAAGAGCTTTGTATTTTGGTAATATGTGGGCCATAAGGATGGACAAGGGGGAGGAGTTAATGCTTTATAACCAAATCTTCTAAATGAAATAAGTTTAGTACAAATGTGTAGCTTAGTTCTATTAATGAAAAAAGGTTTTTTTATTTCTTCAGTGTATTTTAGAAATATTTAAGTTGTAAAGAGAAAGGGCACAGGGCTAACTGTATTGTAATTTCATCCAATTTTTTACATATATCTTTATCACACATTGTTTTAAAAGTCAAATGATGCTAAAAGACATATATTAAAAAAATAGCTGTCATTCCCTTCCTCACTCAATGCTGTTCTCCAGAGGCAATTAACTGCTTGCATCTCTTTGCTTGTTCCAGGACTTCCTGTTTCACGAAGCCAGAATTTTGAGTCTCATTTCCTATATTCTCACCTCCTGTATCCTTTCAATATTGTTATTTCACATTTGTTGATTAATTCCAAATTTGTGGTTTTCATCATTTTTCCTAGGTAAATATTATTTTTTTGCTGAGCCAAATAGTAGGCTATGATTATATTTGCTTTATTTTATAAACTTTTATTTTTCCTGAAATTAATAATTGCCTCATTCATTGTTTTTATTTTCTTTTCTGCCTTTAAATCTCTGGCCCAACTCCTCCCATACCTTGCAACAGCTTTGTAAAATGTATTTCTTAAAATTTTTCTCACAGTCAAATCTATTTAATAATTTATCATATCCTTCCTCCCTTTTTTTATTTTGAGATATTCCTTTCATAGCGCTTATTGTGTGCAACTTAGATTGGTCGCTCCCTGGGTCTGCTGCAGAACTGTTGCCCTTGGCCTCACCCACCTGGCTTCTCTCTCTTGTGTCCAGGATTCATGTCATTTTCTTTCTTAGTTTATTTCTTCATTCTCCTTAGCTTCTTGAAAAGCTGCGGGAGATAAATTTTCTGAGACCTTACATATTCGAAAAGCGTATTTATTCTCCTTTTACTCTTGATTGAATTTTTGGCTAAATTTAAAATCCTTGGTTGTAAATTTTTTGTTCCAGAATTTTGAAACTATTACTACATTAACTTCTAGCTTATAATGTTCCTTTTGAGAAGACAGATGCTTTTTAAATTTTAGATCCTTTGCCTGTGACCTATTTTTCCATCCTGTAAAACTTTAAGATCTCTTTATCTCTTGGATTCTCAAATTTTACAATGCTATCTGCAATATAGATTCCTTTTCCATTTATTTTGCTATGTCTTTTAAGCAAGAAGTTCATGTCTTTTAGTTCAATTTTATTTGAATTGTTTCTTTGAGAACTTTATTAATAATTTCCCTTCTCTCTGAGATTCTTATTGGTTGGATTGAACCTCTAATCTTAAGATTTTTTGTTCTGTTTTCCATCTCTTTGTCCTTTTGTCCTGCTTTCTGAGTGAATTCCTTGACCTCACTTTGCTGCCCCTTTATTTTAAAATTGTAGGAATATTTTTATATCTAAAAGAATTCTTTAATGCTTATTTTTAAAACTTTTTTATTTCATGAGTGTAGTTCACAAAATGTTTTTCAACTATCTATTTCTTTTTCTCCACCAGTAGAGATGTTAATATGTCCCCCCTTCCCCACCCTCCGAAGGGGAAGGGACTCTCAAGCCTCTCTTACCTACAAATATGTCATATCCCTTAGACATGTTAAGAGAAAAGTTTCAGAACTCCCGAGAATATTAGAATGTCTTTGTAGTTTTCTTTTTCTTCCTGCATTGTACCTGTTTCTCCTGAGTTCCTTTTATTTTCTCATTATTCTTTTGTCTCATTTTAATATTGTAGACTTTCCTCAAATGCCTGGAGTTCTTGGCTATCCATTCATGTTTATGAGTGAATCTTTAGAAAGCTAATTGAAAGTTCTGTGTCTATTTATCGGACTTTTCAACTGGTGGGCTTCATGGTAGGGTCCTTAGGATGACAAAGCTTTTTCATTGGGAACCTTCAAATGTCAGAATCTGTAGTATGTGTTGTCTGGGAGTGGTTCAGGTTTTCTAGAGAAATTTCCTTCGGTCTTGGTGTTCTCATTGTTCAGTCTACAGACTTTCGCTTAATTTCTCTGTTTTCATTTGCCTGCCTCACCTCCACTCTCTCTTTTACCTCTTGTCTCTGGACTCTTGCTTCCTCTTCAGGGATGGGGGAGGAGTAGTCAGATTCAGCTTTACTCAGCCTTCTGAGTTACTTGAGCTCTTAGCCTTTCTGTATTCTGGAGATATTTTAATTTGCTTCTCATCGTTATCTTCTTTCGCAAGCACTTAGATGTATCCTTCCTTCTCTTTGGCAAGTCATTTACTTCTCTGTTGTTTCTTATCATTTTATCATTTAGTTCAGAGTTAAAATGATCTCTGTTCAAAGATTGAATTTGTATTTCTAATTCTTATTTCCTTGAGTATCATGGTGATTTTTAAGGTGAGGGAGGTTAGAAATGTCTACCATCTTGAAACTGAAAATCTGGTAATCATCACTTTAATTAAGTTTCTCTTCTGATAAAAGTGGAAATACAGATCTTATGAAATCATATATTTTCCCTGAATTTGTGAGGGTAGATGGAGAAACAATGAAAGTGATGATGACTGAAAATCACATTACAGCATTTTTTCTATCATTGATAGGGTGGTGATTTCTTTCCTTTTTTTTATACAAATTCAAACTTTCAAATCACACCAAGGTTAGAATACAGTAGAAGGAAATTGAAATTTCTGGGTGGTCTGTATTTTTGTACAGAAGTTCCAAGTACAATCCTAACCTGTGGGAAGAGTGCTCAGTATTCTGGTATCATTGAAACTGATGTGTCGTGTTTAAATTGACAGAAAGAATAGGAAAAGAGTCAGATGGCTGAATTAGTTTGGGAAAAGGATGTTAAAATGTTGCCTAAGAGAGTGGTTTTGTGGGAGTGATGTAAACTTTATAGGTGATCAAAGAGGGCAGTTGGTGATGATTGATATTGAGCACTTACTATGTGGCAGGGACTGTGCTTAGAAGTGCTTTACGTACATTATGCCATGTAATCCTCATAATAATCCTATATGGAAAATTCTACTACCTCTATTTCAGAGTTTAGGAAGTAGAGAATGAAGTGACTTGCCCAAATTTACACAGAAACAGGATTCAACCCCTGGCAGTCTGATCCTTGAGCCTTTGCCACTAACCTACTCCTGAGTGATGAAGAGACCGTGGAGATAATGCCTATGAAAGAGGAAGGCAGTTAGGTATAGATAAAGGAGGCCTCCTGTAGGGACAAAGGAGGCTGCATGTATTGACAACATTCAAGGAAACTGTGCCCCAGGGGTCTTGTGAGTATTGCTGAGAAGAGGGGGGTGAGGAAAGGAACTGTGTAAACATTTGCTTCTGCTTGAATGTGTACCCCCCAGCACACCACCACCAATTAGGAGAGCCTTCTTGAAGAATGCTGCCTCAGCTTGTGAAAAGGAGACCCCAGGGCATGTGTTAATGAGAGGAGGGGGAGTCACAGCTGACAGAAAAATAAAGCTCTCAGCTGGAGCTATGGGCCCCCAGTGAGGCCTGGAGCATGTTGACTGAGCAGCGAGAAGCCCCTGCTGTCAGGCTCCCTCTGACTCCTCGACTTTCCTGCAGCATCTTGGAAGAGTGCTCTCTCTCCCATGACTCGCCTTATACGGGACAATTAATGAGCAGTGTGATGACAGGAGATGTCTCTCCGTATTGTTCGTATTTTGGGCTTGTGACCAGATAATTCGCCATTGCCTTCCTGGTTCCATTAGAGGAGAAGTGCCTTTTCAGCAGTTTGCAGAATTAGGATGCAAAAGCAAAGGGCACAGAGTTAACTGCATCAAATCTTTCACTTATTTAGTCAATTGCTTTTGGGAGAAGAATGGATTTATAAGGGAGGGCTGTTTTTGTTCTGAGATACAGTCCCTCTTTAGTCAATATTAGGGTGCTTATTAGAATTACTTTGGATGAGAGTGACTGAATTCTGATATCTACTAATTAATACAAATGGAACTTGCTTAAAGTGGAGTTTCGAAAGACTTTCTTCTACTTAACTTGTTTTGATTCCACGAGGAAGGCGTTGTTATTCTCTTTCTAAAGGTGAGCAAACTGAGACTCAGACATGTTTATGTAAGGGCTATGTCCAAGCCCACACAGAGTCTGAAATAGAAGTGGAGCTAAGTTTGACTTGCTCCTAATCCTGGGCTCTCTCCACAGCACCACACTGGGCTGCGCTGCCTGTTGCTCAGAGTTCGCTAAAGCCAATAACTCCTTGAGGCTTGAAAAGGCCTCTTATCATGAAGGCCCAGGAGATCATGCAGGAAGATCAGGTTCGTCAATTGCTCATTAGGCATTTCCGTTTTGATTATATAAATGCCCACTACATTTCTATGCACATAAAGACTCCTTAATGTCTTTAAGGAGTTTTCAGTCACATTGGAAGATGAGTAATGTAAACAGTATACTTAGGGAACAGTTAAGTTCTTAATTACAACCGAAAGGTAAATGCAGAGTTGCTCAAAAAAGAGAAAGAGATGCAGTAGGCTGGAACACTTGGGGAATGGAGAGGGTGGTGGATGAGTGGATGGGAAAAGATGGGTAGGGATAGAAAGATGGATGAGACATTAGAGGGCAAGAAAGGGTTTTTTCGGTTATTTTGTTTTTGTTTTGCACCAAGGGAAACATAGGATTAGAGTAGGAAAAGGACTCTTCTGGGCCAGCTTTGGAGTGTAGGAGTAATCGTGTCACAGTGGAAAGAGTGAGGGACGTCAATGTAGACACATATTTCTTTGATCGCTTTTGTTCTGCTTGGTTTTCTTCCTCTAACAAGAATTTATAAAGTGAGACCAAGAAAGAAAAAAGCAACTTTATCTTGCACCTATACTGTATTTCTTAATCTATCCATTTTACCAACTAGTTTTTTTAAGGCAGAGGACAATAGTGGCCAGTATTCAAAAAATTATTTTTTAGGAGAGTTACTAGTAATCACTGAATATATTGTCTGACTTTATATTCTAACAGCCCCCTCCCCCCATCCCCAGAATTGATTTCAGGGATTTTTTTTCTTTTTTTTCAGAACAGGTCTCTATGTTTATCACAATCTCCACATGGGAAGAATGTGTGTTAATGTAATAAATTTTAAAAAGATAAGTAAAAATAAGATTGCCATGTAAATGTCAGTGTCTACGCAGGGAAGAAACTCCATAAATGAGGCCAGGCAGAGTTGGTGCTCCCCCTCAGTATTTCCGTCATGCCATGAATGATCTCTCTTATTCACTATACCATGTTACCATGTACGCCTAGAAGGAAGAGACTATGTTGTGGGCATATTTACATCTCCAGTGTCTAATATATACCTACCTTGTAAAGGTTGCTAAAACAACCCCTACCATTCATTTAATGGAATGAATAAATGAATATATAACTGGAAGTCTAGCTTTCATCATGTGTACTAATTAAGGTAATGCTAACTACTACAATAAGTAAGCCCCTAAACTTCAGTGGATTTGCACAACAGAACTATAGTTATCACTTATAATAGTCTAATGTGGTGTCCATGGTCAATGAGTAGCTTTCTTCAATCTGGTGAATCAGGGACTCAGACTCCTTGCATCACTTGGCTCTGCTTTCCATTGGCACTTCAGAGCCTTCTGCAGATGGTGAGCAGACAGGGAAGAGACCAAAAAGAGGGCACAAGTAACATATATCACTTTTGCTCACATTCTTTTAACTAGAACTACATGACCCTACCTAGGAGCAGAAACCTGTGGTCCCTAGCTGGGCAGCTTTCTCAAAGAGAGACTCAACATCTTAGATGAGAAGTATGGATTGTAGAAGACAGTTAGCCATCTCGACCACATCTGGCCTTTAGCACTTCCTAGCTCTGTGATTTTAGGCAAATTCATAGCCTCTCCAGGTCTCAGTTCCCTACCTGTAGATAGGGATAATGTATCCTGTAAGATTGCTGTAAATATTAAATGGTGCATGTATTTGAAGTAGCTGACTGTGGTGCTAAGCATGTGCTTAATATATGAGAGCTATTATTACTTTCTCATATTTTACTTCAATTAAGATACTGTGTTAACATTTTTCTTTCTTCAACCATATTATTACTTTTTCATATTTTAATTCAATTAAAATACTTAGTGTGTTAACATTTACAGAGTGTGTTTTCTTCAATGATGATCATGGCACATTCAAAACTAGGGCAACCCAAGCACATGTAGTTGAATATCTTAAGGTAATAAAAGAAGTGGAGATTTCTAGATTAATAATTCCTATGGGGACCATGGCAGATACTAAGACTAGAGTAACACATGGCACCCATTTGGTAGTGTGGACTTTAGATATGGAGAATTTTCTCTTAAAAACTTACTGCAGATCTGCTAAGAGAAGTTACATATTGTCAGTGTGAAAGGCCGATTGTCTTGTAGATACTCTCCCCTAGTGGAGGTAGATGGAATGGAATTATTACAAACTTGTCCCATAGACCAAAGAGAATAAGAGACAGGACCCTGGGGGAAAGGAGAACAACAGAGTATAAGGATTCAGGGCTATGGGAATCGAAGAGGAGGAAGGAAAGGGTAAGAGAAAGAGAGGAAGGGAAGGGAATTGGAACTGCGGTGGGCCACCTGGATCTCCTCTTCAGGACTCAATTACTCATTTTCCAGCTGCTGGCAGTGTTTTCTACTGAAAGCTCATAGCCAAGTCCTTGCCCAGAAATTGCCCTTGACTGGAGGGAGCTTCTTAGCCCAAGGTTACCCTCCACCCCCAGTCAAGGTGACACTACCAAGATCTATCATGGACTCTCTGAAGGGCCATCCAGCTTTGCAGTTCCCAGTGGGTTTGGTTGAGGCCTCTGTTGCGACTGAGTTCAACTTCTGCCCAGTTCTGTTTCCCACATCTCTTCACAGCTGTGGTTCCCAGAGCTCTTCCCAGTAAAATTCCTCGCAAGCCTCTCTATTTCAGAGACTGTTTCCTGGGGGAACTGGACCTACCAGAGTAGAGAAGAAAAGAGAAAGGAAGAAAAGCAAACAGAAGGGGAAAAGACCCATAGGAGAAGGAATTTTTCCTATGCAGCAGTCCCAGAAGGCATCAGTGTGAAAGGACTCCTTCCCGTTTACCTCTGGGAAAGCTCAGCGTAGTTAGACAGTCTGACTCCAGCTTGAAGCAAAGGGCTCTTTGTATATTCTTCTGAACCCCCTCCATATGCTTGCCCAGCTAACAGTGGCTTTGTTTAAAAATGGATTGTTCCACTCACTTTTCATTATCATTGGCCAGTACTGGTGTCATATTCTATGTACAGAATATATTTCTTTCTTTTTTTTTTTTTTTTTTTTACAAAATCTGTTTTCTCCCTTGCTCCCTACTCCCCACCAAACATAGTCTAACTTATCCAGTTCTGCTCTGAACAGAACAACGACGTTCCTTCCAAATTCATCTGTTAAAATAAAAGAGGGGAAGTCTATTTTTGGCTTCTGTGGTAAAGGGTTTTCACCAAGAGAGCTTATGCTGCTTTTCTCTCCTGCCAGTAGGGTATTGAAGCAGGTTTCATGGTCTTCTGTGCCAAGCACACAGTGGGGCTGCAACAAGTACATTTTCAAATGAATTGCACTGAGTCTGTAATCAGTATGTTCTCACTAGCTGGGGTGAAAGGGATTCCCTAGAAACCTGACCCCTTGATTGCCATTCACCTTCAGACATTCTCAGCTTTACCTATTTGTTGCCTTTTTATGGACTTGTTTCATAATAAGAACTCTGCTTCAAGGATACTGTGAATATTCTAAAATTTCCCTCTGTTTCAAGGAGTTCCGTTTTCTCCGTGGATGGGTTTGCTACTATGAGATTCAATTTCTCTGATAGAGTGTGTTTTCTGGCTTCCATGTGTGATTAATTCAGAGGAAGTGTTTATCTGTTGTGATCTAAATGTGTATTTGTTTTACCCTTAGCCAACAAGACAATTACAGATGTTGTCTTGCCTGCAACTATAGGCTTGGAAGTACGGTTGTCTCTACGAAAGCCACAAAGCATATGAGTTCCAGGCTCTGTGCTGACACTTGACTAGCTGAATACAAGCAGGAGCCAGAAAGTGGAAATTGTTTTACGGAAGACGACGAATGCTTTTCTGCCCTCAGAGTTGTCCCTGAGTGTGCAGAGTGACATGACTGTCTAACTTCCCAACACTATATGCCTGTGGGCACTACATGAATATTATTGTGTGGAAGTGCCCTGCCTTCATTGTCCTGCCTGGGTTTTTTTGTTGTTGTTGTTTTTTTTTTATTATTATTATTTTTTAACTCCAAAAGCTCTGAGACACCCCAGTATCTGGACGGACTTTGACTAGGACAGGAGCAAGTAGCTCATTCTGTATTTAAGAACTAGGAAAACCTGGAAAAACATATGGGAAAACTCAAGGATAGAGCATCTCCGTTGCGATCCTGGAGAAGATGGAGCCCACTGGACCATAAATCCACATCTCTCATGCTTATTTGCCTAAAAGCTTTAGTCCTCTACTGTCACATGCTTAACATTTATAATACTTTTCTGCCCATAGTTCTAAAGACAGAGATGATAATGAAAATATACTGATAACTGTGCCATCTTTGTTATTAAAGCTGAAAAAAAAACGACTTAGGTGGTACCCTTCCTAGTGAAAAGCCTGAGCATCTATCTGATGCTATCTTGAGATGGTTCCTTAGGGAGCAGTTTTATGTCACTTCTTGTAACTGTCACTCTAATGTGCTAAAGGAAAGTTTTATTGTCATTTGCATATTCTGAAAGTTTATTGAATTTTAAAAGAATGTGCCTGAGAAATATATTGTCTTAATATATTTAACAATTTAGGTTTTTTTCCCTAGTTGGAACTGCCAAGCTTGGCTGTGATGCTACTCATTTATTTAATATAGCTTTAAGTGGATTTAGTCCAAGTACTTGGGATTTAAAGAAGTTTGAGCCATTATTCAAGGATTTATAGAGTAGGTTGAAGGTCAAGAGTATTAGCAATGAAAGGAAAGGGAGAATGTGGAATGGTAGATAGAGGATGAAGGATGGTTTAAAGTAAGATGTATTGGTTAGGATGGCGAAGATTTGTGTAAGTGTCACCACTTTTATGAACGATTTCTTATTTGTATGTTCTTCTGGACTTATTTGATATGTTTGATACCTCTCTCTCTCCCCATCCCTTAACTCCCCAGGTAGAAATGAGCATTTCTTAGACTTTCTTCCTGGTTTCTGAAATACGAGAGAAAAATTGGCTGCTCACATATTTGCCTTCTCTTATTGGAGACAGGGATTGTGTTTTATTAATAGTTGTATCCCCCATACCTGACACTTAGTAGGTGTTCAGTTGGGGTTTGTTGAAGAGTGATTGAATGTTGACATATTATAGGTCGAAGGGAAGGAAACCATAGCAATAGAGAAGTTAAAGGTAACAGAGAGAAGGAGATATTATTAAGAGAAAACTTCAGAGGGTAGAAAGGGATAGATCCTCCAGAATAGGGGCCATCAAACTTTTCTGTAAAGGGTTGAATATTTTAGACTCTATGGGCCAGGTGGTCTCTGTTACTCAACTCTGCCATCATAGTGTGAGAGCAGCCATACACGATGGATGAAAGAATGGGCTTGGCTGTGTTCCATTGTAATTTTGCTTATGAAAACAGGCCCCGACTCATATTCTAGGAGACCTGGAAGGAGAGACTGGCACTACCTTAAAAAGGTATAGGAAACTTCCCTTGAGAAGGTTGGAGAAGAGAGGAAAGAGTTATAAGTGGGAGAATAGAGTTTTAAGGAGAATGGAAAACATTCTAAACGTTATTTGAATAATCTCATAGGAAATATACCAGGAAGATTTTAGGGCAGGGGTGAAACCAGATGAGGTCTCAGCGAGCATGGTCTTGTGAATTTCACTGCTTCCTCTTCCCTCAGTGTAGTGTGCACCTGAGTGCCATGCCTTAGGCTATGGACATGGACATTCTTCCAGGTCACGGGACATCAGTCCCTGTCCTCATCTCATGTGAAAGTCGGGGGTATTAATGAATGGCCTCTCCCACTGTGGGCAGTGTGATGAGTGCTGACATCAAAGTTCAAAGTAGCCGTTTGCTCGAGTTGTCATTTCCTGCTTTAGGGTTAGGAATTCACCGTTTAAAAAATCCAGAGTCCTCATTCTTTCCCAGGAGGTCTGGCACCTCCAATTTTTTGATCTAAGTAAACCCTTAGACATAAAGGGTTTACTATATCCCATCACAGGGAATAGACTATTCCGCCCTCCCACCTTATCAAGGGGAGCTACTAGGACAGTCTTCAGGTGATCCCTATACCTTCTCTTTGACCTAGAAGTATTCTTCACATATCTAGTACTAGACGTTAGCATTAACTGCCTATGTTTCTACTGATAACTATCTTGATTTTGTCGTCAGAGATTTAAAGGGTCCCACCAAAAATAGGCTGGTAATTACAATGAGAACCACGCAGGTTTAATCCCTGGTGGGGATTCTGCGCTGTTTACTGTGGACTGCTATGCTGGACTGTCTGCATTCCAACCTCCCTCTAGTACACTCTCCACTAAAGGAGGGGCTGGAAGGTTAAAACCAGAGATTCTCCTCCTGCGGTAGAGGAGAATCTGGATTCCTTCTACGGGACCGCTAGTAAGAGTTGATGTATAAAAGGAGCCAGAGGCAAGGCAAGAGACCCTAACTTCCCAATTCATTGTCTCCTGCAGGCAGGGCTCTCCCCATCCTGGTGGAGGAGGCCTGCTTTGGTCAGCAGCTTCCTGATGGGCTGTGTTTCAGCTCTGGTGACAGGAGCTTTTTAGATCACAACAGAGGCTGTATGATTATTGTCTCTGTGCTTAGAAGCTTGACTTAGTCTATTCCTCTGTTTCCTCTAATGGTTAAATACCTAATACCTGGCAATACAATATATATATATTTTTTCATTAAACCAACCTGTTATCTACAACTGGACCTTACTGAAGCAGTATCCCAGCAGGCTTGTTGGCCAACCTAGGAAGACAAGAAAGAGATGGCTGAATTTTTGTTAGGGTTGATGAGAAGGAGAATAGACTCATCGGGAAGCAAGAGCCAGGTCATTGAGATCCACCTGAAATGGTGAAGCCAGGTGAAGACTGAGCAGGAAGGGCAGCAAAGCCTCCCAGCGCTGGGGAGTCTTCATGAAGATAAGGACTGCTTTCACTTGGTGCAAAGTGAGGTAAATCTTGGCATTTATGAGGAAAACATACCAATACTTTTGTGACTCTCCCAATATGCTATTTTTAGGGTAACATTTAAATTTGATCACAGAGTGTAGTAAAGTATAACAAAATTTAAATGAATTTCTTTTAGACACTTAGTAAATTTTTTTTTTTATGTGTGATGATGCATAGAGAATGATAAAACTGCAGTGAGACACACATGCTAGGCAGTCACTGGGTTCACTCACCATGTTCATCCTCAACGAACTGACGGATCTTTGCACTTCATGGCCCATTAGGGGATGCCAGCCGGATCTTTACTTTGCTTTTTAAATGCTTCGTATATTGATTAGAATCTGTGGTATTTAACGAATACTGATAACTGAATGATTAGCTATACAAATGTAATTGAGATCTTATGAGTCTATGGATAACAATGAAATCATCTTATTATTAATAAAACGCTTAGCTGCTGTCTTTTGTGGGAATCTCAGATTCCCTCAAAATTTCCCTCATTTACAACTAACAAAGACCTGGGTTTGTGGAGATAGCAAATATTTTTATGGAATTTAGTCAGATGAATTGAAAGTAGACCTATTGTTTCTTTCCTTCCACAGGGTTTTACATTTGAATCATTTATCAGAGAACACAACCTGAAGGCTGATGGTGGCTGAACTGTGTTTTATTTGCATGGCTTTTATAAAATGCTTGAATTTGTTGCCAACATTAAAAAATCAAGAAATCTTACCAGAACAACCCAGGTTTTCTCACAACGTGGGTGCTCATCCTGGCTGCAGCTGAGTAGCTGCTATCCCAGTGAAAGGGGCATATGACGACTCCCTCCAGGAGCCCCAGTATTACTTCCCTCATTGCCTGCCCAGCTCCTGTGGACATTGATGTTTATAACCCAAGTCATAGCTCATGATTGAATAAATAAAAGTTGTCACCTAGCACTGGAATACGGGTCCTCTGAAAAAAATCACAACGTTAAGGATATTTAGCTATTGGTCATAAAAATTGTATTTGTAATGTAATATTCCTTGAGAAAAATTATTATTCAGATTTCTATTCTGGGCTATGCAGATTTTGAAGATTCACCAATTAATTCCTATACTACATTATCATTAGCCTCTTTATCCAGCACCCATTGAACACCTCCTCTTGCTAAGTTATTATTTATGCAACGTAGAAAACATTTTTGCAACCATTTGTCAGCTCCCTCTCTGGGATCCTCCTAGACTGCTCATTTATGCCATCATTTAGGAGTATCTATCTTTGCCACATTCCTAGAAGAACTGGTTCTGCTCTATTTCCTTCTCTTTTCTCCAGTGCATTGTTTTGTGCACTAATATCTGTATCATCTTTTTTCTCACTCCTTTAGCTTGAAAAATATATCACTTAATAATGAAGTGTATGCCTGGAAAATGAACATAGACCTACAGTCACTATTTTCACAAAATGTACACAGAAAGCTAATGTAGCTACTTTAACGTATATCAAAGGATTAAATTTATTCATTTATTCATTTAGTCATTCACTCGACAGATACTTCTTGAGCACCTAATGTGTGCCTGATGTTTCTAGTTTCTAAGGATGCAATGGTGAGCCAAAGATAACAACATTCAGCCACATTCCAAGGGGGAAGACAGCTGCTAAACAAACATAATATCTTGTCAGAGAGTGACAGCGCTATGAAGAACCATGATGGAGGGAGAGGGGATTGAGTCACATGGGAGCTATTCTAGGTGGGCAAGGCAAATACAGCCTCCTTAAAGAGGTGACATTTGAGCAGAGACATGAATGAAGCCAGGGGACAAGCCATGTGGATGTGTGTTGGATGCTTCCCCAGCTATTGAAGAGCTCTCACAAAGGCCCCGAGCAAAGAATGTTCTTGATGCGTTCCTGAAAGAGCCTAAAGGCCAGTGTGTCTGGATTGGAGTACCCGAGGGAGCCAGTAGGAACGGGTCTGGGTTCAGGTGAAGTAGCCTTCGTAGGCCAGGAAAAGGAATTTGGGTTTTATTTTAAGTGTGATGGGAAACCATGTAAAGAAGCTTTGTTTGTTTTTAAGATGGGAGACCCTTGAGCGTCCATCTATCTATATGCAGAAGAGTAGAACTGGCCATAGATAATGCCGGATCAGTGGTGTGTTCATTCCCAGAATCAAGTTCAGGTTTCACACGATTGTGGTGGTACACAGAACTTGACTATAACTCTGTGCCGTTGCTCTTGCCCTGCCAGTGCCCCCGGGCTTCTTCTCCTCTCTCTGACCCCCTCCTGCTGGTGCAGGGTATTCCCTGCAGAGTGTAGCACAGTACAAAAGTGGTGCTTATAGGCTTGTCATGCGTTTGTGATTTGTTGTGTACCTGCATCAGTGTTCATTTGAGTCTTCCGGGAAAACATGGATTCCAAGAATGATGGTCTATATACTTTTTGAATATGTGATCTCACCAATGTGAATATCTGTATGTTTACTCAGGGACGCTTCTGTGTTTATTGGAACTGATGGCAGACGCCTCATCTCTGCAGCAGCTTTCTGTACAAAATCTTCCAGAAGCACATTTGGATGGATATTCACTTAGGCAGGTGCATCCATTAGGAGGGGTAATTTTGATAGACAAACTAATTTGTGATACCCAATTGACCAAATGACAAAAGCATTCACTTTCCCATACTCCAGTACACCTTAGTAATTACTTAACTGTTTGGAATTGTCATTCTCATGTTAAAAACCTTATTACTTTTCCTCTTGTAACGCTTATCAGGAGGACACTGATTTATCTGTTTTTCTGGTAGAGAGTAGTCCACCAGTGAGTTCTAACTAATGCCACTGATAATAAGAGTTCCCCTTGTCAAAAGTTCATTTTATCATATGTTAGAAAAATTATTATAGTATTGTTTTTTTCCTGTTTTCACTATGGCATGATTTTAATTGAAAGTAATACTGCGCTGCTACTTAAAATGTTACCTCATCTCTTACTGCTCTTCCCCTTGCTCTTGATACTCCAGGACCCCGTCTTTCTTGTTTCCAGCCTTGAACTTGCTGTTTACCCTGCCTTGAACACTCTTTCCCATCATACGCATATAGTTCTGTCTCTCACTTCCTTAAGGTTTCCATACAAATGTCAGCTTATTATTGAGGCCTTTCCCAACCACCACCTTTTGTTAAATAAATACAACAGCACTAATTTTTTTTTTGCTCAGTGTTTTTCTCTACAGCACCATCACCCTCTGGGATGCTATTTATTTATTGGTTACTTGTTTATTGCCTCCCTCACTAGAGTGTAAACTATGTGAGAGCAAGGACCTTGTTTTGATCACTGCTTATATCCTGAGTTCCCAGAACAGTGTTGCACGTAGAAAAGTCATTCAACCAACATTAAAAAAATGAACTATGATGATTAATGGCTGGTGAAGTCAAGTTTGAGTTTTAGACCCCCACTAATAGTATACTCTCACCAACTGAGCCACTTTCCATAGAAATATTGAAAGCCCAGAGTAAGCAATCTTTCTAGCCAAGAATTTGTACACGCCGGTTTTCTTTGGGCATTGGGTTGTTTTCTCTTAGGAAAGAGAAATTTGCAAGTATGACTAATAGACTTTATGGAAGCGAGTCTCTGAATCCTTGTTCCTTAAAGTTTGGTCCTCTTACCAGCGGCATTGATATCACCCCAAGCTTGCAGGATCTCAAGGCCCACTCAATCTGCTTAATCGGAACCTGCATTTCATACAGGTGATTCCAAAGTATAAAGTTTAAGAAATATATCTCAAAATCACCCGACTTTGACCTAGAAATCAGAAGAGATCTTCTAGAACTTGGTCGCTTAACTTAGTTTGGGAAATTATCATTAGTAAAGGGGCCATTATAAGTACTTCATATTCTTTTTTTTTTTTTCTTTTTAAGTTAAAAACAGGTATAAAATTTGTGTTGGTCACTTAAATCTCTGTCCTCAAGTTCTTTTTCTCAATGAGGAGGCCAGTTGGTCTAGTGCATGCGTGTGTGTGTGTGTGTGTGGAGTGCCTTTCAGGCCCAAGTCAGAGCAGATCTGTATATATCTTCACTTCCACTTTCCCTTTCCTGTTTCCTACTTCTTTCTGGGGATCTGTAGAGCCACAGATGGAGAAACTGACTGAGGAAAAAGGTTACAGCATTCTGTTTGAAGAGAGCAGTCCAATGTCTTGATCCCCAGAAAGAATCCGATTCATATGTTCTTGGATTGAAACGTTAGTTGTTTGAACTCTTACTCTGTGTCAGGCACTATCTATGTGCTTTACATTATAAACTTATATAGTCCTAGCAACAATTTGGTAAGGCAAAATTGTGCTATTGTCCCCATTTAAAGTTGTGGAAACCAAGGACTGAAAGGGGTCAGTACTTTGTCAAGTTCACGTAGTTACTAAGTGAAATAGCTGGGATTCCAATCCAGGCGATCTAGCCCTAGGTCCAACACACTTCACTGTTTTTGAGGGAGAATCTTATAAATTTAGTAGTATCTATTAGAGCAAAATGTGGAGTAAATGTTGGCAAAACCAATTGTAAGCACTTCAGCGGGACTCATTTGAAAGTCAAAAGTATGAAATACTGAGTTTTGAGCTGAGTGATCAAGCTTTCTTCCTTTCGAGGCTCATATTTAAAGCTTTTGTTATGCAGAACTGCTAATGTGATTTTCTAATGCACAAACTGTCTGGAATGATGAACAAGTTGTATATATTATTCATTGTAACTACTAACAAGGAGAATAACTTAAGATTGTTAAAATTGTTCTCGAGCCACCTTTAGGCGATCATTAGCATGCAAGTGGAGGCAGCACACCGGCAATTCCACAACGACTTGGTGAGGGGAAGGGGAGGAGGAGAAAGTGAGAAGGAATCCAGATGTGTGTTTTACACCTTCTACGTGTGAGGTCTGTGCTGGGTGTCTTACATACATTATCTTAATTAATTGCACAACACACCAATGCCGAAGAATCATCTCCTCCTTTTTACAAAAGAGGAAATCCAAGGTTTGGAATGAAGTACTTGCTCCGAATCTAATAACTAACTGCTAACTGATGGTGGCAGGATTTGAACCATGTTTAATTGATCTCAAAGCTCATCCTCTTCCCCAATTTGGCACTTCAAAGAAAAGCTGGGAGGTACATATGGCGATATGTTAAAAATATTAGAAATATGAATTTCAGGTCAACATATTTATTTAAAAATAGATAGTTCCCCGTCCTAGTTAAAATTATGCTATTCTCACTGCCTCTCAGCTCAGATTACTTGACAACAGTAAATTAAATTAATTAAAAAAAAGAGAAAAAGGTGAGTGATTTCCAAAGACCTCCGTGAATGTCTAACTGAAAACAAGAGTAGAGAACAATTGGTTTACCTGTAGTCAGACACGTTATCTGTTGCACCTTCAGTCCTGGTAAATTATCCATTTGCTCATTTTATTTGAGGGAGAGGTTGGCTTTGCTTGGAGGTAGTTGAAGCTAGAAATACACACGTCTCCAGCCACCTCCTTAGCATTGCACTTCATGGCTGGTGTGCACTGATCTGTGCTGTAAACACGCTTGGCAGGAAATCTACGCCAAGTCTTAATTCTAGTGATTTGCTTCACTGGATGCAGTTGCCCTAATGCTGGAGAATTCTCCAAATTAAAACTCATGCCGATTTTACCTATCTTTATTCTCAGCTCCTACCAAGACTTAAGCGAATTTGATGCAAACAGGTCAGCCCAGCCATCCTGATGAGGCCGAATTTCTTGACATATTTCCAGGCCTGTTGAAGGCAAAGTCTGCAAAGGAGAGGAGAATCTCGTTTTACTGAAAATGCATGATATTTTTTTTTATATTCCAAAAGGAAGGCAGCCGAGCTTCTCAGTCACCGTGGAAACCTGCTGGCTTTCTGGATTTTTCAAAGTGGCTTTGGTAGCCTTTAATGAGGCAGCAACCCTAGAAATTGCTAGGATATCAGCATATAGTCTCCATGTCCAGTTTAAGTGGTTTCTCCCCTTTAAAATAAAAGACTGTCTGGAAGTCCTCAAAACAACCCATCTTATGCTGCATCTTCTTGTGGGCTTTCTCATGTAGAGATCTTAAGTTTAGTAATTTGGGGAATCATTTTTGAATGTAGAGTTATCAAAGCTTACCAAACGATCATTCTACTTTGAATCACCCTTGCAGTATCTGGTGCAGAATGAAAAGGGAGGTCAGTCATGTCTCCTGTGCCTTTCCCTAGCTGGAGTTTCTTAAAATCCTCCCAGTTATTCTCTAGTAACAGTATTTTTCAGCTTCCCGAGGCAGCCAGCAAATCTCTGATGTAAAAGGATTTGTCATTTTGATTCTAGTCGAAATGAAGCATTTTGTATACTACATGAGAAAATATAGAAGTCTTTTCAGTGGATGAACAGCCTATTATCCATAGCAAAACTACTGTGTTTTATGTCTGTCTGAGAATTACTGATTACAGCGACAGCCCAGGCAGAAAGCAACTAAGCTGCTGCTGAATTGTTGTGGCCTGGAAATGGATGGGAGCTTTATTTTTTTAAAGCACTTTCAATTGGTGCCATGGTCTCCATTTTCTAAAGTACAAATGAGCTCTTTGGTTAGAAATCCTGAGGGTAAAAGGCAGCTACGTAAATGGAGGAGACATTCTCTGACTGCCCAGTCGGTTTTAGAGTTGGAGGGGAATGACGGATAACCGTTTCATTCCACCAGTGACAAAGCCTGCCTCTTTGAAACCTGTTTACTTTAGTAGGATGATCCATCAGCATTTCTCAGCTGCGTCTGCGATGACCAATTTGAGAGGAAGATCAGTGCCTTTTATGACTAATGTGCCTTGATTCTGGCAAGAACACAAAAGTCTTTTATGGAGACTTACTACAGCTTCAGTATTCAGGCATCATGATCACCAGGGTTTGAACTTGCCTTTTCTGCTTCTTGGATATAATGCCCTCCAGGAGGGGGAGACAGGAAAAAAAAAAAAAGGTAATCACACAATAGTTGCTTGATGTTTTGAGAAATTTGTAGCAATCTTAATCACAACAAGCACTTTTTGTTTTTTTTGTACTCAGGTTTGAGGCCCATGCAGTTCCACCGCGTGAGAGCCCTGTGCTTTGTTTAATGCTCTGCTGTCACCTTCTTGAAATCCTTAATAATTTTTTGAGCAAGGAACCCTTCATCTTTATTTTGCACTAAGCTCCATAAATCATGTAGCCAGTCCTGCTTGCAGTTCAGTCCTAAAAGCTGGTTTTTTTTAAAAAAGAAAACAACAAAATGAACAACAGTAACAAGAAAAGAAACTCTGTGAGACATGGTTCAGCTTCTGGGTTGGTGAGCACTTGGAAATTTGGGGAGAGTGAAGTGCCTAGGGAGGGAATCTCCAAGCGTTTCCCCACACTTCACCTTGTGCATCTCTTGCATCTGGCTATTCCTGGGTTATACTCTTTTATAATAAACCAATGATTTAGTAAAAAAAAAAAAAAAAAAAAAAAAAAGATGGTAAAGCAGGGACTCTAACCAAATATTTCCATCTCTTGTTTATTAACAGTTGAATCTGCTTTTCTTTTTGACTTTGTTCTGTTTGTCTTCTTCTGTTTCTTCCACGTACAGAGGAAATTTTTATGATATATATTAAGCGACAGACTGAGCCAAGGTCATCCCTTATTTACTTGCCGTGTGACTTTGAGCAAGTAACTATATTTCTTTAAGCCTTACTTTAATGACTTATAAAATGGGAATGATAACATCTAACTCATAGGATGGTATGAGGATTAAATTAGATAATGCTTATAAAACATACTAGCGTAGTACCTGGCAATGGTAAGCACTCTGTCAATAAGAGCTGTGTAATTTTTCTTTTACTGATTTTTCTCCAACATTTTATTATGAAAAATTTCAAACATACAGAATAATTAAAGAATTTTGTAGTGAACACACATATGTTCACTATAAAATTGTCTTAGATTATATCATTGTCTTAGATTATATCATTAACATTTTACTATATTTGCTTTATCGTATTTCTTTCCATCCGCCCATCCCTATCCATCCACCAATCCATCTTATTTTTGTAATGAATTTTAAAGGAAGTTGCAGACATGAGTGCACTTCTCCTAAATGTTTCACCAGGTGAATGGTCCTAGAGCTCATTATTTGTTTACATTTTTTGAGGTAATATACATAGCGTAAAACACCCAAATAAGTGTATATTTACTGAGTTTTGACAAATGCTTGTAGTTGTTTAACCCAACTCTCTGGTAAGTTACAGAACTTTATCATTATCCTAGGAAGTACCCTCATGCACCTTCCCAGTTAATCCCTGCTCCCACGCTCTGTCCCCAGAGGTAACCACTGTTCTGTGTTTTTTAAATGTTAGATTAGTTTTGCCTGTTACATAACTTTATATAAAGGTTATCAGACAGTATATACTTTTGCTGAGGTTTCTTGCACTCGGCATAGTGTCTTTGAGATTTATCCATGTTAGTGTTGATTTGTCTTGCTGAGAACTGCTCCACATATGACTACACCACAGTTTGTTTATCCATTCTCCTGTCAGTGGACACGTTGGCTGTTTCAGGTTTTAACTATTATGAATGAAGCTGCTATAAACACTTCTATAGACATCCTCTTTGTGTGTGTGTGTGTGTGGAATTGCTGGCTCAGAGAGTAGGTATATATCTAGTTTTATAAGAAACTTGTCATTATTCCAAACTGGCTATACCCAGGGGTGTGTGCTGGTAAATTTTTTTCAACGGGATTTCCAAAAAAGAAGAAAAATGATAAGGAGAAGGGAGAGAAGAAGAAGAAAGTGGAGGAGGGCAAGGAAACAGAGGAGGAGAAAGAGCGGGAGAAGAAGGAGAAGAAGGCCTCTCGTAACTACAAGTGCAAAATTTCCGATTCCGTAGTATAAGCACTCCCACCGTGGCCAGTTTTGAGCTACAAATGTGAAGTCATTAAGAGCTAAGGTGATGTACATAGCCAGCTCTTGTGAACCAGTGGAAACTAGCTCCTAAACACTGCTAGTTGTACTATTTTATTCCCGCCAAAACTATAGGAGAACTTCAGTTGCTCCACGTCCTTGTCAACCTTTGGTGTTGTCAGTCTTTTAAAATTTCAGCCATCTTGGTGGATGTTAGTGGTATCTCATTGGGGTTTTAAATTTCTCTAATGAGAATGCAAATGTGCTTATTGGCCTTTCATATGATGGATCTGTTGAAATCTTACTCATTTTTTTTTTTATTGAGAAGATTCATCTAAAAACATTTATCTACCTTCAAGTGTTGAAGATATTCCTTTTCTTGTAAAAGCTTTATTATTTAAGCTTTATGAGAAGTATGTAATTCATTTCAAATTCTATTTTGTATGAAGTAGAGGTCAAAGTTAATTTTTCTGCATATAGATATCCAGTTTGTTATAGCAACATTTGCTGTGATTTTTCTTTTTCCATTAGATTGTCTTTGTCACAGATTAAAGGAGTGTTTCCATTTTTTGTCTCTATTCTTGCAGCGATTTCTTTGTTGATCATTATGCCAGTAACACATTATCTTGATTGCTAAAGCTCAATAGTCAGGCTTGAAGTTAGGCAGTATAAGTCCTCCAACTTTATTTTTCTTTTTCAAGATTGCTTTCGATAGTCTAGATCCAATACATGCATTTTAACATATTTTCCATGAATTTTAGTCTGAGAACATAGCAAATTATTATTATTATTTTTTGTAATAACCTCTTTACTTTTAAAAGTTAAAATTTCCTTTTAAACATTTAGCATGGTATGAATATTTTATAAATACTAAGCATCCAATCAGCAATTCTCCAACACTATAGTAAAACATTGTCATTTTTTCATTCAGAGAGTACTGGGGGGAGGGTTTTATTTGGTAAGTGCCTTATGGCTATTTAGTGAAGTAGAAATCAAGTTTTCTGCCTTTAAGGACAATGAATTCTATTAAATCATGCTACCTGAGGCAAACAGTGTCAATTCTCAGTACAAGAAAGTTGCTAAATTTTCTCATGGTCAATTGTTAGGTAAAAGTCTCAGACTTATTTCTGAGGAATAAATATGTACCAATAAGTATTGGCTCTTTTCAGTGACCATTTTTTGCCTTATATAACTAGTATCATAGATTGGAAGGAAGTCTAATGAATTATTCCAAACAACATCCTCATTCCAAACATCATTCCTAGTCCTTGTGGGAATCTCTTATGAAAAATGTTAGAGTCTAGGGCAGTCAGTTAACCACATTTTCCTTCCTTTTAAACTCTGAACCGCTTGAGAAATACATATAGGTAAGATAAGAATCAAACATTGACTCTAATGCTGGCAAAGTTGGTTCGGAATCATATGGTCAAAGTGGACTTCTAGTTTTTTTAATCTCCTGGATTGCGCCCACTGCCCAGATGCAGACTGTGTGGCCAGGATTCTCCCCATGGCCATATGGCCAGGATCTGCTCTGGGAGCTTTCCCAGAAAGAGGAGGCAGAAGTGGGGAGAAGAATGCATATGATCCATGTCCAGGCAGCTGTAAAAGGGAGAGAGTCCAGAGAGAACTTTGGCTAAACATGAGCATGGTGTCTCTCCTCTGCCCATGGGGAAGAAGAACATAAAAGGGTGAGTAGGGAAAGCAGAGCAGAAGTTTCTCCCTTAAAATGAGAGAGATGGGCCCAAGGCAGGAATGTTGGAGGAAGAATCTCTGCTGGTCTCTTTCAGTCTTGGGAACCCGCTCTTTCTCAGAGCAGCCTACTTATTTTTAAACATCTTTTACGATAAAGTTCTTCTTTATTTTAAGTTGAAGCTACCTCTTTATAGTTTTGCCTTTTGGTCCTCGTTCTGTTCTGACACTCATGGGATGAATCTACATATTGTTGCAGCAGATTGGAATGTCTGAGGTGCTTGTTATTATATCTTTTTTCCTTGGCCTACATTTAGCAGTCCCTAACTTTGTCAGATTCCAAAATGTACACAGAATGTTTTCATCAGCATGTATCACCCCATTCTTTGTTCTGGTAAAGCCCTCCAGTTTTTCTTTAGGGAGCTATTTCCTGCTTGAACTATTTAATTGGGTGGGATGAGCACTGTCTCCCTCTACTCCCCTTGCCCCAAACTCCAGGAGTCGTAAGGGATCCCATGGCCAGTCAATGGATTTGAAATTACCAAAACCAAGAACCCACAAGAACTTTGACTTCCAGGGAAATAGCTGCATGCCTAGAACATTTATCTTCTGGTATACCTCAATATTAAAGAATTATGGGTACTCCAAATATTTTATTGATGCCAAGTTTAGTGTCCAGTCAATTTTTAGGAAGAATTAGACATTAGCTGAATGCATTTCTTCGGTTCCATCGACTTGCTGTCGTTGGAGTGACCTCTAGAATGGCTGGAGAGACAGTTGTTGGCAGTTTATATCTGGATCCTCTGCCCTTTGATTGCACACAGATTGCTATGAATATGCAGGCAAGGCCCTTCCTGCTGGATGAGCTTGCTGAGTGAAGCTGAACTGTTCTACTCCATAAAATAAAACAAAGTAATCTTTACTTCCCTTTGGATTCCTATTATGTACAATGAATGATGGCATTTTTTTATTTTGCCCTCTTATTTTCCATAATTAAGAGTGAAATTTATTTAGTGAATTGTACTGGCTACTTAGCATTTCTACATTACCCAAGGTAATAGTTACTCAGAGTAAGTTCTTTATTGCCTGCATTTAAAGGTTTATTTTTCTTTTGTTGTGCTTTCTTGGCTTTGCTCCTGGCAGGGCTGACAAATTAATAGGCATCAGGTACTAAAAGTATTTGCAATTAAAGCAAAGTGGTAGTAAAAATTGCCTGTTCCAAGAAAGCTTTTCTTTCAAAAAAACTTGCTTAAATCAATGTACATCGTATATGGATTGTTCTCTTTGCTACAGTCATGTTTTAAATATTTTTCCCTAATTTAAAACAGATAATAATTGCAAATGTTAACCTTTAGCTTTACCACAGTTCCTCGATTGTTGTCAATTGTATTCTGAAATAGATCTCTCTCACATAAACTGAGAAAGCCAGAAATAATGACGTCTATTTTAGCTCCCATCCCATTCATTTACTCAACAAATATTAATAAAACATACTTCTTATGTGGTTATGTGGTCACAACTGGGAATGTAAAGATGTAAAGCTATGGACTGTCCCCTTGAGGTGTCAGAGTCCAGTAAAGAAAGAAGGGTAATTGCTAAGCAATGTGATTAGTTCAACAACAGGGCATTGTTGGAACGAGAGGCTGTGATTAATTTTATCTTGAAAGATAAAATGGGTAGACTTTAGGAAAGAGATGTATTTTAAGGGGTGAGTAGGAGTTCTTCCTGAAAACAAATAGGAGAAGAGCATGATGGCTGGAGGGAGGAACTTATGCAAAGCAAGGCAGTGTCAAACAATCTCTTTCATTCTGAGAACTAGATGCAGTTTGATGTTTCTGGAATATAAGATTTGAGGTGAGAGATCTGGAAGACTAGGTTGGCAGATTATATTGTGTAAGAACCTATGTTCTACCTGTGTTGAATTTTATCCTTTCGGGATAAAAGAACTTTTCAAGCAGGGGAATGACATAATTACCCATTAAATTTGGTAAGATCCTCTAGAAGCAAACCATGAGTAGATGTTACTTTCTAATTTTAATGGAACATGCAATCAGCAGCCAACTATGATAATGTGGGTCTAGGAAAGCATAAATACTTGAAATATTTGGATAAAAATTATTTGGTTTAATAAGTGAAAAATAGAAATCAGGCTGGGTCCCATTCCAGTGACACTAAGTTACTGTGTGACTTCGAGAAATTCATTTAACTTCTCTTGGCCTCTGTTTCCTTCTGTTTCCTCATCTGACCAGTGAGGCAATTGAATAAATCCTCCGAAGTCTACTTCAATGCTAATGCTTTATGGATGTCACCCAGTGGATTTAATTTCCTTCTTCACTATACTTTTTAAGAGAGCTTAAGTGGCAAAGGAGACTGGATTTTCTGCCCTGTACTCCCAATAAAAGATAGGGCCTATTATATTCACTAGTAATAGTATAGTTTGCTTTGATTAACAGACAATTTCTGGCACTCATTTACGACTGAGCTTTGATAAATCTGAAATTTCATATCCTAGTTTCCAGCTAAAAGTTAAAAATTTGAGAAGATTAAAGGCAGACATCGTGTTTTATTTATCTTAGTATCTCTGCTATCTTGTAGTGGATTTTCTTTCTAAAGTAGTAACTGGTAGACATCCAAGAGTTGAGATAAGGGTATTTATTCCTTTGTGGAGTCTGTTTAAAATTATATACCATTAAAGAAAGTAAATCAAACTAGATCGTATCAATAGAAAATACAAGAAAAAGGCAAAGGAGACAAATTTATGTCTAGCACCAATGTACCCTAGCTTGAAATCATGACACATAATGACAAGTGGATACAAAGATATATTAAAATTTTCTCTGATGTTTCTCTCTCCTATAGAATATAATTAAGGTCTGAAATTATAATAAAGTCATAAAATTTTAACTTTGAAAGGAATCTTTATATTTTTCACCCAGCCCTCAACCTCTTTCCCAGCTGGCAACCATCAAAGTGTTCTTTGTATCTATAAGTTTGTTTCTGTTTTGTTTGTTTATTTTGTTCTTTAGATTCCACATGTAAGTGAAAACATATGCCATTTGTCTTTCTCTGTCTGGCTTACTTCCCTCAGTACAATGCCCTCTAGGTTCATGCATGCTGTTGCAGATGGAACAATTTCATTCACTTTTTTTTTATGGCTGAGTAATATTCCATTGTATATATGTACCACATCTTCTTTATCTGTTCATCCATTGATGGATACCCAGGATAACACTGTATCTTGACTATTGTAAATAATGCTGCAATGATCATATATATTCACACGTCCCTTTGAGGTAGTGTCTTGGGTTTCTTCGCATAAATACCGGAACTGGAATAATTGTATCCTTCTTTGTCTCTCATTATAGCCTTTTGCCTAGTAGATTTATTGCTACACCAGCTTTTTCGTTTGTTTCCATTTTCATGAAACATCTTTTTTTATCCCTTTATTTTGAGTCTGTGTACGTCTTTTGATCTGAAGTGAGTCGGTCGTAGGCAGCATATGTAAGGTCTTGTTTTCTTAACCATTCAGCCACACTTTCTTTTTCTTCCCCAACTTTATTGAAATATAATAGATAATTAGTTGCTCATGTTTACACTGTACAGTTATAGTTGGCATACAAAAATATATTAGTTTCAGTTGTACAGCATAGCGATTAGAGATCAAGTGATCACCTCACTATATCCAGTACCCTCTTCCCCTTTACATATTTATTACAACATTGTTGACTATTTTCCTTATGCTACATTTTATATCTCCATGACTATTTTGTAACTGTCCATTTGTATTTCTTAATCCCTTTGCCCCTTTTCACCTTCCCCTAAACCCCCCACCCGTCTAGTAGCCCTCAAAATATTCTCTGTATCTATGATTTTGTTCCCGTTTTTGTTGCTATTGTTTATTTTGTTCTTCGGATTCCACATGTATGTAAAATCATGTGGTATTTGTCTTTCTCTATCTGACTTACTTCTTTCAGTGCAATATCTTTTTCCATCCCCTTTTCTTTTAGTCTGTGTGTGTCTTTTAATCTGAAGTGACTCTATTGTAGACAGCATATGCAGGGGTCTTGTTTTCTTATTCACTCAGCCACCCTATCCTTTGGTTGGAGCACTTAATTCTTTTCCATTTGAGGTACTTGTTGATAGATATGTAGTTGTTACCATTTCTTTATTCATGATTTCGATACATGTTTTTTCTTCTTAAAGAAGTCCCTCCAACATTTCCTGTAACAGTGGCTTGGTGGTGATTTAGCTTATTTTTGTCTGGGAAGCTCTTTATCTGTCTTTCGATACTATGCTGGATAAAGTATTCTTGGTTGTGGATCCTGGGTTTTCATCACTTTGAATATTTTATGTCACACCCTCTTGTCCTGCAAAGTTTCTTTTGAGAAATCAGCTGCCAGTAGGTAACTATGGGAGCGCCCTTGTAGGTAACTAACTGCTTTTCTCTTGCTGCTTTTAAGATTCTCTCTTCGTATTTAACCATTGGCATTTTGATTATATGTCTTGGCGTGGGCCTCTTTGGGTTCCTCTTTCTTGGGACTCTCTGAACTTCCTGGGGTTGTATGTCTAATTCCTTCACCAGGTTAAGGAAGTATTCCATCATTATTTCTTCATATAGCTTCAACTTCTTGTTCTCCCTCTCCTCCTTCAGGTATCCCTATTACATAGATATTTTTATGATTAATTTTGCCTCAAAGACTCCTTAAATTATTATTATATTCTTGGCTTCTTTTTTCTTGCCATTCTAATTGGGTGTCCTTGGAGCTACACTTTCTTTTAATTGGAGCATTTAATCTATTTATATTTAAAGTAATTTTTGCCATTTTATTATTCATATTTTCGATTAGCTTTTTTCTTCTTTTTCTTAAAGAAGTCCCTTCAACATTTCCGGTAATAATAGCTTGGAGGTGATGAACTCCTTTAGCATTTTCTTATCTGGGAAGCTCTTTATCTGCATTTCAATTCTAAATGATAGCTTTGCTGGGTAGAGTAATCTTGGTTGTAGATTCTTGCTTTTTATCACTTTGGATATTGCATGTCAATACTTTCTGGCTTGCACAGTTTCTGTTGAGAAATCAACTGACAGTCTTATGAGAGTTCCCTTGTAGGTAACTAATTGTTTTTTTCTTGCTGCTTTTAAGATTCTCTTTTTGTCTTTAATCTTTGGCATTTTAATGATGATGTGTCTTGGTGTAGGCTTCTTTGAGTTTATCTTGTTTGGGACTTTCTGTGCCTCCTGGGGTTGCATATCTATTTCCTTCACCAGGTTAGGGAAGTTTTCTGTCATTATTTCTTCAAATGGGTTTTTAATTTCTTTATCTCTCTCTTCTCTTTCTGGTACCCCTATGATGCAAATGTTGGTATGCTTGATGTTGTCCCACAGGACCCTTAAACTATCCTAATTTTTTTGGATTCTTTTTTTCTGAATGGGTGTTTTCTGCTACCTTACCTTCTAAGTCACTAATTAAAACCTCTGCTTCATCTAATCTACTGTTGATTCCTCCTAAGATATTCTGCATCTCAGTTATTATATCCTACATTTCTGACTGGCTCCCTTTTATGTTTTCCAATTCCATTTTTGTGTTTTCTATCTCTCTGTTAGAGTTCTCACTGAGTTTATCTGCTCTTCTCCTAAGTTCATTGGGCACCCTTATAACCAGTGCTTTGAACTCTGCATCTAGTAGATTGCTTGTCTGTATTTTGTTTAGTTCTTTTTCTGGAGATTTTTTTTCTGTTCTTTCATTTGGGACATGTTTCTTTGTCTTCCCATTTTGGCTACCTACTCGTGCTTGTTTCTATGTATTAGGTAGAGCTGCTATGTCTCCCAGTCTTGGTAGAGTGGCCTTATGTAGGTAGGTGTCTTGCAGGCCTGGTGGCGCAGTCTCACTGGTCACCTGAGCCAGGTGCTCCAGGTGTGTCCTTTGTATTGGTTGTGTGTGCCCTCCTGTTGTAGTTGAGCCTTGGTTGCTATTTGTACTTTAGTGGGAGGGATTGACTTTTGGACTAATTGGTTTTGAGGACTGGCTGTGACTACAGTGGCCACCACCCACGCAGGTCTTGGATGTGCCTCGAGAGGCCAAGCCACAAACTGAGGCCACCTGCTGCTAGTGCCAGGCTTAGGGATGCTCGGCAGGAGGTATGGGGCACACTGAGGTCCGATGCTGCTTGTTTAGGTTTTGTGAACCTTTGAGAAATTTTAGGAAAGTCTGCAGCATGAGGCAAGACAGGCTGTTTGTATGGAAAAGCTAGTTGAAATGGCTTGGGTGGGCCCTCCAGTTGCGATGAGGTCTCAGGGAATCAACAGAAAAGGACAACCGGTGTTAGCCAGGATGATGGAGACTCAAATATGGTGGCTGCCTATGTCTGCAAGCCAAGAACGAGGAGGGCTCAACAGAATAATAATGGTTTCTGCCAGCACTGCTGTCTGGGAGAAGGCTGCCCCTCCAGCCCTTGCCCTGAAGCCAGACAACTCAGTTCCTCCCTATATGTCCCCAGCACCTTCTAAGCTGCTGCTCCAGTGCTGGAGCTCAGAGTGAGTGAGCCCGTCAATGAATAAGTCAGCATGTGGGCAGCCTTCTGTCTCACTCAGCCACATTCTCCTCTAGTTTTCAGTCAGAAGTTGTGGGGACTTCTCTTGATGGCACTGGAACTCTGGGCTGGGTTGCCTAGCATGGGGCTAAGAACCATCACTCTTCCCTGGGGGTTCTCCACAGCCAAGATTTTCTCCCAATTCTCAAATGCCATGTGGGAGCACAGGACCAGCCAATTCTCCATCTCCACCCTACCTAGCAGTCTTGATGTGGCCTCAAGTTGTAGTAGTCCCCAATTGTGGAACTTACCGTTCAGATAGATTTTGGGCATTTCTTAAAGATGGTTGTTCTGTAGTGTAGTTGTAATTTAGATGTGTCTGTGAAGGAGGCAAGCACACCATTTACCTACTCTACCATCTTGACCTGAACTCATGACATACCTAAGTTTTGATATGTGATACTTCTGCCTCTCAGTACTAGTGCAGATGGGAGATGACATACTGAATGAAAGCAGAGATCTGGAAATAGAAAGAGTCCTAGAAGGTACTTAAAAATCATTTTTAAATGACCATAGTGATAAAAGGATTGCAACATTTCTATAGCAGGGCTCCTCAACCCATGCACCATGCGTGATCTGTTAGGAACAGGGCCGCAGAGCAGGTGAGTGGCAGGAGAGCAGGCGAAACTTCATCTGTATTTGCAGGTAGCATCGCCGTCTCAGCTCTACCTCAGATCATTAGATTTAGATTCTCATAGGAGCACCACCTGTCCCTGGTGCCAAAAAGTTGGGGACCACTGTTCTATAGCATTTACATTTTTAAAGATGTGGTTAATTCAGTTTTCTATGAGCTAGACTTAATGTACCTAGAAAATCATACTGTTGTGAAATTCACATTCAATACCCTCACTGTTCATTTCAGAAGGCATTTACATAAGGTTTAAAGAAAGAAAGGCAACTACAGCTTCACGTAGATTTGCATAGTTTGCATATGATTTACATAATTTAATGTCAAAATGAGCAGAATCTTCTTCAATCTTTGTAATTTTCTCACCAGTGTCTTTTAGTCTTTACTTTGTCCTCTAAATAACTTAAACCATGTTTATCAATTACGTATACTTGCTCTTTAGTTTCTAGGATTAAAATACCTATAGTTGTAGGAAATCCAGTTTTCACTTTGTCTAATAGTATAGTTTTTATCTGTGCAAGTTTCAGTTTTCAGTTGGCTTAGGAGTGACTCGTTTCCTCATTATCCTAGGCTTTTGCGTGTATATCTACTGACTGAAGTATACTATGTAAAGACACAGTGTAATTAGCTTCGTTCATGTGGAAGAGTAATAAATGGCTTCCATTTAGGGAAAACATGTACCGTATCTTAACAGCATGAGGCAGTGGAATGTGGCAGTTAACAACCTGGGCACTAGATCTTAACTGCCTGGATGTGAACCCCAGCTCTGCCGTTTGTTGGTCATATAAGTTTGACGAATTATTTAAGCTCTTTGTGCTTCAATAGAGATAATAAACTGTATCTATTTTACAGTTTGTTTGGAAAACTAAATGAGTTCATTTTAAAAGCTTAGATCAAAGAATTAAAAATATTAGCTATTGTCATTATTTGAGGTGTCACTCATTCCTTTTTAAGTTGATACCAGGAAGGGATATGGGAAGAAAAATCTAAAAACTATATTTTTTAATGTTCAGAAATGCTGTACTTCGTTAAATATAACTATGTAAAGCTGAGCTGCCTTTAAGTTAGTCTCTGAACTTTGTAACTTAAAACCAAGCAAAAAAAAAAAAAAATTCAAATAAAGCAAAAAGCGAAACAAAACACCTGTTCAGTATTGCATTCAAAAGTGCTAAAAAATAATTTAAAAATTTAGGTATATCAAAAACACCTATACTCTCCTTTATTCATCATTTTTTCTTTTAATTCTAGATTTCATCAATATATACAATAATGATGTCCTTTATGAGCAATAGTATCTTAGATTAAATGAAATATGGTATCTCACATGGCAAAGCACTTGTTCTTAAAACTTCTTTCCTCAAGGGACTCCTCCACAAACAATCTGCACTGGCTTTTTCTCTCTCATTGTCTTCCTTGCATTTCTGGATCTCCTCTCCTCTCCTGATACAAATCACTTTACCTGTTCTGACTGTTTCTGTTCTCTAATTTATCTTATACCTTAAATCAATGTAACAAAAGGCCAGGACTGGTAGCTGTCTTAGCCACAAAGACCCATTTCTCTGGTAAAATGAAGGAAGGGGAAAGATTATGATTACATTAATTTTCGGGCCCTTGTTTTACAAGTATAGCTGAAGAAACGTATTTCCAACCCAATACTCACCTCTCTAAATAGATTTGTCTGAGCCCATTACTATTTATCTCTACTCTCATTTCTTAGACATCACCAAGTTAGAGAACTCCACCTCATCTACCCTAGATGAAGAGCATGACTCAATAGATGAACCCAATGGTGGATCTCAGGGTCCTCAGATTTCTTTCAGAGTTGAAAATGGCTATGATTTTCTGCAGTCTTTTTGCTCATATGGTTGTAATACTAATCTCTGCTTAATTGCTAACGTGTTTGGAACATTTAGGAGGTCAGTGGGAACTCACAGGAGGAGTGGCCATCTACCTGAGTGGGGAATAGATTAGAGAAGAGGTAATAGTTGAAGTGTATCTTGAGAGATGAGCAAGTGTTGAATAGCCATGTTACTGGGAGAGAATTATGAAGAGATTCGGTAGAAATGAGGGGAATATAAAATCAGTTTAGGAAAAAATATGAGCAAATACATAGAGTCAAGAGATATTTAGAAGTGCCCATTAAAGGACAGTGCGTGAAGCACAGGGCTCAAGGAGAAGGCAGGGTTCACGGGGAAATGTGATGAATTTAATTTAGATATGCTGTGTTTATATGTCTGCAAATCACCCAGGCAAAGTAATCTAAGAGGAGTATATACAGGTTTGGAATAGTAGTAAATCTATGAATGGAAGTATAGACTTGTGAGTTTTGAACAACTGAAAGAATAGGAATTGTTTGGAGAAATGGAATCAAAGATGAGTGGGCAGATGATTGTGGTCATAGATCATTATATTATAGTTTAGCATTTTAGAAGTAGAGCAGTTCTGAGTTATAACAAACTCTAGGATGAGAAAATTAAAATTAAGATGATGCGAAATAGCATAAACTATAGTTTTGCTGTTTGTAGAATTCTTTTCAAATAAAATAACGAAGAGCATCATAAGAACTGGATTAAGAGTCTGAATGTTTTCTTTTTCAGTTGCCCTACCTAATTTCTCATACAACTTAGTTCCTGGTAGAAAATAGTCACTCTTAAGGTCATATGAACTTTGGCTCTTTTTTTTTTTTTTAACTTCTCTAAAAGGGGAAGTGGAGTTAAATAATTTGGTGCCGAAAAACTTCTCTATGTGCAAAATAAGTTGCCAGCAATAATATAATGAAAGCGTTAGAGATTAGCTGTCGATAGTGAATGTTAATGTGTCCCAATGTAGGGAATGTAATCAACCAGGCAGGTCTTGAAGTGGCTATATCTACAGATGAGATCGGGGCCTTCTAAGGACTGTTTCTAGGTTCTGTTTCTACTCATGGTGAAGTTCACATGGGTCACAGGTGACTTTGGTGCCTGATTATCATCCTCTTGAAGATGCGAATGAACTTCATGCTACTACTTTTTCAGGGAGTGTATGTATTGCTATCTTGTTCTCAGGTCTAGTTTGCACCCTCTACCCTATTTTACTTCATAAAGTTTTACAGATGCCCTATAGATGTTATGTTGTCTTCACCACTCTGAAGTCATTTGGAGCAGTAATGGATGAATCCTATTTATTTAAAGCTATTCTTGCTGATCTTTATATATTTATGTGTTAATGGTCAAGATGATTTATATATTTATGTGTTATGGTCAAGATGACTTTGACCATAATCAAGGACTTTAAATCCTCAGCCAGCTGTTTACCAAAAATTATGGAACTATAAAGATATATCGATAAACATCTTTTATCGATAAAAGATGTTTATCGATATATCTTTATACATAAACATATAGATATATTATTTAGATATGTAGTCCTTATCTATCTATCTATCTATCTATCTATCTATCTATCTATCTATCATCTATCTACCTACCTACCTACCTACCTATCTACCTACCTACTACCTATCTATCATCTATCATCTATCTATTTATCTATTTAATTTATAAAAGACAAGGACAGACAAATGCATTCTCTTTATTACTGTCGGAGGTTTTAGGTCACAAACCATCCTGTAGTCTCCAGTTCTTCTAGACAGGAGTACGTATGACACATTTCCTCAAATAAGAATGAGGCTCAGACTGAAAACATGTCATGCCACTTCATCAGCCTCTTTCCTTGAGTTTCACTCTGTACCATTGTGTCCACCCTGATGGTTAGAGGCAGCAAGGAAAGAGGACTAAGGGAAAAGGAGCACATGTCTCTGGCCAGCCTACCACAGGACTAAGGTAGCTTCTTGGAACTCATTTTTCCTGGGTCTGACCTTAGTTTCTGCTTGCCTTTCCTAAGAAGGGATTGTGGAGGCGATGAAGGAAGAGGACAAAAAGGAGGAGGAGGAGAATGGCAATCCCCGCTGTGGAGCAGGAATTGGGAATCCAACCAGATGAAGGCAGGAGAGGAAATCCGAAAAGAAGTGAAGATTCTAAATTACCAAATTACCCAGAAGGCAGGCCTTTAACCCTCGTCATACCCCAAACTTCACCCTCTGTGACCCAATCCTGTCCTTGCCTCCGTCATCCCCATCTCATGCTGTCTTGGTAGTGGGATTAGGAAAATGGGGAAAGACTCTTGGGCTCCTTCTAGTAATGAAATTTGTTTATTCATTCAACACATATTAAGATTTGTTGAGTACTTATTTATATAGGCATTGTTCTGAACACTGTGCACAAATATGTGGTAAGCAAGAAAGAGAGAGACTGAGAAAGAAAAACTAAAATTTTGTTGTCGTCTCTGGATTTAAACTGAATAACAAATATTTTCAATCATTCTGATATATTTAATCTTCCTTTTGAACGAGTGTTATATAGATGTGGGGGAGGGGTAGCTTTTACACAATCAGTCTATGAGATTTTGATATCTTTTCTTCCTTTCCTTTAATATATATTTTAAAAGAATTTATTAACATATTGTATCGAATTATTGAAGACTGGGAAATTATCCAAGTTTATTTTCATTCTGAGTTAAGAAATTATTTGGGAGACGTACCAATTTATTGTCTTGGCAGTTTGCTTAAAATGACTCCATGGTTTTTAGTCTTCTGAAAGCCAGGATGAAGAGTGCCAGGTTATTTGGCAAGATTTCTGTCCCACTGTGCAGTCAGACAGAGATGCTGAACTGTGGAATAAACCAAAATATTTTCTTGAACTGAGGACATGTGGACCCTCTGAAGATGTAGGTCATGGTCACTAACATATAGAATTTTACACTGAAGGCCGGCCAGTACATCATTGAGAAGGTAAATTTGTGGCTTTTTGTTGGTTGCGAGCAGACATGAGCCATTTTGACTGAACGTGCAGTTTCTGGACTGCTGGTAAATTAGCTAGAGATTACCAACATGGGGATATCCCCATGTTGCTATTTGGCCAGAGAAGCTTGGCACCACAGAAGACTTCCTTGGCCAGCCCCCATGAACAAACTGGCCTAGAGTCTGACAGTGGGAGTTGACAGTAATCCAAGGTAAGGTGAATCTTTTGGAGAACATATAAAGTCCTATTTTTACTCAACTTATTTTTATCTCTTTTCATAAATAGCTATTTCTGAAAATAGCTATAGTTGAGTATAATTTATTTTCTTTATGAATTTTTCTATTAATAATTACATTTTAATTCAGGCAATGTGCTCTACTGTAATACTTTCTAAGTGTAATCATTTGTTATTTCTAAAGAGAGAATTGGTATGGTGTTCCCTTTTTTTTTTTGAGTTAGGTTTAAGAAGTTAAACTCTATATCTTTGGGTAATTTAGGAGGTTCTATATACTTCTGATGATGGGGTTTAGAAACCTCTTCCTAAGTACTAGGAGTAAAGAATAGCTGGAAATGAAAATGTAAAATTAATAACCAAATTTATCACCTTATAACAAACTTCTCACCCCTTGTAGTGAACCTCTCTGTAAAGATGGAGAGCTTGAACAACAGCAGGTTGCTTCCTTCACTTAAGTAATTAATCAAAAGTCCTTGATCTTTTTTTTTAAGTGAAAATGGGGAGACTTCCAACAGGAGAACAATATTGGTGTGGAATGCTGGAAGCTAAACAGCTTCATCACTCAGATCAACTTGGTCTAATCTTTTTGCTATGTGTTCCATATTTTGAATAGATTAGTGTTCCTTTTGAGTGCATTTGTATTTAACCATGCATTCATATTTGGCTTTCTTTCTCTAGGTCTTCATTTTTGTCTTGTTTATTTTAAGTTTTCATAGTATTGCATTATATGGAAACATGACTCTTATGTATCTTGATCGATTTTCTCTAGTTAAAAATTCTGTTTTATGTAGCTAACATCAATGAATTTTGCTCCAAATTTCAAATGATAGCTTTTATATTTTAGTAACTAGCCATGATCTTTATGACATAGGTGTACTCTTATAAATTATGTCCTCATTTGAATATCTGCCTATACCTCTATGTTAAAATATTATAAAAAGTTCTGACTTAGTATGATTGCCTATTTTCAGACATAATGCATTCTTGAAAATAAATGCATCAAAGATGATCAGTGGACTTTAAAATTTCAAGGTTTCATGGGGTAGGATGGACAGCTAGTGTTAAGGGTCTAAAATATATTCTAAAATTCAAATTACTCCTAGCCTTTTAGATAGTATTTTCATTAATATATTTGTCTTATTTCATACACATTCTGTAATTTTTTTCTTTCCCACTGAACACACAATTGACAAGCTTAAGTCCTATCATGTCCTGACTGAAAGATGAGATTTGTCACATTTGATAGAACTAAAATTTGATTCTTCTTTTTTTTTTTTTTCTAGAACATGCAGTTTATTGCGCTTGATTCTTCCTTTATGACCTTCATTAAAGTTCAATAGTTTACTTCATGCAGGTCAGACACATTTCTTATTAGGTTTAGTTTTAGGAATTTATTTCACATAATTTCCGAGATAAAGGAGCCTATTGATTTTTATACATTGATCTTTAGTTAGCTACTTTGCTAAATTCTCTTATTCTTAGAGCCATTAATTTTTCCAAGCAGACTATCATGTGATATGCAAACAATAATACTTTTGTCTCTGTTTCCATTTCATTTATTAGTCTCATTTCTTTTCCTTTCATATTGCATTGGCTCTTTGTAACATTAAACTGTAGTTATAGTGGGTATCCTGTCTTTGTCTCTCTTTTGTATTATGATTTTGATGAGATCTTTATTTCTTATTAATTATGTGAATGAATTGATTTTAGTTCCACTTTGGTTAAAAAGGCAGGGGCAAAAAAGTAAATGATATATTCAAAGAACTGTACATAAAAGATACTATGGCACAGGCAAAGATGGAGTCATTGCTGGAATTAAACTGACGGGTAGTTGGCAGAATCACCGTGCAATGGCCTGAAATGGTCTCCAGGCAGTTTATGTTGAAGAGTCTACTTTAGGATAGAAAAGATTTGTTTTGGGGTATATTCATATGTGTGTATTGTATCAAAGTATGAAGTTATAAACATGACATCTTCTAATAATAGATATGGCTGTGACTGTTAAATATATGGTCAGGACTTTTAAAAATTGATTGCTGGGATTAGACTACTAGTTTTCAGGAATGGAAGAGGGTGCAACTCATTATCTCATAAGCAAAAAGTGAAATATGGTTTTCTGACAGTCTATGACTTTAGGCTGAAGTAAGTAAAAGTAAATAAAAATGTAAAATTAAATGGAGGGTTATGAATTAGAAGAATATGCATCTGTAGAGAATTAAATTGTTTTCATGCAGTTAAATTATGGGGATCTTCAAGTAAAACTTAATAAACTTAGAAATGTGGATAACCAAGCATGAAAATACTCTTTATAAGAAATCATCTTATGATAGCAAAAACAAAAAACGAAAAACAAAAACAAAAACACAACTAGAACTACTAAAAGATAATGTTATAGAAATGTAGCTGATAAAAAGGTTTAACATTTTTTTGTCCTGGAGAGGCAGTAGTTTTTTAAGTATGATGTAATAATGTATTAAAAGTACTCTTTGGAAGAGGTTTGACTGAGAATGTGGGTCATCTATAGAGGATCAATGGAAAAGCAAACACATCTGCAGTGTGTAGAGGCCCCATGGCTGCCCTGCTGGCCTGGAGCTCCAAGGGTAGTCATCAGCATTCCTTATGACATATCCAAAGATGTGTGACAATCTCCGGCTTGGTCAAGGCCACTGTCTTTATTCTAGTGTGTCTTATTTGGGCGGGGGGAGTGTAACAGAACAAGAAGCTGTGTTTCCAGGGAGGTTCTCCCCTCCAGCATTGACTTTATTGGTCCTTTTTGTACATCCAGTGCTCCTGTCCAACTAGATTAGTACTGTTCCCCAAACACGACCACCACCCTTTACACCTCTGAGCCTTTACTCTTGTCTTTTACGTCTGTCTGAAGTTATTTTTCTACCTTTTCATCTACCAAACTACAGACCAATGTTACAAAGCTTGCTGATCTTGAGTAGGTTAAGCAGGAAATTGTAACAACCCTTCACCTGCCTCCTCCTCTCTCTTTCCACTTTTTTTTACCACCAACCCAAAACAAAACCAACAGAATTATCTTTTCTCTGAACTTCCATAGTACTTTTTACTTCTCTGTTATATTTAAATTTGTACAGCAATTATTGTACATTTTGATCTTTCTACCAAATTATAGTTATCCAGGAAGAAAGAAACATGTCTTATTCATTTTCTTATTCATTGTGTATTCTCTTCTGCCCTTCCCCTCCTCACTTTTTATTGTACTTTGCATATAGTAGATATTAAAAAAAATATTAAATTATCTTAAAGATAAATTTCATTATTGAAATAAGATTAATGTACATGGCATGAACCATTTAAAACTCTCTGAAAATGGAAGTTAAATAAAATAAGGTAAAAGAATCAAGAGACTTGTCTTTAAAGGCTTTTAAACCAAAATAATGATAGCAATGTATCTAGTGGAACAGTAAGAGGGCTCTTATTTGTCTGTCTTATGCCAGATTCCCTGGAAACGCACTCTGACATGGAAACTTGTGTATAAGAAATGTATCGGTGTGTGCCACCAGGATGGGATGAGCACCTGTGAAAGGGAGGTGGGAGGGAAGCGGGACTGGGCACTTTGAACATGGTCCTCAGGTGATTCTTCAGAGAGCTCTGGAGTTGGACATTGCTTCAGGATCGGCAGACATTTGGTCCTGTTCAGAAGGTCCACTGAGACATTTGGTTTATGCCAAATGGTCCTTGTTATTTGGTCCTGTCAAAAATGTCCATGTGGGGGTGCATGGGTAGGGAAATAAAAAAATAAATCCATTCTTGGAAAACTGGGTTCTCTGGGTCTCTGGATTCAAATAGCCCATAACATTTATTTCTACTTTTGGTTTACAGGATTAATACATAAAAAAATGCTATTATATTTTATCGGTCCAACAATTGTGTTGTGGCTATATTGTCAATAATAACTCTTCTTGCCTTGGTAGCCCAGCTGGTAATGACACATGGGCTTAGGTAAATGGGTTGGCATGGACCGAGTGTCTCTGTGGATGTTTTAGATAGGGCCAAAAATCCTGCAAGGCACTTGAGAGTTGTTCCATTTCGAGTTTTTATACCACCACTCTGACCGTTAATGGAAAAAGATTGGTGACCTTGGGCTACATGGCACTTTTTATCAGAAGGCAATCACTGGAGAGTGATTCATCTGAGAGCCATCAGCTGCTAACACTCACAGCAGCTGGAGGAGTGAGTGCCTCAGTTCTGAAGAGGGGATCTGTGTGGTACACCACAGCACCCATTATTATTGCACTGACATGATTGGGATACTGGTTGATTAATTGAAAAACTCAAAGAGGAAGATTATAAAAAACAATAGCTACACTCACAAATACTTTATTTCAACTTCAAATATATCAACGTGTGTTTATTTGCCAATCTTTTAGTTACAGGAAAAAGGTCTTTAATTGACATTTTACATTTTTTCACAAGTATTATAATAAGATCATTGTGTAAATGTCCTGTTTCAGTTTGTTTAGAGATACTTGTGAAACATTGTCGTCTTTTTTACACTTAATTTGAAAGCAGTATTTTTAGTGATTTGCCTTGTGTCTTAGTTTTTAAATTTGATCTTATATTTCGTCATAGTATAAATATACGTATTTTAAAGTATCAAATAGTTCTATAACCTTATAATTGAAAACAGCAGTACTCCATCCCACCCTCCTTACCTTTGAGCCTGCTCTCCGTGGGTGACCATTTCAACTCTCTTTTCTCTTTTGCATCTGGATTTACCTCCATATAGATATCTCTATGTTTATTGTTATTTTTTTCTTAATTTTTCAGTGTAGGTATTTTCTGTTGATGTCTACTATGGAAACTGATGAATTGGTTTTCTTATATCCCCTATCTCTGCCTCCCTGGCCCCATTCTTCAATGCACACTTCCCCTCTTGTCTTCCAAATATGGTTACATCCTAAAGTTGTGGTTTATATTGTTGAGCTTATGTTACTACCATTTACAGCTGAATCATGCAGTATGTTATGATTCCATTTGCTTTTCTTTGTAAACTTTAGTTTTTTAAAAAAAATTTTTTTGTTAGTAATTACCAGAAACTCTCTATACCTCAATTTCTTTAACTAAAATGGAGATAATAGGGTAGTCAGAGCTACATAAGCGTTAATTATTATTGTTTTCATTGACTTTGTTTTTTATGTACTAGTCCCTAATTCATCTCAAACTTTCTAACAGAACTGTAGATATCCTTTCAATACACTTGTCACACACTAAGTGCTTAGTGAATAAGTGTTAAAAAATATGCATAGCCAATATTCCAATCTGCATTTTATAAACAAAGTAATTTAATAGAGAGAGCAATGCATTCGGAATTAGGAGGCCTAAAACTGCCCCAGTTTAGCTGTATGGCCTTGGGTTAACATATTTAAATCACAGTTTTATAATCTGCAAGTGAGGGAATTGGATTAGATAACCCCTAGGGTCTCTTCCAGCTCTATAATTCTATTATGAAGTAAAGGTATACAGAAAATACCAAACTATATAAAATATAAGATTGCAATGATATTAGCTGCCACCACTTTTAGCACCACCTGCAAAAGACCTCTTCATAACCTCTGTCAACATTATGGAGACACCACTCACATTGTGATAAAGGAGAATTTTGTTTAGTCATTCCATTTGAACAATTGTCCTACCCCTTTGAGGCACCTGGTTGTAATTTGAGGGAGCCACCACTAAATGTCGCTATAGGTTACATAACTAAGTGGTCAGGACAGCTCTAAGTGTCGTTCCACAAGCCTCAGAACTACCATGTAGTCTCCTTGTAGATTTAGAACTACACACTTTAAATACTTAAACTCAAACATAAAAAATACTAAGATGGAAATTAACTATGATTTAAAAAAGAAGGTGATAAAACCTAAAGAGCTCTTTACTTTTATTTGCCTTTTCCCTCAAATGCTGTTTCTGCATATTTAGTTACTGGTGTAAACTGGGTAAACTGGTATTTAAAGGAACTCCTAATTAAGCAACCGCTTGACTCTTTGGCCTATATTTTCATTTTCTTGAGATAAAGAGATTAAGCCGCTGAAGGAAACATAGATCTCTTTGTTTCCTGGTTCTTGCCTGTTTTATCTCTAAACTTATCTGGAATCCTAGACACTTACACATTTTACTGATTTTATGAAAATATACACATCTTTTCATATTTTAACGTTTCTGAAGTTATGCTTCATTTAATCAATAGTGACATTCAATTATAATTAGCAGCACTTTTTCTTTTTTAACGATGTCTTATAATCATGTCTTTTATGTGATAAAATACTATATCTAATATTATGGTATATTCATCCATCTTCATTTATTAGAGCTCATTCTGTGTTAAAAGTTGTTTGACAGATTAACTTTCTTTTCAAGTCTAATTTTTTAAGGAGCTCAGGTGGAAGAGAAAGAAATACTTATTGAATGTCCATCAGGTGTCCGAGCTACGTGCTCTGCATAGTAGATAGTCATATTTAATCCTCATCACTCCGTGAAGTGAGCTTTTTGTTTCTATGTTACAGTCGAGGAAACTGAGACCCAGAAAGTTCAATAACTTGTACAAAGACATTTTGCTAGCATGGATCACAGTTGAAACAGTGTATTTGTGTATTTTAGCAAGTCTTATACTTTTTCTACCATGTTACTTTAATATTTTAGGGTATGTCACTTCTCTTTAATGCTAGAAAGTTTTTCTAACTTAGCCCATAGAACTTAACCTTCTTTGAACAATGCATAGTTGTTTTCTGACAGCCCTTTAAAAATGTCAAAATCTCCAATTAAACAATATAGAAATGGTTTTTCTGAACTCCAGCTTGTGATCAAAAGGGTAGAGTGAGACTTGATGTCCTTGAGATGTCAATTGCTTCTCTGTCGGGCCAGGGCTCCTGAGAGTAACCAGTGCTCCTCAAGAGGTCGTATGGGGCACAGCACAACTCACCCAGGGCTTTTGGATTCCCTTAGTCTTCTGGAAGATGACTCTATGAAATAGTTTTCAAAATGCCTTAAATTTTCTTAAAAGAAGTATTTTCCTCAAGTCTCTAACTTAGAGCCAGTTTATCAAATTTAGAACATGGTTCTAATCAAAGTTTACAAGTGTCCTGAAGATCCAGGCTGAATGCTAGATGTCATTGATAGGAAGGCTTTAGTTGACTTTCCTTAACTTGCCATGGGGTAAGGCTGAGAAGCAAAGAGCAAATTCCTTTTATTTATCTTCCTTGCTATAGTCCTGTGTATGCAAATGACACTCACTGGTAATGTCAAGAAGGGCTGAGAAGGAGAAAGGCAGTTTACTCATCATTATTCTGTTTGCTAAATTTCAATTCCCAGCAAAATTCAGAAATTGCTGAAATACATTCCCTTCTAATTCCCTGCTTTATGTCCTGAAGGGCATTTGTTGTTTGCAGGCTGTACTTACGTTTTCCATTTCCAGTCTTCTTTATTTCAATTCTCATTTGTAAATCTAAAAACAAAACATTAGCAATCTGTCAGAGGTTCTGTTCCATTCATTTGTCTAGCGATTTATTATCAAATTACTTCTTTTATATCAACAACTTAGGGTCTTATGATGACAAATAATCTGTTGTCTTGTTTTGCAATGATTCCTCAAATAGAGGGCGTATGATTATAACTTGTACAGGATGTAATAGTCAAAAATTCAAGGTCACAAAGAGATGAGTTGATTACATTTGTTTAAAGTTTTCTTGGCTTGAAGAGATACTATTTGCTGAAGGAATTTTGAAATGATGTATTTAACTTTTCATCTTTTAAGGGAGGCAATGACTCTGTTATATGTTATCTGGGTGAAAACTATTGGATAAAACCTATTAGCACCTTTTCAGAGCCATTCATCTACCTTCATAGTGATTGCTCTGGGAGCGAGCGAAGGCCAAGTGAAAGCCATGAGGCTTTTCATTTGATCTCAAATCCTTGAACTTTCCGATGTAAAACCAATGAGAGTTATATGAGTGTATGTGGTAAAACATAGGGATAGAGGTCACCCAGTATCTTCCCGATTACTAAAAATAGGGGCATCTTTCAGTTTTTATCTTATGTGATTTCTTAGCTGCATTCCACTCATTTAATTAATCATCTATCCCTTCCACTAATATTTATGGAACACTAGCTATGCGTCCTGCCCTGTGGCATATACTGTCAATAAGACAGGGTTCTTGCCTTTGGGGAACTAATATTTTATGTGGGTTGCAGACAAGTAGACAGCTAAAGTGTACTGTATTAAGCACTCCGATAGGGGTAAGTAGGGTACAAGGTGAGAGCGCATGGAAGGGGATTCTAGTCCTGACTTGAGAGATCAAGAAGAGTTTCTTTGAGGAAGTGCTATTCTGTGACAGCACTATGGCTCTTCTACTCCTCTGATTGCTGTTTCTTAATTTTCTTCCATGGTTCTTCTTTATCTTAACAAATATTGATGCTCCCTAGAGGTTTGTCTCACTTCCTTATTTCTTATAACTATACATTTTTCTAGGTACTCTCAATCATAACCGTGGCTTCAACTACCTTTGTACACAGTTGGTACCTAACTATATCTCCATTAGCCTTAGACTATCAAATTAGTGACTTTTATTATTTTATTAAACATTCTTCGACTATCTACCATATACCAGTCTGTGCCCAGGGTACCAGAGGTGAATGAAGTTGACTTTTTTAGTACTTATTGAGTTTTCAGTCTAACTAGCAAGGAATACATTAAAAAACGAAACAAAACAAAACTATAAAATGTGTGAGAATTAAAGGCTTGAGGAACACAGAGTGGGAAACCACTAACTCTTCTTGAGAGAGTTAGAGAAGTCTTTGTAAAGGAAAGGAAGAATTATCCAGATGATTAGGGGAAAGGATTTCAGGCAGAAGGAATATAATACTATATGCAAGGTCTTGGAGGTCTCCCTGGCCTGTCCAGAGAACAATCAAGCTTTTAGTTGGCTGGTACATAGGATGTGTAGTGGAAAGCATCAGAACCTAGTCTGATGACATAAAGTGTAGTCAGATTGTCAACAGGCACCATACTCAGAAGCAAGGATATTTTCTTGTAGAAAATTTGGGAGCCAGCAGAGATCTTTAAACTGCCAACTTGCAGAATAAAATTTGTTTTAAGTAGATATTCTGGTGGCAATGTAGAGGATGGATTAGTGGCCTGGAAATCTGGTAGAAAATTAAAAGGTGACAAACATTTGAACTAAGACAGTGGCGAGGGCAAGGAGAAAAGAAAGCTTTATGACTTGAGTTTTCTGTAGAGGAATCACTAGGACATGGTGGGTAAGGAAGAGAGAAGAGTCAAAAAAGACACTGAGATTTGTAGTTGAAAGAGGGACTAGATGGTCTCACCGTTAACCAAGATACCAACAAGTAGAGACAGTTTTGCAATAGAGGGATGCAATATGTTCAGTTTGGGACAAGTCAAATTGTAGACTTGTGGGACAATGCATGTGGGACATTCCAGTGGAGATATGTAATAGGCAATCAGAAATAGTGAATTTGAAGCATAGACAGGGGATTAGGAATGAACATACACATTTAGAATAATCATAATATAGCTAGTGCTTAAAGCCATAGACGTGGATGGATTATGTTCATATTCAACAAATTTAAAAAATATATCTACCTTGTACCAAGTTTTTATGACATTTAGAAAAGGAATATGAGTTTGGCCAAAGAGTTCTCTGTGGCAAAAGAGGTAATCAAATAAATGCACTATAGGTAGTATGATAAGGGTTATTGTAGAAATATGTACAAGGTACAGAGTGGTACAAAGAAGTAGAGAATTTGCAGGAAGGATGGAAGACATGGAAGAGAAGAAAACCAGGCTAAGAACTCAGTAGATCTTGTCCAAAGAATATGGAAAGCTTCACAGATTTGCTTGTAATCTCTTCAAGGCACATGTCATGTCTCATTCATCTCTATACCACCAGCAGAACCAAGCTTAATGCCTGCAACATAAGTGCTCGGTAATGTTTGTTGAATAAGTGGGCTCTGGGCAGTTGGAAAGAAATGAAAAAAAAAAAAAAGAAGTATGGGATTTCCCCAGGCCCTGGGGAATACTTTAATCATCTCTTATTAGCCTTTCACTTGGAGAGTTTGTGCAGGTGGAACTCAAAATAAACTCTCTGAAGAAATGGAGATGCAGCAGTTTAGAACTAAGATAAGGCCTGCATCTGTCAGTGCTCTAATTATGAAATGTGTTTATGGCAAGCTAGGTCTTTTGTTTTTATTTCTGGTATGCAGTAAAATTGTGTAGACATCAATTTTTTGTCAAACTATCACTTAGAGTATCTCAGATAATGGCATATCACCATTCATTTGCTAATGACAGTGCTGGGCTTTAAACAGGAACTTATCACATTAGGCCATGCAACCTCCCTTCTTGTTGTGTGTGCATTTAAATGACTTGTAATAGCCAGTGATTATGAAAATGTCTTTCTTCCTTGACCTTATTCCTTCTCTCCTCCCCATCTACCAAATTTACATGTTAGTATTTCATCTGCTTGGATTTCAGATTAACATAGGTGGTGTTTTGTTTTTTAAAGATGGATCTATTTACATATATATTAGTACATGGAATTACTATGAACAAGGAAAAGAGAAAGACATTGGGTGAAAGCCTTATGATAAGAGATATTCCCACCACTCAAACAATGAGAATCCCTCCAGGAGCTGAGCGCCTTCAACTTCATTGCCCTCGGTTGGTCTTTAGTTTCGTTCCCATCTTTCCTGAGAAGCTTGAAGGAGGGACTCTTATCATCAAGCACCTACAGCTAGGCCTGAGACTAACATATTTTTTAATTTTCCCCAAATAACTGTAGATATGGTATCATGTTTTCATTGTCTTATTTGGCTGACATGTAGCTTTTCAAGATAAGAATTTTTTCTTCCCAGTCGTGTTTGCTCTCTTGCTGCAGGAAAGGTCATGCTTTTCTAGAGGGTGAGCTATGGAAGCTCCTGGAATGTTTTCTCAGTTGGATTTGTAAGTGTAACGTGTGTGTGTGTGTGCGTGTGCATGCGTGTGTGTGCGGGTGTGTGTAAAGTGATCATTTGGGTCATTTTTATGTCCTCTTGGGTACTGCATAGTATTAAGAATATGAGTCATTGTCCATTGAGTTTAACAAGGAGCATGTCAAATTGCCAGTATATAATAATCTAAAGATCATTCAAGGGAGGGAAGAACTCATCCCTCCTTCCTGCTCCCAGCTCTTCTAGAGTCCAGGCTTCAAGGAACCTCGTAGCCCTTTCCTTGCTTCCTCACCCACTATTATGTGCTTTAGTGACACAGATATATATTCCTATTAATAGGCGTTTGTGAAGTCGATAGAGTAAGTGTAGTTGGAGACAAAGGTGAAGAAGAAGTTCAGAATTATCAGAAGTAATAATAATACTTGCTATTTATTGAGCACACATCCTCTTAAATTCTTACAAAATACTCAAAGATAAATGGTCTCGTTCCCATTTTACAGATAGGTAATTGAGGCTCAGAGAATTTAAGTGATGAGCCCCGGTCCACATACCAAGAGGCAGAGCTTGGATTTGAGCCCATGCTCTTTTCATTCATTACCGGCTCCCAAGAGGAACTCTTTGGCCTTTATGAAAGCGAGTGTTAGAGGAAAGGTGTCAAATTAGTAACAGATACTCAACAACCATGGCTTTTTCCTCTGTTCTTTTGAAGGCAGGTGGTGATGATGTACCAGGGGGGAGGTGGGAATCGGGGGGAAGGCAACTGGGAGGGTAAAGCCTCCAGATATTGGCAGCAGCCAAGATATGGATTCTCTTCTGTTCACTGCAGACATTGAGTATGAGGAGTCAGGCGCTGAGAATAAATTTAGTGGTATCACTTCTCTCTACCTCAAGGAAATGCAGTCTTAAAGATGAAAGAGAATCAGAATAATTAATTTAGAGTAAAAATTCCTACTTTCTAAGGACTGATGTTCACGGTGGATTATGCTAGTAATTTGGAAGGATCCGTTCTCAGTTCCTCAAGGGCATAGGTCAGTTCCAGGGAGGTCTATAGCCCTAAGCAGTGTGAGTGAAATGATATTTCCTCTTGTGAACTATTTTCTTTCTTGATGCTTTCTTTGGCTTTACCTTGTGCCAGACCTACAAATCTGGAGCTGTCAGCTCAAGTCCAGCCCTGACAGTGCACGCATGATGGCAGTGTTCCAATTCCTTATGGCAGTGAGTGTGAAGATGATTCTGCATGCAGGTTAATATTTATGGCTTTGTCAGCTGTTGGCACTATCGAAAAAGGCTCAAGATGGCCAAAAGAGCTTTAGTGGATGATAAATGTTTGTTTCTTCATCCAGAGAACAGAGTGATGATCTAGGGAACAGAGTTAAGTACAGCCTCCCAGTGATAGGCCTGTCCTGGTCCAGAACATTCCCTAAAAGAAGAAATTCTTGATTCTGCAGTATCTCAGGGTCAAATGTGGCCAAAGACCATGAACATTTTCCTCGGAGTTGCTGTTTACCTCAGTATGTCCTCTGTCCGCCCACAGCTTTATCTGTGCGATTCATCTTTTTTGTCCTCTTCCTTGATCCATCTGAAGATATGAGTGATTAATGGGGCTTATGTGTTTGTTTCCACTCTGCTCTGGCTTCATGACTCAGAGTCAATTGATCAGCACCCTGACCTTAGTGTTAATATTTATTTTGGGGCAGTAAGGCAGAGCTAAATACATCAAAGTATCAATAACATTACCATATTTAAAGTATTTTAACATATTTGATTTTCATCTTATGCTCATAATAACCTTCCAGGTGGGTAGGGAAAAGTCTATTATGCTCTTTTGAAGACGGAAGCCAGTGACTTAATCAAGGTTACAAGAATAATAATTAGTGGAACTAGGATTAGAACCAGGTGTTTCTGATGCCTCGATCTGTACTCAAGGGTAGACAAACTATATAGCTTGCAGGCCAGATCTGGCCCACTGTTTTTTTTTGGTATGGTATGCAAGCTAAGTGTAGTTTTCATATTTTTAAGAAGTTGAGAAAAAAGCAAAGGAAGAATAATATTTCATGACATATGAAGGTTATATGTAATTCAGTGTTTATAAAATAAAGTTTTAAAACACAGAGGCACGTATTCATTTATGTATTGTCTACAACAATGACAGAGTTCAGTTGTTGTGACAGACCATATGGCCCATGAAGCCTAAGATATTTACTGTCTGTTCTTTTAAAGGAGAAGATTGTCAACCACTGTAATAGATGATCAGTAAAGAGAGACCCCTGGAACATGTCACTGTATCAGTTTGACAGGGCTACCATAAAAAGTACCACAAACTGGGTGCCTTAAAACAACAGACATTTATTGTCTCAGAGTTCTGGAGGCTAGAAGTCCAATTTCAAGGTATCAGCAGAGCAGTGCTCCCTCTGAGACTCTGGGTAGAAGCCTTCCTTGCCATTTCTTCTCTTCAGGTGGCTGCCAATCCTTGGTGTTTCTTTGTTACAGTTGCATCTGTCCCATCTTTGCTTACATTATCAGATGGCTGTCTTCACATCATCTTCCCTCTGTGAGTGTCTTTGTCCAAATTTCTTCTTTTTAAATAAGGATATCAGTCAGATTGGATTAGGACCCTTTCTAATAATTTCATCTTAACTAGATAATCTACAAAGACCTTATTTCTAAATATGGCCACATTGATAGGTACTGGGGGTTAGGACAGCAACACCTCTTTTTAGGGAACACAATTCAACTTATAACACTTTTCCCACATAGTATGTTTTCCCCACATCACCATTACTCTTAACTTGCTTTGAGTATATCTTAGACCACTGGTTCTTAAGGTATAGTTCTTAGACCAGGAGCATCAACCTTACCTGGAAATGTGTTAGAGATACATATTCCTGGGCTCCATCCGATACTTCCTGAATCAGAGCCTCTGGGGGTTTGAACAAGACTGCCAGGTGAGCCTTGTGCCGCTAACGGTTGAGACCCACTAGCTTAATGTCATGCCCAACTGGGTATATGTAGGCTCTGATTTTTTTTCCCTTTTTTAAAACCTGGCCTTCCTTTCAGACATGGAAGTTTTTCTGAAAGACACAAATGTGTGCATGGAGTTGCCACCTCCATCAGCTGACTTCCCATAATATGCCTGCCAGATAGGTGTGCCATTTTCTGCATCGACATAGATCCGAGGACGGCAGGTCTTTGAAGTATCACCATTGTTAAACACAAACTTGTTGGAGATTATGGTGGGGACCTAGAGAGTGGGTTTTAAGGTGCTTCCTTCTTAAGTGGAATAATAACAGTTGAATGAGATGACTGATAAACAATTCAGTGAAATCCAGTAAAGCTGACTTTGATTCCTGTTCTGGCTATGCCTGATCCTCAGGTGTCGTCTTCCCTCTGATAGTTGTTAGTCTTCCTCACAGGAACCCCCACCTATTAACGAGTCTGAGGCTCGCTCTTTAGGGTTCTGCCAGGTCTCGAATAAGCCAGGTGCCCTATTGCACCCCCTGTACTTTCCTGTCATATCCCTGGATTGCAGCTATGCTATGGCTGTCATGACAGACAGATGGATGCTAGTTACTTGGTAAAGTAAAACCCAGAGCCATAAACGTAATTAAAGTGGAAGAGGAAAAGTGGTGGGAAAAAACATGAGGGAGATCGTGGTGCTGTCGTGTTGATCCACCAGGGCAGAGTGGATCACGTGGTAGGAATTCAAAAAGTATTTAATGAATGAATGAATGAGGAATGAATTTCGTGTTTGGGGAGCTAACCTGCCTACTTAACTTATGAGAATCTATCTTATCCCAAAGGAACAGACGTTATACCTTGATTGAGGGAACTATTAGATATGTTTTGTTTTAAATGCAGACATAAATAGATTCGATCTTTCCATGGTTCACATTTCCTCCCATCAGCTTTCCCTTAATTATCCACAAGTGTTCTAAACCTTCATTAGCTAAATAAGATGCAGATGATGGTCATTAATCTGGGATATAAATCCTGCTGGCACTTTCAATGGCTTTTCACTTGGTTAATTGAAATTTTCAGTATTCATGGACTACAAGAAAACACTGTAATTTTATCATTTATTCAGGGGTATAATTTTTTTCTTTAGTGGGTTGTATTTTATAATTACGTGGTTTAAAAAAAATAAATATGAATGCTACACTTTGCCTGGAGGGTTACCACTATTTTCAGTGTACATGTATCAATACTAATGTACTAAATATGAAGACCAAGTGGAAATTCATACCAGACATCTTAAAATTGGCCGACTAAAATGTCTAGGAAAGCATCTAGGTAGTATGCACTTTGGGGACCCATCGATTCAAGTGTAAGAGCCTTCCAAATTGTTAGTAATATGAGTAGGTTTAGTCCTGACATCTATCAATGAGTAAGAAATCACCAAATGTGTCTATGGGGTGCAAATTGCGCGTATCAAATGAAGATACTTTTTGCAGATATCATTCCTTTATATAGTTCTTAGCTTTCAACTGCATTTGACCATTTATCAAAACTAGCTGGCCTCTGTTTGGTGGTATCTGGTTGAGAGTGAAACACACACACACACACACACACACACACACACATAACAGAACAACTGGTGCTTGAAGTAAAATATCGTAACATTCCCATCTATCACAGAGATTCAGTTTCTGAATTCCTTAATTTTTACAATCCAATACGTAAGCAATTTTCTTCTTTTGCACCTGACTTTGTTCTAATTTAATCAAGTAAGTGTCATAGGTTTGCTGTTTTTAAAATATAAATCTTAGTTGTAGACATTGTGGCAGGAACTGGCTCAGTAGAGATAGAGTATATCTATTTCTTTTTTTTTTTTTCTAAACCTAATTTAGTAGCAATAAAACAACATTGTAATAACTCTCAGAGGTAAACTCTCCCATAAAGAGGAGTATAGAACATATGGAGTCTCTTTTCAGTGCTTAATCACTTTGCAAAAACACTCCCACCAGTGAGACTCCTGGAAGCAGCTGTCCTTCCAGAAATGTCTTTCCGTAGGCTGGACTGGATGAACCATCAATCACTGATCCTCCATCTGGGTTCTCTGACTAAGGCCTTATCACTGTCAGTTATTAACCCAAGTCGCTCTTTCTTTTGGGTTGCTTTGGCCTTCTGCCCACTTGGAATATTTCTACAAATTGTTGTTAATATTAATTTAAGGAAGACATGTTTAAGCACCTCAGTCTTCTAAATTAACCATTATTTAATGAGTCTCAAAGTCAGATGTAAAGACGTCCTATAAGTTATACTTTTGTAGGTCACCGATAAAACTCTCTCTACCTCTATAGTTAATCAAGAGTTGCCCATGTTATTCAGTCATGTGTTCTTTCCTCAGAGGATGGAGGGAAGAAGTAGGCAGTATACGCACTGATTTCCAAACATGTACCTGATAAAATTAGGCCCATTTTCTCTAAATTAGCCAAAGCTCTCATGAGCTAAAAGGAAATGAATACGGGTTTCCTCACTTCATAATGAAGAACTCAAGACCTCAAGGCCAGCAATCTATCTTAAGCTTACAAGGAGGTCTATTAAGAAGGGATAAAAATTAAATGCCTAGCCTTGTGAGCAAGTGGTCCATTGTTTATCTGTCCAACACCTCTATCATAAAAGACCAGCAAAATTCTAAGCTCTAGTAAGGGTCACATTCAACTAGAGTAAATCAGCCACAGCCAGTATCTGCCCTTGGCAAAAGTGTGTCAAAGTAAAGGATAATGTAGTGTACACAGCAATTGTCCATACAGATCTCCCTATTGCTAGGTGTGCTGCCAGCTGACTGCTCTCAGCTGTTGGCCCTCTCAGAAAATTGCCCTTGACTGAAAAGAGTCATCTTGCACAGAGTCATGCCCCCTTCCTAGGGCAGCTCTTCCTCTCACCCCAGCTTGGGACAGGTCTAGCCCAGATTCAGATTTCCCCATTTGGTTGGATGAGACCTTTGTTGAATTTGTATCATAGCTCAGCTTCTCCATATACTCAGACCTACACCTTCTTTCCTTCTACATTGGAAGTCCCCAGAGTAGTTTCTAATAAACTCCTACGTGCTCATCTCCATCTCACAGTCTGCTTTTTTAGGGAACTTAACCCATGATCTGTGTCTTTAGATAATTTTCCATCACCATTGAGTGTCTAATGTCTTTATAATGTAAATCTTCATTTCCTATTAAATCTGCTTTTGAAATTATTGAAAACAAAACAAAACAAAACAAAACAAAAACCTGCTTGTAGGAAAGGATCTGATAAACTCATTCCCTCTAAGGTGTAACAGACCAACAGATTATAATACATGAAATTTCCAATTTCTCTCTTTGCAATGACTCTTGCATCCTAGCACCCCCTGAGGGTTCGTCTGTTACGATTCACAGCCTTATGCTAAAAACAGAGCTCTAATAAGTGAAATTTCAGGTATCAGTATATAAATGGATGACAGAGGTCCTCATCTTTCTAAATTCATTTTGGAAAATTGCTACAACTGTCCATGTGTAATACTGTTCACCCATGCTGGTCACCCTGCCAACAGGGTTAGATGTCAGTGCTCTAAAAAAGTCCGTGTGCTTTGTTGCGCTTGCACTCCTGTGGCAAACACAGCTTCCTACAATTTTGGTGGAGGAGACTCATGGGGAGTTTCCTCTTTAATAGAAAAATATTGATGCAACAATCAAGAAGGTCATAGCCTGGGTGAGTCATTATGCTTTGAGTCTTTTATTTTTGGTAATTAAACTGAACATGTTATGGAAGATTTAGAAAGCCCACCCAAAGTCATTTACAATAGCTGCAATTATAGAACTAGAATGCCAGTTAAAGTCTTTAGACAGGAACAAAATGAGACTGACCAAGCATATATATAAAATCTCCTTAGAAAATGGCCAAATTAAGTATACGGACTCTCATCGACCCAAGCCATATCTCTTTCACACTCATTTCAGGTACTGAGATTTCATTGTACATTTGTCCTTTGGTTCAAGTGGTTCCTTTCGACAAAAGTAACATTTAGAGCTAATGGTATTAATTTTTTTAGGGAGGCCAATTTCATCCGTTTCTGACTCTCATTTCTCCTTCGACGTATTTTTCAGGCTACCTGACACTGTTCTCGAAAGTTGAATGGTATTGTTCAATTTCAAAGATCATTTCCCCTGGGGCTATAGCAATAATGTCTGACTTCTTAGACACATTCCCTAATTTACTCTCTGCAGTGGTGTATCTTCAGCTTAGTTAAAAATGCAATCAGAGTCTCTCAGGTTACCCCACACAGTCTTCAGTAGCTGGAATTTGGGCCCTCTCCAGAGTTTGACTTCCATTTAGGAAAGAGAATGATACTTGAACTCATGGATAAGAAGAGAAATCTTCCTTAATTAGTCTGGTTTCTTGGGAAAAAAGTTGTTGCACTAGCCAGGGAATTAGGATCATTTTCATAACTAGCTTTTTTGCGGTTTAGACCAGTTGTTCTTAACTGATGGTGAGTTTGTCCTCCACTCTGTGGGGACATTTGGCCATGTCTGAGACATTTTTGGTTGTCGCAACTGACATGGGGAGGAGTCCGATCCATTGTCATCTACTGACCAGGAACGCTGCTTCAACATCAACAAGGCACAGCACAGTAACACAACCCCACAACAAAGAATTATCCAGTCCGAAATGTTCATAGGCCCGGCACTGAAAAACTGATTTAGCCAAACCAAGTGGATAATAGATGATAGACATATGCTAAATAGAGAGAAAATGTATTTTACTACTATTCAGGATTTTTTTCCTCTCTCTCTTGGCTTTACTTTTTAATGCTATTACATGTAAGGCTGCTTTTCAGGCATCATGCTTTCAAAACAGTGTTTTGGGATAAAGACTCCAGTTTTACCTGATGTCATTTTTTTTTTTTTTTTGCATCCATTCAAGGCTTTTTAATTGGATTTCTTCTTTGGCTAGGTACTGGGGTCACAGCAATGACCAAGTCTGGTTGGGTGTTTACCTCCTTTAAGCAGAACTCTAAGAGTGAACATTGAGGGCTCTCTTATGCTACCATGCTCAGGTGTACAAATGCGTCAAGGTGATGAAAGGTCACGAGGAACGCATTTGATGAGAAGATTGCAGGTAGGTGATTCCGTGTAGCATGTGAGAGCTGTCTGCTTCTTTGGCTTTTTTCTCTCCTTACTGACTGAATCTTTGAAGAGCAAGCAAGAATATCTTTCTTTGCAGCCCCAAGAAATACAGAAATGAGAGAAACTAAGATATACCTGGTAGCAGCAAAGAACAAGACAGCATTGAACTTCCAGGACTATACCCATTCCTGTCAACAAGGACTAATGTTTGTCAAGGTTGAAATTAGGTCAGTGAGATCAATTATGATCAGAAGAATGAGTCACATGCCTTCATTCTCTTTGAGCAAAGAAGGCTGTTTTTTAATTGTTTCTTAATGGGAGTCATTTTCTTCTTTTTCTTGATAATTCTGTCTTTTTTTTAAAAAAAAACTTTTCCTCTTTTCCTTCTTTTTTGAACTTTACCTTTCCTCTTCCACTACCCAAAATTTTCCTTCTTTTCCCTTTTTCCTTGTAATTCAAATTTTCTCATAACATGTATCTGCTCATAAACAAAATAAAAACGCAAATAAAAACTTCTAGCCAACCAAATTCAAGATCACACCCAACCTAAACTTTAAACTTATTTTTTCTTCATTAAAGATGCTTTTTCAGGGTATGTGTATCTATGCTTATGTTTTCCATCCTTTAATACTGCATACTGTTTTGGCCCAGAATGTATGCTGGCTCAGATTCTTAACTTTCTTTAGTGCTTGTCTGCAAACAAAACAAAACTTTAGGTGAGGTGATAAATATTTTTACGATATATAAGAAGAGAGTGGGAGAAAGTTTATGTACATTAGATCTTCAAGCCATACCAAAGTCTTTATTTGTTAAACATTTTTTAGTTCTTCTGACTCTATTCAACCAAAATAAAATTATCGGTATAAATAAATAAATAAATAAATAAATAAATAAATAAATACACACACACACACAGACACAACCATATATACATATATATACATATACATAATACATGTGTATATATATACACACACACACAAAGATGTTTATTGCAGCATAGTTTGTAACAACAAACAAGAGAAAAAGACAAAACCAACAAAAAAGAATCAAATCCTGGAAACCACCAAATATCCATCAATAAAGGAAAACATATATAAAGTGTGGAATGTCCATATTATGGAATGTTATGCAGCTACTAAGAAGAATGAGTCAATCTATATGAACTGACCTGGGAAGATGTTGATAGTATAGTCTTAGTAGGATGATATGATCTCAAGAAAGAAAGAAACTTCTATATGTGCATGTATAATATAATACATAGAATTAATATGTAGTACATGTAATTATATATTATATATTTGCATAAAAATAGAGAAAGTGTGGTTCCCTCAGGAGGATAGATTAGAATGGGGATTAACTCATTAAGAATATAGACTAGTTTGTAAGTAAAGAAAAAGTTTACTAAAAAAATTTCAATACTATTTATGTGACTGATTATAGCTCCATTGAACTCTTCATAGGATAAACTAAAAGGAACAAAATTGCTTGTAAATTTCAACTAGACTTGAATGTCAAAGTGCCCTTTTAGTTGTTCATGAAGCCAAGAAAATATACACACAAATATACCAATCACAGGGAGGATGAGTGTGCTAAAGAAAGTAGTGATGAGATTCTCAGCCTGGGTACTGCTGTTCAGACTTACCTCTTGAATGAGAAGCTCCACTTCATCTGGCTCATGAAAAGATGTCATTTGAAAAATTTTGGCATTTGACACTTGAACATATTTCTTCAAGATAAAGAGAGTACCATGTATGGTTGAGAAGGTGGGTTTTGGAGTTAGATTATTTGTCTTTGATTCCTGATCTATCTAGGGTATGAGATCTTTGACAGTTAACCTAATTGTGCTACAGTTAACCTTGTTTGTGAATTGAAGGTAGATAAGTGTCTTTACCTCACTGGATTGCCATTGGCCCATAATAAATGTTCCAACTCAGGTGGGGTGGCAGTGGGAGCCGTGAAAGGCAAACACTTTCTAGAATTCAGAGAAATAGTGGGGTCATAGGAAGTAGTGCCCACCTTGGATTGGAGATGCACAGGGCCAGGTCAATATCGTTACACTTTGACAATTCTAATGTGTCTCCCACCTTCTTGTTTTACAGACCACTGTTTTCAGCACACTGGCCAGTGAGAAGTCCTTATCTGACTGCAAAAAAGTAAGTCAGCTTCTAAGAATTCCAGCCTGCTCTCAGGGTAATAAAGGCTTCAGAGTTGATGACATTCAGTTGACAGCTATGGTATCAATGAAAATATTCTGATGACATATTGTAGCCCTCTTTCATCAGAGATAGGAATTTGAATGGTTCTTTTTAAGGATCAGAAAACTCTATCATTTGACAGCATTTTTTAAATAGAGAAGCTCGGGTTCCATATATTTCTATCTCACTATTATATGACATTTTATTCTGCAAGATGAGCCTCAAGGGAGTGCAGAGCAAGCTGCATTTCAGGCATCTATATCTTTATTTGCAAATTTAAATCTAATAAACTTAAACCCAATACAATATAAACATGATTTTGTATTTTGAAAGAAAGCTGATCACACAGCATAAAAATCTGGTTTGGATTTACCACAGTCAAGTTTGAGAAGCTGTCATGCTTTGCAAAAGGATTAGCCCCACTAGCATCTGATGGAAGACGTCCTTGTGATGAATCACGTCTGAAGACTGACCGCTGTAGCAGTAGCAGCGTGTCTAATTCCTGGCCTTCTCCGTCCAGGAGACACTTTTATCTGCCTCTTTAATCTCAGGTTTAACTAGATTTTCTCTTTCTTGAGGGGAAAGATGTGATTTCACAGTCCAAACAACTCAAATAAATTCTTTGACACTATCTATTGATATGGAAAACCAGGTGCATAATAAGTTGACCAGCGCCTCATATATTAGTTACTTGGCATTTCTTAGGATTTTATACTATGACATTGTTTGCTATGCTGTTTCTGTTTTTAAATTTTCTTGACATGAAAATAGGTAGCAATTATATTCATCTTTTAAGTGGTGTGAGGGCCCACTGTTCTGAATTCCATCCATTTCATTATTTCGATAGTTTTTATTGCCTGTTCAGTCTCCATCTTGGTTGAGTTCTGCTGTGTTTGTCTTGTTCTCAACTCCTTGAGAATGAGGTCCAGGCAGTACTCTTAAAATAGATATTAGAGAATGAAGGGACTTTAGTGGTTCTCTAATCTCACTGTTTCCCCAGAATGAGACTGCCATTGATATCATTTATAGATGGACTTCTAGCCTCTACCTGAATATTATCTATGGGACTTTTCACTCTTCATTCAACAATCTTTGTTTACATACTTGATGTATGCCAGGGACAGTGTAAAATATGGGCTATGATGAAAGGATAAGCTGTAGTCTTTCTTGAGTGTAGCACTAATATTCTACTAATACAATGTAATATGGCATCAGTTTGTATTTATAAGCCGTATCCTTCTGTTGGCTATGTGAAGTTTAAAGTCCTTTTACATGCCCTTGAGACATTTTCACTTGAGCTGCTGTTAAAACACGACCCTCTTTTACATTTATGTAAATAAGTCTTTGGGTATGAATGTAGGCTATTATGTTCATTTGTATTCATTTAAAAGTTTTGCATCAATCTATATAATTTATAAACCCAGTTCTGTAATCCAACTTATTTACTCCCTCTCCCAGTTGTCTATCACGTACAAATTAGAGTAGGATAGTCAGCCCCTGTGGCTTCACTTTCATTCATCCATTCATCTACCCTGAGTACCTCCTATGTGACATAAACTGGAACATCACGGTGACCAAGTCACATATGATCTTCACTCTCAAAGAACTTGTAGCCATTAAACAAGTAAAATTCTAATGGATGATATATTGTGATAGTGAAATTGTGATGAGTGACATGATTTATTTAAGTTGGGAGTTTATGAGATCATATGCTAGGAGAACCTCACCTAATCAATCTAGGGTTCAGGGAAAACTTCCCTGAAGAAGTGAGCTTTACACAGACACCTAAAGAATGAATGGGATTTGGTCATGTGAAGACAGGGTGGAGGCAGAAAAACAGCAAGCGTGAAGATCTGGAGGTGAGAGGTGGAGAACTATACAATGTTCAGAATATCTGGAAATTACAAGTTGAAACAGAGAATGATGAACAGTGAGACAAAAAGAAGCCTGATAATGAAGTGCCTTGTAAAACCATATTAAGAGTTTAGACTTATTGTAAGGGTAACAAGACATTTTTAAAGGACTTTGAACTTAAAAGAGTAGGTATGTGTGACGTGATATGATTTTTATTTTAATATCACTTGGCTAGTGAAGGACAGAAGAAGCCAAATTTTAGATATGAAGTCCAGGTGTAAGGCTATAATCTAGGCAAGAGATGGTAGTGGCCAGGATCATAATAATGGCAGTGGAGAGCAACCCATATTTAGGTGATAAAATCAACAGCATATGATAATAGTTTATATATATGGGAGAGGAAGTAGCTAATGATGATTCCCTGCTTTCTGATGGGCACCTGGCAGATAGTGGTGCTCTTTTCTGAGATAAGAACAGGGTTAGGGAGGAAGTTTATGAGTTCAGATTGGTACATATCAAATTTGTGGTGTCTGTAAAATCTCCTAGAAAGGATAACCAGCAGGCATCTGGGCATGTAGTGCTGTAATTCAGGAAAGCATTGTGGGCTGGAGATATGAATGTGAGAGGAATATGAGTATAGAGAATGATTGAAAGGGTGGGAATGGATGAGATTACCTGGGGAGGGTGTTGAGAGTGAAAAGGAGACACGTTTATAAGAATCTTGAGCAGCATTGACATGAAAGATCTGGGAGAAGACTATGGACCTATGAAGGAAAGTGACAAGATAGAGCCATAGAGGTTGAAAGACACCAGAAGACTGTGATATCACAGAAGTTAAGTCAATAAAAAAAATAGCCAATTGTATCAGAATTGTTCCTGAGAGGTTAGGTAAAATAAGGGTCAAAGCACATTTATTGGGTTTATCGATATTGTAGGTCATTGCTGGTTTTAGTGAGATCAAAGTGATGGGTTACAGAAGCCAGACTGCAGTGGTTTTAGGACTGAGCGAGGAAGGAAATAGAAAAGGTAGAATAGAATCTTCTTTAAAGGAATTTGTTTCAAAAAGAAGGAGAAAGATGAGTATTAGGGGTGGGGTACAGAGATCGAGGTAGTAAGAACTCAATAAAGGTCTGTTTAATAAATGGATTTGCTACTTACGTGATTGTTCATTAGTGTATTATTCTGGGACCATTTTGCTCTAAAAAGTAGCTTTTTTTCCTTTTTATGAGAGTTGAGAAAAGAATATTTATATTCATGTTTTATTTATGAAGATAATTTCTGTACGTCATCAAGGTGTTGATAGCTATGTGGGGGCAGGGATGTTGGCAATTGAAATGATCAGCTGAAGATAGCAAATGTCCCAAGGCCTACTTCCTAAACACCACCTTATACAGTTGTAAGAACCACTGTTCTTGTTTTCAGCCAAAGACTAGTTCACTCCTTAGTTTGGAAAACATAAAAACATCCAGGGCAGAGGTCCCCAATCCCTGGGCCACAGACCGATACCAGTCCATGGTCTGTTAAGCAGGAGGTGAGCTGCCTGTGAGTGAATGAAGCTTCATCTATATTTGCAGCAACTCCCCAGTGCTAGCATCACCGCCTCAGCTCCACCTCAGATCATCAGGCATTAGTTTCTCATAGGAGGACTGATCCCTGTGCCCAAAAGGATGAAGACTGCTTATCTAAGGGGTATACATGAATTTATTCATTCATTCATTCATGATTATTTATTGAGTGCCTCATATTGCAAGGCAGTTGTTATCATTAACATGTTATAGAGGAAAAACGAAGATGCCAAGACATGAAACAACTTACTTTGGGACAGACTCATAGAGGATAGGCCAATTTCATATCTCATGACTTTCATCTTTTATAACCTCTCCAGTTCACACTATTTAACTAGAGCTGACACATCGGGGATATCTACTGGGTGGATAAGCGGCAGAGAATGAGCCTCAATCATGCTCCATGACATCTCCTGCCACCTGTTTTATGTTCATTGATATTTATATCTGTGTGTCTTGATACTTTCTCATCTCTCAGTGCAAAATATTTGGACCCAGATATGTCGGCTTAGCAATTTTTGTGTAGGAACATTCTGACACAGCATATTGAACTTCTAGCATTTTAATTTGAAGGTAATATGCAAAATAAATATATCCTAACCTCTTTCCTGAGGTTCTTCGCTCTGACCCTGACTCCCACCCCTAGGGCGCAGGTCAGAAATAGTCTAAGGGTGATGGACAGGTGAGGGTGATGGATGGGGTGAGGGTCAGGGATAAGATGAATCCAGGGATGGGTTAAAGTTTAGAGATTTCTGTTTCACAAATTACTTGGAAATGAAAAACAGTGCTTTTCTAGTTTGCTTTCAAAATGCCCTGCTTCGTCCTGCTATAACTTCCATCTACATATGGCAACTTAGAGCTCCATCTGGAATTCCTGTCTGCGTCATAGAAATAGGCTCCTCAGATTGGAGAGTTTATTTTAAAAATTCAACTACCATTTTGATGGTTTATTTTACGTTTTTTTTGGCAGAGAAATGTTTCTCTCTCTGTATGTCTTTTTCTGTTCCCTCTCCCTGGACTTCTGATATCTTAACTCATATAAATGACAACCTTTAAAAAATAGGAAATACATTTAGGAAACGTATCCCTAGTATGTAAAAAGTATTTGTTTTAGAATATGTGAGATCCTAAAAGAAATCCACCTGTAGTTTGTGGGATTATTGGTGACCATGCTGACTTCCATCTATTCTGTCCAACCCTTTGCTTTGACTTGGGCCCCTCCACTGTTACCCATGATGAATGAGTGTGCAGATGCCTATGTCATCTCTTAGCCCACTGGATGACATTTTATTTTTAATAGACGTAAGTGACACTTTATTCACACAAAGTAATTTTTCTTCAGGAAAGGATGGCTAAGAATATAGAAAGCAATGGGCTACTGGAAGAGTCAAGTTTTTCATCAACGTTGATGAATAGGTCCCTGGGTAAACACAGCCCGAGATAGTATATCAGTGGTTAAGATATTTACTCACAGTTGGTTCCTCAGTCTTTTGAAACTATATTGTATCTGGCTTCCTCTTTTAAAGACCAAGGCTTAATGTCTAGACCTTGTTCGTTGACCTCCGCAAAGCTGGCTGGGCAGATTCCCATGACTCTTAGCCTCTTGGCAGAATTTCCAGGCGGGTAGGTCACAGTGGCTTCTTCCCATGCCCTGAGAAAGGGCATGAAGTCCAAATCAACCCAGGCAGCATCGAGGAAATTCCTTAGTTCTCCTAGAAAGACAGAATCTCATGTTCTGGAGCAGTCACAGGAAAGGGTATCATTTCAAGTAAATTTAAATGGTGTTTACTTTTTAAACAGATTTTTGGAAAGCTATGAAGGTTCACTTTTGGCAGAGTGCTGTTTTTGCTGACTTGCTGTAGGGCTCTCTGCTGAATGAAGGATGATATATACTCATTTGCAAAATTCTATCCTTTTTTCATATGTGCCAACACAGGCTACTCATTTAGGGAAAGGAAAGTTGTATCACTTTGAACAGAGGTGAAGTACTGCAGCTCACCGTCTCTCCCTCCCACTCCCCCACCCTACATCCTCCTCACACTCCCCCAGTAAAGAAAGAGCCCTTAGCACTCATTTGCAATGTTTGGGATAAAGATAGATGATCCTGGATTCCATGCACTCTCCTTTCAGCTCTCATTGCCTAGTTTCGGTTTTCATTGTTGCATTTTCCAATCCCTGTGAGGAGGTGTGGTTAAAAGCACAGGCTCTGGACACCAGTTTCTGAGATTGGAGTCTCAGCTCTACTAGTACCCATGCACTCCATAACTTTGCACATTTCTCAGCCTCTCTGTGCTTCACTTGTCTCATATATAAAATGAGACAAATAATGGTATCAGCTTATAGAATCGTGAGGATTGAATACGTGGATCTATGTAAAATTATTAGAACAACATTTTGGTAAGAGATGTTCATTATTATTCCACCCCTGTGCTTGTAGAGAATAATTTGAGCCTTGGTGCTTTGAGTCCCACTTTATCTTTTTGCTCTAAAAGAGCAACAATATCAAGGAAAGTACATCAATTGACTTGAGCTAACATCATCATTTAGAAAAAAGTAAACTGTAGTTGCATGGAAAAATACCCTCATATGGGTCTCTAATTCTTAGTAATTCTAAATTTTAATAATTGGAATGCACCTAAGTTCAATTTGTAATAGGTTCCAGCTCTGCAGAAGCAAAGCATTTCTTAACAAATAAAACGCAAGACCTTCCTAATAGTACAATAAATATGCTTTTCTGTATCTCTAGCACCTGACACAATTTTGAGCACATAGTAGACATTTAATAATTCTTGTTAATTCATAAGCTTGGCCTAGTGTTATTCCTCTAAAAGCCTCCAGAAGAAGGCTTGAGGTGGAAAAGAAAGGAAGGACAGGAGTCTTTCCTCGGTATGTTTTTTTATGCCGGCACCTGGAATATTCATAGGTAGGTAAAAATACCTTATTACGTGCTTAGAGGTACAAAATAAAATATCCATATCCCTCAAATAAATATCTATTCATTGCCTTTTTCTAAATGTTAATATAGGCCCCGTTTGACCATTAGCCTTATCATTTTGGGGGAGTGTCCTTTATAATTGTGATTTGGGCCAGTTAATGTCAATACTGTGGGTAGAGTGGGCTTGTGGCTTTTCTCTTCCTTGAAAGGAGGCATCTCAACAGATGGAGGGTTTGGGTTGGTGAATACAAAGTAATGTGGAAATGTGGACTTCCTTGCTTTCAGTGTAGTAGCCATGGAGATGATTAAATAGAGTGAATATTGGTAATTCTTCCATAATGTTATGTTATAATCTCTAGCCTAGGACTTTTAAATTCCTTGCTTTGTGATCTTGAAATTTTCAAAGGGAAAGACACATGCACCCAAGGTCAAACCAAGTAGTCATAGTTTACAGGATTAAAATTGGTTGTGGAAGAGTCTTCGGACCAGGAGAAATGTATTTCCAATTTTTGTGTATCCCTATCCTAAGCAAGAATTAAGGAATACATTACAGTACAATCATTTTATGTTGTTTTTGTTGAGACATAATTCATAGTAAATAGAATGTATTGATCTTAATTTTACAGTTTAATGACACAAATTTTTAAAATATAGTGACAGAATCCCATCGGTAGCATTACCTCATGCTTTTGGGGGCGTATTTTTGTGAATTGGGCCTTACTGCTAACTACCCCACTGCCGATGCTAGAGCATCCATTATTCTCTCCCAGTAGGTGCTATAGTTGTCATTGTCACTTCAGAATAAACAGCACATTTAGATCCTTAGATTATCCAATATAGTCATTGTCTGCAGCAGTAACCTTGCTAATAGGAAGGAAGGTAGTTAAGGGTAAATGTCATGAAATATGTTGCTCTAATCCCTTTTGAATTGTAATTATCCCAGCTGTATTGCATGAACACCAAGTTTCAAGAATATGACCTTTGCAGTCTGTGGTTCATGCATAACTGCCCATGTAATACACATTTTGGCGTATATTTGAAATGGTAATAATTAGCAGCACACATGTACACCTGAAAAAAAAAAAAAGCTATTTTTGAGCTATAAATAAAATGTGATTTTTGTCATAGCAATTCCAGACTGCCAAAATAGTTTAATACAGTAGCAGAAATAAAAAGATGTTGACTAATCTTGCAAATTATACATGTAAAAGGGCATTTAAGAATCATATTATGTATGGCTTTTTTTTTTTTTGTTGCTTTTCTTCTGTGTGTGTATACGTGTGGGTAAATACCACAAACCATATTCCATTTAGCTGTATAATCACTACTTTGATTTTACTAGTGTTTTTCCTCAAGTACTAAAACTATTATAATGGACTTTTGGCTGTAAATTGTGTTTCCCTTGTGATTCTAGAGTGTTTTCTTCTTGGCTCCTGTATTACCGATTCTCAAGGATACTGTGGCAACTTTTTCTACCTTTCTTACCCATTTCCTTTCAGATTTTCCAGAATTTTACATAATCACAACTGGGTTATAGTTAAAAACATAGGCTTGTATACTTGTGCATACACACACAGCACACATTTAATTTTACACAATGTGTTCTGAAAAATGAGCTTTCATAGAGATAGTTATTTTGTTATTTTAGTCTACAGATAAGTGTGCTAGATGTGAAAAGAAGCAGAAAAAAAAGACGAATCAATGAGAAGAATGAAGAAGAGTTCCTGTAAATTGGATCTCTGTACTAGTTTACAATTTTTTTTATAAAATTGGAGTAGTCAGAATATTTAATTTACCTCAATTAAGGGTGATCACTCTTGCTATTGTTGCTCAAAATGGGACCAAGTCACTCTACAATTGAGCTAATTGCAACCTCTGATTTAGCTGCTTAGCTCTGTGCTTTTCCTTTGTTTTCATAAATGATCTGTATAGGCCAAATAATACATCCCCTCTTTTTCTTCCCACATTGATTGCTTTTCTTTATTGTTTTAATTCTACACTCTGATGATTGCTGTAATCTCCTGAAGTCACTGCTCTAGCCAACCTCTAAATAAGACAGCTGTGGTAATGGCGGAGGCAGGGCGCTCAGTTAGGGAGCCAGTGTGGTGGCTGCATTGCAGGTCCAGAATCAGCTCTCAAACACTGCACTAAGAATTTTATGTGCACCCACCCATTCACTCCTTACAGCAATCCCGTAGGCTGTGTTAAAAAACAGATTCAAATGAGTAAAATTTAAAGATCTTGTTGGCTTTATTCAGCCATTCATGAATTGGGCAGAATCCCATCTAGAAAATAGAAAAGAGGTCCGGGGAGCTGTCTGAAATGAAAGCTTTCTATAGCGGAAGGGGTGGGAAAAGGAAGTTGATAACAAAGAGTGGATTGTTTCAGGCAAGGTCACCTTCCTGTGGGGATGCAAGGGGTCTGTCAGGCAGATTGCCTCACTCGTGTTGACCATGTAATTCCAAATTCCAGGTTACATTGCTGCGAGAGGCTGAAACCACAATTAGGTATTAAGTCTTGATTTGCTGACTTGGAGTTTAGCACAAGTGACTCCATTTTGGGCCTGTTGTCTCTTTTTTAACAGGTGATACCATTGTTTGTCTCATTTTATACATGAGACAAGTGAGGCACAGAGGCTAGGTAACTTGGACAAAGCGTGTAGAGCTCATGGGTGATGGAGCTGGGGTTCTAGTCCCAGAAATCGATCTCCAGAGCATGTGCTCTTAACCCCAGCACCATGCTGCCTCTCAGGAGAGTGGGATTGGAGAATGCAACGGTAACAACTAAAACTGGGCAGTGAGAGCTGAAAAGAGAGTATATGAAATTTAGAACCACCTGTCCTTATCCCAGTCATTACAAATGAGTGCTAAGAGCTCTTTCTTTGCTCTGGCAGTGAGAGGAGGAGGAACGGGGTGGCGGGTAAGAGGGCTGTAGCTCGTTCCCTCTCCTCAACAACGATGCAGTTGTATCACATTATCAATACCTTCTCAATGATCGGCCGCTTTAAAATTGCAACCTGTTCTTGCCCCAAGAACCTCTAAGTGGCCTAATTTTTAACTTCACATTCGTAATTAATTTATTTAATGTATTATTATCGGTTTTTCCCTCCAATAGAATAAATTCTAAGATGACAGGAATTTTTCTTGATCTGTTTTATTCACTGGTGTGAACTGAGACTTGAATATAGTAGCTCCTCAAAAAATACATGTTAAATGAATTACTAGTACTATTACTACAACCAATATTTCAGTCATAGCAAGTAATGAGTTTTCAAGTTGGATGTGACCGGAGATTATGAGTGTCTCTAGTACAGTTTCTCCTTTGGGAAAGGGGGAGAGGATTGGGCCATGCCCTACGCCCCTACCCTGTTTTGTTTCATTGAGTCTGTGTCTTTCCTGAGCCTTCAGGAAAATTCAGATTTAGGTTCACAGAGCCACACCCTAAAGTCACAAAAATATTGTAAATTTAGCTATTTCATTATAAAAGCTTGGAGAGTTAGAAGTAGAGTTTGTGACATTTCTTGGAGTTTGAAGCCTACAGGAATTTTTTAATTCTGCCCTTCCATCTGGGCAATCTCTGAACCTATTACCAAATTCTCTTGCAACCAGTTTTTGATAGATTAAATTTTATGCTTCTATTCAGCCCAAGCAGAGAAAAGTGTTAGATTAGTCAAATTTAGCGGGATACCTGAAGCCTGTTTATATTTATGGAGATTGTAGCTGCTTAAATACATTCATTTTAAGGACTAACAAATTTTTTTTTAGCTTTTTAGCATTTCATTAATACTGAGGTGTTGACCACAAAAAAGCCATTGTGTTGGGCAAAGAGACTATAATTGTCTTAAAAAAAAAAACCCAACTAGATATAACCTAGTACTGGGCATTGTTGCAGCCACAATTCCTAGCTTGTACATCTCAATAGCTTTCCATGAATTTTTTTTCTTTCTTCTTTTTTCCTCTTTTTCTTTATTTCTCCATTTAACTTTCTCTGCCCCACTCTCCTTCTTTCCCTCCCTTCATTCCTTATGTCCTTGCCCTAATATATCAGGTAATACAGTGTGAGTTATAAGTTGTTTCCATCTCCCACCCTGTTCCCCACAGACACACCAAATTTATTCAAACCTTCTTCACCCTGACTGAGCAGGTAGTTTGGATTCACTTAGACCCAATTAATTAATTATTTAATACATGTTGGAAGTCTATGGTGATTATTTGGATGATAAAAGAGAAAGGAATCCCCGTCATGAATGAGCTCATAGTTTAGTGGTGGTGGTGGTGGGGAAGCAATATTATACTTGGGTAAATCACAGCAGGGTAAGTTCTATAATAACTGTATAAACAAAATCCTTCGATAGCAGAGAAAAGGTTGTAAATAACCTTCCCTGGGAGAGCCACCAACTTGGTCTACCCTTCCACCGGGGCCACCCTTGTCTAAATGCACCTCTGGGTTCTCTCGCTTGGCAGCAAGGACTATTTATCTTCTTACTCAGGACTTGGAGGACGGTCTTCTCAAAGACTTGTCTGCCCTGTGGAAATGAGTGCGATAACTCTTCAGTGTTGCTAGCACTTCTAATATTGTCATGGGAGATCATGTGCTCTGTCCTGCTCTGAGGTTGAGCCTAAATTTAATTATCTTTAAAACCACAGACCATGTAGACTTGCGGAACTGCCTACATACGTTGAAAAAAAAAATGGTGCTGCTGCTGTGGAATTGCAAGATAAGCAGAGAACCCAGTAAATGACTTAGTGGGAGTTTTCCCCAAGGGAAAGATAAGGAAAAGAGTGTACTGTTTCTTTGGCAAAGGAAACTGGCACTTAACATGATTATTGCAACTCCGGGCACTTGGCTTTTCCCACTGGGGAGATCAAACGTGATAAAAACGAGCTGCTCTTCCAAAGCTGAACCTTCATGAGCTCCAGTCTCCAGATGTCAAAATGGCCAATATCCTTGGCAAAAAGAGCCCTTTAATTAATTAGATCCTTGAGTGGCAGCTTGCCACAAAAGCACCTGAGTATGGTTGCCTGTGAAAAGAACTGCAGAGGGCCACTGCCAGTGACTTGCTGCTCCCCCAGAAGCCTGCCACAAGCATCCCCTTGTCTCCATGGGAAAGACAGGGTTGCTGTGTCTTCCTCATGAAGGGTCTGTTTATACTTGATGATCCTTAGAGACAGGCTCCCAGCAAAATCTTTCCTCTCAAGAAGTTCTAGAGGTGGGGCCAAGACGAAAAGGAAAGTACTATTTTTCATCTCTGTTTAGAGACCTACGAAATAGGCATCTGGAGCAAGCAGAAGGTGTCTAACAAAAGGTTGCACTTCTGGCTGAATCAGAGCTTGTCATCTTGTATTAGCTCTGGAAATCCCGAGGTTATTCAAGTAGGAAGAGGTCTTGAGGGTCTCTAGTGTCATCAAGATGTTCTGGTGGTGTTTTGAGGGCAGTCCTGTTATCCCTTAAGGGGATTTGGGACTCAGTTATTAAAAGCCAGTTTTCTCAGTGTTGCCAGTTTTCTCAGAGGAAGCTTTCTTCAGGTTTGCATTATTTTGCATGCCCTTGTTGTACTTCCGTGCAACACCTTCAGCTCATATTGCTACAAGGGATGCCCTTTGGAAGACTTGTTTCGGATCGCTTAGAAAGAAGGACAGAGATTTGCTGGAAGACTGAGCTGTGCTCATCTTCTTTTGCAGAGCTGTGCTAAGGAAGAAGTCACATAATTAATGAAGACCTCTGACTGCAACTTCCTGTCCAGGGCATCTGACTTCCTTCCGGTTTTAGTCCTAGGCCCTCATAATCGTGGTGGGGAAAATGCTTTCTATGACTATTTCCTCTATGCTCCTCCTAGCTCTCTAAAGTATTTCTAAAAATCTTTAAGGTTCTAAAGAATGCAATAATGTACTTTCACTAATCAAATAGAGTTATTATTTATTTACTGGTAAACATAAGCTGTGTAATATGTAGAATATTTATAGCATCAGTCAATATAATTTCCAGGATATGTGTAACTACTAAATGGAGCCAAACTGCCCAAATAAAATGCTTCCTCTAGCACTCATTAGCCCTGTGATGCTCATCAAGTTACTAAACCTCTCTGTGCCTCTATTTCTTCTTTTTTTTTGGACCAATTATTTGTACTTTAATTTAGAAAGGTCTATCTCTATCATAGTGAGGCAAAGGTCAATAACAAACTTCTACATTGTATTCAAGAACTGCTCAAAAAGCATTTATGCAATATATTACTATGATAAGTCAGACTGAAATCTAGAGTTAACATGTGCTTTGTTTTCAAGATAGAAAATACCAAATTATAAAAGTACAATTAAAATATTATGTTACTAAGTACCTCAGCAAATTGTTTGCTCCGAGGGAGGAAAAAATATCTGGCAATATGTGGGTTTTGTATATGCTTTCCTTACCATCTCTTCTTAAAAATCAACATTTTTAGCTACTTTAGTATTAGAACTAAATATTACACTATACTAAAGTAGTATTGCTTTAGATTTAGATGTGGGAGTGGCCAACTAAGGATATTTAAATGTAAACTCTTAGACTGGAAAGAGCAAGGTGAGAAACAAGGTAAAAGGAGAAATTTGGGGAACACTATTATTTAGGGATCAAAAAAGGCAGAGAAGAAGACAAAGCTATTAAGCCAGGGGGTTTGAAAATGCTGAGAAAAGAAGGAGTCAGGTGATGTAGGAAAGTTTTAGAGATGGAGAGGAACGGGTATTGGTCATGGGAGGCAGAGGCTAAATATAGAAAATAACCTCCAGTAGAAGGAGAAATATCTCACTTGCATAGAGAACATTTCAGTATGAATGGATTTGGGTGTAGCATTTCTTCATTTTTACTTATTTTATTTTTGATTTCTTTCTCTTTTACTTTTATTAGCATTTATTTGATGCTAAATTTACTCCTGGGCCATAAGTTTTTGTTTCTTCTGTTTCTTCTGGGATACCTTTTTCTCCTGTGCAACCTCCTCTTCTAGTTTAAGAACAATCTGCTCTTTTTCAGTGAGGATCGTCTCAGTGTGGCAGGGAGAGCTCAGGTAGGGTTCATCCTCCCAGGAGCTCTGTCAGTTCTGTGCCGTATCTGGGGAGCTTTGCTCACCTGCCTGTGCTCAATGACCAGAGAATCTACATCTGAACTCTTAAGTTCAACATCACTCTCTGCATTTTTAAGCGTGTGCAGCAAAAATTCAGCACTCTTTTAGGGCCACCGACCCTGTGTCCAGCTCCACTTATGGCCTGGGCACACCTACCAGCTCCACCACTGTAACGACACAATGGCACACTTCACCTCTGTAAACCGATGTCCTTCAGATACTTGGTAGCTTTTTGGATATGCATACCCTTGATGTCTTGGGCAGTTTCATGAGTGTTCTTAAAGTGAACATGAAGAACTGAATCTCTTGACTTGCATGATTTTGTGGGGTTTTCTGGGTCAAATGAACAGCGAACTATTTTCGGAGGTCACCTCAGGCCACTTATGGGAAGAGCGGCATTTCTTCATTTTTAAAATTGACATGATAGCAGTGATGACATTAAACTCACAGTCCAGGATCTCATGAGAATCTCACTAACTTTTCTGGATGTAGTTTCTCTCGATCTAGAAACAGGCCTTACTGCTCCCCCCACCAATGAAAAATTACCCCCACACATGTGACAGAAAGTGGTGGAACAGAAATGAGATAACCACTGGTTCTTCCCATCAGAAGCGGGAAACAGACTCACAGCAGCCACTGGCTGTGCAATCCTGACATCTGTGCAGGCCACTTACCCTTGGGTAGACCTCGCTGCTGATTCCAGGAAATAATTTCCCAGGCATCTGACTCTTTCTCGGAGAGGGTTATCTTTAGCTATTATTCTCCTTGGCCACAAATGAAGAGAGCATTATGGAATGTGCTCTCCTTGGATGAGGAGCTACTTTCTTAGCTTACTACCATTGAACAACTACTATTCCTTTTAGTGCCGGGCTCATAAACTTGCTCAAAACTTAGTGGGCTTTTACTTATTTGATTCTGTCAGTTCCATGTGCTAATAGGCACGCCTGTAATTCTTTTATTAAAAAAAAAATTTTACATCCTCTCTTTTATTTTTTTTTAGGCGAGGCAACCTTTGGTTGACCTCACAGATTGCAAGTACCTTGTCAGCTTACAATTCCTTATTTTTTACACCTACAGCACCTGGTCTTCCTAGGTGGTCTCCCATCCAATTACTGACCAGGCCCAACCCTGCTTAGCTTCCGAGATCAGATGGGATTGGGCTTGTTCAGGGTAGCATGGCCGTAAAATGCTTTTTTTCTTTTTATTGAAGTATAACTTACATATAGAAAATTCACATATGTTAAGTATACCAGCTTAATACATTTTGTTTGTTGCCATGTGCACACCATTCATATAGGACTTTTTTTTAGCCCCTCAGTAACCACCTTTTAGATCTCTATCACCATAGGCAAGTTTTGTCTGTTTTTGAATTGGAAAGGAGCAGATTAGTCTTTTGTCCAACACTGCGTCTGTGTCACCTGTGGTATTGCATGTAGTGGCAGTTCTTTTCCTTTCCAATGCCGTTTTGTATTCATTGCAAGAACACAGCATAATTTATTGATCTATTTAGCTGTTAGTGTACTTTTTAGTTGCCTCTACTTTTAGGCTATTTCGAATAACAGTACTATGATTATTTCTGTACTTTTTTTTTTTTTTTTTGGTGGCCACAAGCACTCTTTTACCTGGGCATACACATAGGAGTAGAATTTCTGGGTCACAGGGCATACATATTTATGTTTAACTTTAGTAGAGATTTTCTAATCTTTTCCAAAGTGGTATATCACTCCTTTTCATAGTCTGTAAGAAATAAATTGTTCTACTCTAAAGCTCTGTAAGGTTACAAGCTCAGTACCACTTCTTATAAGTGTTGCCTCTTTCTCTAATGTTATTCATGGAGGTGGGTTGAAGAATTTTTTTGCCCTTGTTGGCATGAGCTACTTTAAATTGTCATGTGCCTCTTCCGTTCAGGGGGTAGAAAGGCAGAGTCTGCTTAGGGTTTCATGAGGTGTATTGGCTCCTGGTCTTCTTTCTTAGAACCTTGATTGAGCTGAACCTTCTCAAGGGCCATCATTCACCCTTGGACTGGAGTCTTCCCTTGACCCTGAGGGACTGCCGGCTCTCCTTGCATATCCTAGACATCATCAGTGAGATCCTGGGAGTCTCTCTTCTAACTAAAAAGTGATTCTAGAACTTCCATAAAAATGCTGTCTACAGATCAGCTGTCCCTTTGTTCAGAGACCTGTTGGGAGAGGAAGGACAGTGTCCTCTTGTGGTAGCGAGGCCCGAGCTAACCGCTTCCTAGGACAGTTGAAGTTATTCACTTCCCCTTACAGCCCACCAACCAATCAAAATACACTGTCCTTATATAGAAAGAACATGCAAGTCTTTAACTATGAGGAAGTATAACACGTGTATAAAAAGGGAAAGCCCCACTGCTATCGGGGCTCGGCCTTTGGATGTAAATCCGTTGAGCCAGTGCAGCACCAATAAATGCTACTTCCTGCTTATTGCCTACGTGTCCTGTCTCCCTGTCTGAGTATCCTGCAACACTCTCATGTTTGGAGCTTGTTTCCTGTTGGACTGTAGAGGAACCAGGAGCACTGACTTTGTGCCCAGGCAGCAACTAGAACCTCACTTCATCCTTTCATTCCTTTCCCCAAGGAAATACTGACCACCAGAGTAACTGTCAGAGCACCTAATCCACCCTCCCGTTTATTCTTATTAAGCTCTGGATTGATTGAGATTAGCTCCAAGGTCGAAGAGTCTGTGAAATCCTGGCTAGGATTCTGGCCTTGGCCTGTGCTGAGGGGATGTGAGTCCTGGAGAGGGAACTGGATGAGGGAAAGGAGCAGATTAGTCTACCTGCGGCTTTAAAAAAATGTTGCTTTGCTTTTATGTGATATGATTGGTTTGATCTGATTTAAAGAAAGAAGGAGTGAACAAATGCGTCCAAGGAAATTCTAGGGGGTGACCTTCAATTCTCCAAAGGTAGCCTGGTTAAGAAGGTCAGAACCCAGAATTTTCATGCTAGATTACATTTATTCCTTTTACTCTCTATCCTTTTATTTCAGTTGAATTCTTCCTATTAAAAATTTAAAACCATCAACTATAGAATTCTTTGCTTTATCCAATGTTTTTTACCTGAGTGTCCCAAGTCTCGCCAGGCTATGAGTACAAATATCAACAATGAAAACTATATTTTGCCAGCTCCTATCACCTACCTGCTGACATAGACAACCCAATTCTTGGCCCAGTTTCTCTCACTATATATTTCTGGAAGTTCCCAAGAGTTTTTCACATGGACTTCTCAAGTTTTTTTAGCAGAGAGAAGCTTATAACTGCCTTCCTGGGCTGTCAGCTTTTCATGAAAACACTGCTTACCTGTCAGTCTGGTGGGTAGGCGGGCAGCACTGCTGTGTAGCGCTGGTCCATAACCCTGCAGAGCATTGCTATGCTTCAGTGAGGAAATGGGAGTATACCCCTCCCCGCCAGTTCTGCAAAAGACTTGGGCCTTTTGGCCTCAAAGCAGAACTGCTTATTCTCAGAGTTTCACAGTCTTTCCTGAACCAGCGCCTTTAGTTTCTGGTTTTTCTACCCTCCCCACTGGGTTCAAGACCTGTTCCTAAATCTAAGGGGAAAGAAATATGCCACAGTATTGCTCTCCTCTGTGCTCATCTATCTCTTCCTGTCTATGTCTTCTCTTTCTCCTGAATATACTTGCACCAAAATTTCTGTCTTCTCTTTTTTTCTGGAAATAGCTCCTTGGTGCTTTTGTTCATAAACATATGTGCTCAGATGGTTGCCAACCAGTTTATATACAGAGAACCTTAGAATCCCAATCTAGACAGCTAGGATGCTCTGATAACCTATTTCTTCAATCTGGTGAGTAACCCAAAGTCTGTGTTCATAAGACTTCTAGTCCTAGAAAAGTATGGAGGTTAATTAAGCAAAATGTTAGTGGCTTTGTTCCTCCAGACACCAATCAGTTGCTAGAGGAAATCCATGTTTATGTTTCTAATGCTCTTTATCTATGTAATGTGCATTTCAACAGTGTCTGGATTTAAAGGATTGAGAGAGCCAGAGTGTCTGTAGATTCTTATCTTGACCTCCATTCATAAATAAAGGAAGCTAAATCACTTATTGAACAACTTGTTTAACAGCCTTGGAACCGAGCTTACTACCTCAGCATTTTAAAAGTTGTCTTTTGTCTGCAGAGAAACTCTTTCTAATGGCATCAGCGAGTACCAGGTAAAGTCATAACTTGGTCAGGTAAACCTACCAATTTGGCTTCAACTTTATGTCATTTTATTGCCATTTTTAACTGTGAGGTAAAAAAAAACAAAACAAAACAAAAAACAAAAATGTAAATGAATGAATATGCGTAATTCCAGGAATAAAGGAAAACTGAAATTAGATAGATTCTATGAAAATAAGCTATGTGTGCTGTTGGAAGATAATATTGATTGATTTAGGGGAGATTATGTTGGAGTTAGCACTATGTAGTGAAAAGATGGATCTTAGATCTGTTTTTGTCATGGATTTGTGTGGTTTGGGGGCAGTATCTTAATTTCAGCACCATTTTCTCATTTGACAAATGGTTCTAATAGCATTTTGGACCAATATACAAGGTGCTTTTGAGGATTAACTGTGTACCTGCTGGAATATCACAGAGCATGGACCCCTTGCATGAGGGTGAAACAGGAGAAAAAGGAGAGGTGCAGAAGGAAGACTGTTTTTGCTTTTTGTATGGTCCTTGAGAGGACAGAAGGGGAAGGTTTTAAAAATTGTACAGTTTTTGTGAAAGGAAGAAGAGAGCAGAAAGATCCAATTAGGAGAAAGTTTGTTATGATGTTTCATGACTTACTAATAAGAGAAGCTGAGACAGTGTCTCTCTTTATGAATCAAACTGTGATGAACCCCTTGTACTGTTGGTTCCTCAATAACACAAACCACAGTGTTGTCATTTCTGCCATCCTAGCACGTCCAGACCAAGTGCTGGAACAGAGCAGTTTTCAATAAATGACTGTTGAATGATGAATAAATGAATGAATGGATCCAGAGTATAATTTAACCACATGAGGATACAAAGCAATCCCCAGATAAACATGTATGTGGCATGAATGAATAAGTGAATGCACAAGTCATATCTGACAGTTGTACAATTAGGTTAATTTGAAGACTATGAAGTATACAAATAGGTAGGTACAAAACAGTTAAAGTGTAAACCCCAGTAAAACAGCAGGTAGAGCATTTTTAACCCCTGCTGCTGCTTCTAGGGATGGTATCAGGAATTTATTCACATGACAGAGGAACTGACCATGTCAACACAGTTTGGGGACTTGCAAATAATAAAGGGATCTCTTTTATACTTTCATTCTAAAGATTTGTCTTCCAAAAACTAGGGCAATTTGTAAAACCTCTATCACCACAGTGATTTGCAAAATATGCATTGGAAAATAGCAGCGACCCCTTTAAAATTGGGTGAATTTGTAGATATGCTCAGAGCTGTGTTAAGAAAGTACTGAAGAGTCTGACCTTGAGGCATTCACCAAAAGTTTAGACTTTAAAGAGCAGTAAACCCACCAGGGCCTCCTTCATACACTCTGTTTACATTCAGTGCTCTGTTTACATTTGTTACATGAATGAATTAGTCAAAGGAAGTTTGATCAGAACTTCTAGAATCTTCTGTTCTTCTGTTTAGCTTACCAAAACACTAACTCCTAGAGAGATTTGAAAAATAGTAGATTGAGCAGATGGAAGATTGTGATATTTAAACAGCTTCCTTCACAGATATGTTTAGGACATGGCCTGGGAGAATGAGGTTATCCGTAGGCTTGTATTTTTCATTTAGGAACAAAGAAGAATTTTAGCCAATTTAAGGAACAGCCAAAGATAAGCAAGATATAGATATAGCTCAGAAAATCATTTGAGTAAGCATATGTAGTTATGAGCAATGTTTAGGGGTATAGGGTGAGAATAGTTAAATTTTTTGGTTCACGTCTTGCTTGGGTAGAGTACTTTTTATGCGCGTTCACCAGAGTTTGCCATATTGCTGTATTACTAAACTGGATGACTTTTAAAGCCATTCAGGACCTCAGGCATGGCTATCAGAACTTCTGGTAGCCCTAGCTATGACAGCCCATTCCTGCACACTAACTATTGAGACACATGTGCTTCGACCTGATAGGCCCACAGTTCCAAAGGGGAAACTAGATCTCCTAGTCAAGAAGAGCTAATGGGCTACAATTATTAAGGCTTTTATCTTGGAACTTCCCCCCCTTCCATGGCCACGATGAAGGCTGTTATGCACACCAAGATGGCAGAACACAGAGCACATAACAGTCAGCCATACTAAGTTCACTGGGGAATTTCTTGCCTCCACAGTTAAATCTAACCTCTGATTCCTAGTATCAATTTATATCATGAATCTTGAAGACACAGTTCAAAATCCTCCTTGTCTAGAACCATCTGCCTTTGCTCCCCGTTCTTACACTAATGGTCGAAAGAACTGTATTGAGGCCCTTTCTACATAGAACCTGACATGCCATGTATCTCAACACTGCCAAATCTGAGTGCAATGATTTACCACATTCCTCCATTCAGAAAACCCTACAGCTTCTCTCCCTATTTTTCTACTGTACTTCTAATACTACTACAATGCCAACATCTGGAAGGTACCTAGAAAAACTACTCATTACTTAAGAAGATCTGTAAGACACTTTTCTAAGTCAAGAAGGAATTCAGTGATAATTCTTATAGGCTTAAACACCAAGAAAACAATCTGAATGGAAGAAACCTTGTATTCTCAGTACAGATACAGAACCTGTCCCAGACAGAATCTGGAGGACTTTGCCACTACGGGGAGCAACAAAACCTTCTAACACTGGATACCAGAGATTTATATGGGCCACAGCCCACCACTCATCTCAGTAATTCCTAAGTCCTGCCAACGAATGCCATCTAGGAAATCCAAGGTCGTCTCAAGACCCACAGCCCAGGGAAGAGTCATGGGAGAAAGGCATGTACCAACCAAGGGCATCTAGCCTTTTAAAATGGAGCCAACTATAAACAAAAGCTGCAAAGGCTAGCTGGGTGTGTTCAGGACTCCCCCTGGCACCATCCTCTTTGAGTCTGACCACTTGCCTTCACTCTGTCTCCAAAATCTGCCTCAGCTCACCCATCTCACTTGTCTTAGTCTATTTGGGCTAATAATGAAAATACCATTGTCTGGGTGGCTTAAACAACATTTATTTCTCATAGTTCTGGAGGCTGGGAAATTCAAAATCAAGGCACTGACAGGTTCTGTGTCTGGTGAGGGCCCACTTCCTGGTTTATAGACAGTGGTCTTCTTGATGTGTCATCGTATGGCAGAACAGGGGCAGGAGAGTTCCCTGGAGTTCCTTTTATAAGGGCACTAACCCCATTCATGAAGGCTCCTCCCTCATAACCTAATTAAAATACCATCACTAGTATTTTAGAATTTCGAAATATGAATTTGGGGGGTGGGGGACAAACATTTAGTCCATTGCACCACTTGCCCACCTGTATCTGCACATGCATGTACAGGTATGCACACACATGCACATATATTCACATATATACGCACGGATGTACAGGCCAGTTAGAAGTATGATGCAAAGTAAAGCAGGAGTAGTAGTCAGGGGTCAGCTGATGAATAGCCTCCTAAGTAGTTCGGATTTCATCCTTCAGACTGTGAGGATTCACTGAAGAATTTTAAGCAGGATAATGATCTGATATGCATTGTAAAAAGATTTCCCTTTCTCAGTGCAGCATGGAAGATGATTTAGAGCTCAGTAACACTAGAAACAGATGCTATTGTATTAGCCCAAGCCTCTCCTTGTTACCTGACTCTTTCTTAGCTCTTTAATTTACAAGACACTCTTTTCCTACCTCTATGTTCTGCCTGCCATACACTGGTTGCTTAATCAACATTTAAAAAACTAAGCCAAGAAAGCAAGCTGGATTGGTACAATGGGCATAAGTAAGATGTCTGGAATTGTTAGAGAAGGCGAGGCAGAAAAAGAGGACCAGGAAAGGGGGTCGGGTAATGAGAAGGTGGGCTTTTACTTGGGACAAAGGTAGACAGGAGTGAATAAAACAAAGTTGCTTGGGAAAAGTAAATGCTAGTTAAGTAGGCACATATGACACAAAAAAGAATAAAGTCAAAGAGACAGACAATGCAGATTATGTGATTGGAGGCATGAGACCCTTGATATAAATTTAGTTTCAACAACCAAGCTGAATACAAAGGAGAAAACCATTGTTCGTGAGGGAGGACAGAAGAACTTTGCCAAGGTGAGATTTCTGTTGCGTGGAATCTGAGTTGGAAGATATAATTCATGAAAAATGAGAGATTTGTGAATGCATGTCTTCCTCAAAAGATACGTAAAATGGAAAAATTACTTAGGGGCATACACCTTTCTATACTTTAAGAATGACAGTGTGGGGGAAGAATTTAATTTACATTGAGAAAAAATGATGTTGTCCAAAGCAACCAATGTCTAATATATGACTTAGAATAAATTGACCAGAATATGGGATTGAAGCACAACATTCAAATGGAATTTATAAAATGGACATGAAATGGGAAAGCTGATTAATGGAATCCACAAGAGTTATATGCTACAACAAAAAACAATGGATGTGAAACGTAAAGTGAATAAAATACTTTTTGAAACTTTAGCTAAAGAAACAACTGATTTTTCGTTCCTAAAAAACTAGGGCAAATTGGAGATAAAAATTTGAAGACATTGGAATTCTTTTTATAACAATGACGATAAGGGGTAATCAGCTTATGAAATAAAAGTGGACAATCCAGGTGACACTGAGGAAAAGCTGTGAAGCTAGAAAATTTTATTGTGAAACTGTCGTATGGCCAAGGAAAGGTGCAAACAAAGATAAAACACCAGACATGAAGAAATAATATTTAACTATTAGACATAGTAGCTCAGGAAGTGAATAGCACAATCAAGGTTTGAAGAACCTTGAAGCATTCTAGAGCTTATGGATTCACTGTTCTGCTCTACAAAGCTTTTGGAGGACTGTATAGTAGAACATTTGGCAAATAGGGTGAATGAAAAATAAATGAATGCTAAAGGCTAAGAAAGATATTAGAAACTAGAGGCTGCCACTCTTATTGAAAATATATTACAGTAGATTTTATCTGTAGGACTACCTGTGGTAGTTGGCTAGATTAATAAAGGGCATGCCACTAGATGTTGTAATATAGTGTACGTGTTGGGAAAAACATAAATTGAAGTAAAATCTCAGAACATTCCAAAGGAAAAGTTAAACAGAATATATATTTGAATTAATGATATGTTTTTGTTTGATCCAAAAAATTATGACCATTTTCCTTTAAGACCATGCAAAATTTCATGATGCTAATCAGGAGTGTTGAAAGATTTTTAAATTACCTCTGGCCTATGTGGCCAGCACATGTGACCATTTCTAAAACCACTGATTAGAAAAGGGAGGAAATGAAAACATGAGGGCAATGAAAAATGGTAGCCAGTACATGGTTTTATTCTATGCATCATCTATTGATAATCTCTCTATTAGTGAGGTTCACCCAGGGAATTAGAACAAGTAGGAGACATATATCAAGAAATTTATTTCAAGAAATTTTGTCATACAATCGTAGGGCTGGTTAAGTAAGTCCAAAGTCCATAAGGAAGCTATCAGGAAGGGTGGAAGGCTCTGATTGTGGTTGCTTCCTAAGGGTGGAAAGGAAACAACTTCTGTTGTATGGACTTACTGGAAAAACAGCCAGAATTTTATAATAATTTTATTGCAATACAGAATTTTATTATAAATTTAATGGTAATAGGAAATACAGTCTTTTCTATCTCATCTATAGCTGTATCTACTGTAGCACACAGAATATTCTGTCTGGGGTTATGATGGTTAACTTGATGTGTCCACTTGGTTGGGCCAAGTAACCAGATATGTGGTCAAACATGATTCTGGATGTCTCTGAGAGGGTGATTTTGAATGAGATTAACATTTAAATTGGTGGGCTTTGAGTAAAACTGATTGACCTCCATAACGTGGGTGGGCCTCATCCAATTATCTGAAGGCTTGGATAGAACAAAAACTGACCTTTCTCAAGCAAGAGAGAATTCTGACGGGGCCTGAAGCTGCTGATCACAGGTAGAATTTCTTCTGAGAAGCCTTAGTTCTACTCTTAAGGCCTTGCAACTGATTGACTCATGTTTACTCAGATTATCTAGGATGGTCTCCCTTAAAGTCAGCTGACATGGACTTTAATCACACCTACAAACACCTTCACAATAATAGCTAGATTAATGTTTGAATAACTGGGTTTGTAGCCTGGCCAAGAGACTATCAAACTCTCTTTTAAAAATTTGGTAAGAATGAGATGTTGCACGAAAAGGGATGTCATTATAGGAACTCAGCCAAGGGGCCTGCTGGTCACTTATTCTGACAATATAAGACGGAGAGAATGCATTTAAAATATATGACTGGAATATGGGAAATGCTCGATGGAGCAAAGTCATTAATTCAGGCAGTCATTTACTTAATCATTCACTTGCTCATTTATCAAACATTTATTTCTAGCTAATGTATGGGATACTGCAGTTATAACAATAAGGCACAGCCTATTCTAATAAGTAGCTCTCATCCTGGTGAGAGAGATACAGGAGTAAAAAGACATTTATAAAATGTGTGTTTTAGAATACAATATGATAGAAGTATGTATATGCTATGGGAACAGCAAGGAAGAGTAATGGGGATGGTAGACAAATCGAAATGAACTTATATCGAAGGTGTAATAATGAGTGATAGACGGATGAGAATTCTAAACATACATGAAAAGAGGATGAATAAAGAAAATGGGAAAAAAATAGAGGAATAAAACAAGTTAGCAAGCATGGGAGGATAACATTTCTTATGCTAATTTTCCTATTACATATTCATGATGTATGGCTCTCCCCAAGACTATGTGCGATCCCACCAGCAGTAATGAAGATCCTTTTATGGCCTGTGGAAAAGTAGCACAATCTCAGAGGGCAGCTGTGCATCTGCTAGGCTAGACGGAAAAGAACATGCTGTATAGAATTTTTTCACACTTCAAGGTTACTGAATTACAACTTTAAGAAGCCAGAAGATAAGAATGATCTTTGAGTGTCGGGCTAACCGAAATATCAGATGCCTGAGTTGTTTCAGAAGTCTCCATTGAAAAAGAAATAATTTTTATAGTGAATATTTCTTCCCCAAAGGTACCAGATTATAATCTCCCTTTTCCCCTTGCCTTCCAAAATAGAGCCCCACTGTTTTAACTTGGACTCTTGTTTGCAGGTAACAGAAATCAATTCAAACAGGCTGAACAAAAAATGATAACTTGTAAGAAAGCAAGAATAGATCATAGAACCAAGAGTGGGGGTGGGAGAAAGGTAGCCAGATCTCAGAAAGGGGCTGGGCCTGGGATTTTTTCACCCTGTTCCTCCTTCTCTCCTTTCTGCTAGTTAGCTTCATTCTTCGTGGGACTGGCGGTCTTTGATTTCCAGTCCACATTGTGGAATATCTGTTCCAGAATTGACAATTATAGCTGCAGCCACACACAGAGAGACTTTACTAATTCCAAATCTGATTGGCTTGTTTTGGATCAGGTGTCTGCCTCATTCAATCAAGAACAGCTCAGGACTGGGAGTAGAGGGACTGTGGTCTGTAGCGGGAGAGATGGGCCATGGGCTAGTTAATTCTCTCCAGGGACAAATTTAAGAGAAGGGGGATGGGGAGCATATATACTTTTAGTTCCGCCTATGAAGTTCTTGATTCCCATACTTATTCTTTTCCATCCTGACCTGTGGGTGATCAGGGTGATGAGTGTGCCTTATTTTCATATCCCTAGAAAATTATGATGCCTGAGATTCATAATGAAATCTTCAGGAAACAGCAATCAATATGCTTTATTTGTTTTTCATTTTAGTTAAACCATAATAACACAATCAATTAAACAGCTACCTTTTCTCCACTTCAGTCCACCTATACCAGGAGTTAAAAAAACAAAACCCAATAGATCATTATGGTCTTCACTTAGCTCCTCCTATGAGCTTAGCATTGTGGAGTTCATTATCAGAGTACAGAAGAAGCATAAGAAATGGATCTTGAAAAATAAAAAACTTATTAACTTTTGGAAAAATAAAAGGAAATATTGAGAAAAAGGCTATATTATATCAGATTAATATTCTAACAACATACTAACATGATTATATATATATATGTGTGTGTGTGTG